>NC_142401.1:16255353-16573165 GCF_059441095.1 Idiotropiscis lumnitzeri | reverse complement strand
ACGCATTTTGATGGACTTGATCCAGGCACAGGCAGACAGATTTTGTTATTGTATTTTATTTATAAGCTCAAACCCTCTTAATCAACGTAAAAATTAACGACTTATCATCATCATCTTTTTTCTATTTATTAAAACATCCCCATGGGCCGCAGCAGTTATTCAGGTGCGTGGGGGAACCCACAAACAGACAAACGATTAGTGCCCACTTCACAGCGGTGATTTGTGACCACCTGGCCAACTTCATATCATCCGCAAGTGGAGGTCTGCTTGCAGTTCCTCATAAACAAAATTTTGCGTGTTTCGATTTTCTGCAAGGACTCCCGCGAGTCAGTTTCTGTTTGCACAATGTCTCTGAATTGAAAGTGAATGAGTGGAGCTGCTTTCACTGGCCAGAAAGTGAGTCAGCTGTGTTCACTCCACCAACAGTGCAAACACCCCTTTTTGCCCCCATCTACGAAAATACCCCAAAAATAAAACTCCGCCCTTGCACACAGTTAGACTGCATTTTGCGCTACACTTGCGCTGCGTACAAAAATAGGGTCCAGTGAGTTAGTCAGTCGGCGGTCAATACTCAGTCGCTCAGTTGATTGGTCAGTTTATCATTCAGTTATGGCATTTATTAGTACGTTATTAGTGAGCAAGTATTAGTCAGTCAGTGATGTACTGTGGTTACTCATTCAGTCAGTGAGGTAGTCAGTTTGTTAGCCAGTAAGTCAGACAGTTTGTTGGTTTTCAATCAATAATTCAGTCACTTGTTAGGCTGGTCAGTCAGTCAAGCTGACAGTTTGTCAGTTACTGTGGTTATTCTTTTAGTATGTTTGTGGGCTACTCAGTAAGTGGGTTAGTTAGCTTCCAGTCAGTCAGTTACTCAACTAGTATGTCATTTAGTTCCTGTAGTTACTCAGTTAGTCAGGCAGTAAGTAAGTTTTGAGTCAGTCGATTTATGAGTCAGTTATTTTATGAGTTTCCAGTCGTTCACTCGGTTGGTGGATTAGTCAATCAGTCAGTCAGTTAGTTTGTCAGTCAATGTCTATTTGTGGTACGGCCTCTGTTTATGGAAATATCGTGTTTCTTATTTTGAGAGCGCAATGGGCTCACTGTGTTATTTAAGCACGATGCACAAAGATGCTTCGTGAATTATGGAGCATTCCCGGGAAAGAGACAGTAGCGTACTCTAAACTGATGGTAGAACAGATTGAGGCTGAATTATTGATGGGCAGTCAAGGGGGCGTGTGCCGCCGACTCAGTGGATTTTATAGGCCACTCTTATTAGTTTGTGGTTGCAAATGGCTGCTCGGAATGCCTTGTTGGATGCTCTTTGCTGCCGTAGGTCATCAGGGTGGGTCCGCTGGGCCACAGGAAGCGGATCATCGCTTCTCTGGCCGAGAGACCCTACGAGGAGGCGCCCTCCAAGTCCAGACGTCTGTCTCCTATCATGGTGAGGACCATGATACTACTTCATTGCTCTCTGCTCTTTCCTTTCCTCCTGTCCCAGACAACTTGCCCCCTGTGCCATGTCTTTTTGCAGGTTAAAATTTGAATACTTGTGATTCACCTTGCTTCTATATTGTTAAAACGAGCAATAGTTTTTCTCAAGAAAAAGTATTTCACTCAAATTTGAATATCAACCGTAACGTAGTAATTTAACACTGATTTTGGTTGCGTTTCAATCAGTTGAAAAGCCAAGAAGTCAATTTCAGTTATTGTAGTTTCATCACTTGGTAGAAACAGGACTATGTAAGACCAAGAAGACAGCCAATAGAAAGTTTGCTTTGTAACCCTCGTGAAGAATCTTTGTTCCATTGTTGAGGATGAATGTTGGATCGGTATCAGAAAAGCTGAGGGCGACTTGGCTGTCTAAACATTGTATCATCATACGATGTGTTTTGTCTGTGTGCCTTTTTATGCCTCTCAGTTCCACGACCTCTTGTCCCAGACCACTTGCCCCCTGGGCCAAATGGACCCCTACACCAGTCGCTCCATGGACATGTTGCTGCCCCTGGCCGAGGCCGACCGGCGGCGTCGAGGAGGACTGGATCAGGACTGTAGTGTCTCTCTGCGTTCCTACTGTGAGCGGCCGCGCTCTGTCGTGAGTTCCTCATTTGTCTTCGTTTCTTCGTAGAGTTTTACAACAACTTAGAACTTTACAACTTGAGCACACTCATATTCAAATGCCAAGCGTCTGTTATTTAAAAAAAAACATTTCAAAACCTTTTCCTCTATTATTGTGACATATCACTGGTGGAACAATTCATTTTAAGGGACTTGCCTCAGAAAGAACGAAATCCATTTTATTCATGTTAAAATGAAATCAGCACAAACTTGCTACATTTAAAGTGTCTCCAATTACTCCTCAATAAAGTTCGGATGTTCTAGTAGCCTTTCCCTGCTATTTTTGTCATCACATCTTATAGGACAAGCCATGATCCATCGAGAGATTCCACAGCATCAGGGGGATCAATCTATTGCTCAAAGGTGTTGATCAGAAGGACTGTTCCAAATTGATTTAGAATAGGATTTGTGATTAATTTAATTAATTCTTAAATCCACTCAGTAATTAATGAATAATTATTGTCTAATTCACTCTGATTGAAAAGTGTACTTGTCAAGAACATTTTTCAACGGAGATGTGTGGAGGGGAGTCTGATGCTGCGCCACTTTAAATTTTAAGCTTATAAATAACTTTATTGATGCACAACCACCAGTAGATGGCAGCGATCCACCATTTTAAAAATGAGCTCAGCTCAGTTTGTGAGTCCATGTGAAGAAACAGCTGCATTTCCTTAACCTACCTATGTTCTACTAATGATAATGATAGAACCAAAAAAGGGACAAAATAAAAAGTTTTCCTTACCAAGAGAAAGATTTGATTCTTTCATTTGGTGGATTTGGTATATATTCTCTATTTTTATAATTTTTCACATTTGACTAATTGTGTGTATTCAGGAAAACAATATATAGTTTTTTCTAACTCATATTTATTCTCATTGAATATTATTATAAATAATCCTCGATTTTTTCATGTTTTATTTGAAAATGTGTAATAAAATCATTACGTACATATAGTTAAAAACATAACGTGTACTATTACAATAACCAAACATTAGAGACATAAAAATAAACAGTAATAGTAATAATTTAATGAAAAATAAAAAGCAAAGATAGGATTTGTATTATGTTGATGTCAGTGAATGAATTAAATTTTGCTAGGATGCAGTCTTTTGAGGTTTTAACAACGCAAAGATGAAACCGTTGGAGCCGCACAACAAACCAAGCCAAGCTTGCGTCCTCACAGATGTGTCACATGTGTCAGCAAAGTCCTCGCTAGCGAGTTGACTTAACACGTGAACCCAGCCAACATCTGGGTCCCGCTGTCATGAACTCTCACAGCTCTTACGTGACGGCTCGCAATGTCCTCAGGTGAAAGCGCTAAGAATAACTCCACACCCACCGTCAAATGTTAGCATTGGCTAAAGGTCACAAACCGCCGCACAAACTCAAACAGTCACACGTGCGCAACCCCACGGGAAATCTTACTCCACTACGATCGCTGATAGGAAACTTTCATTGTCTAGAGCGCTAGTCCTCTATTAGATGGGCTGAAGTACCCAAAGACTGCAGAGTGCCAGAGATATCAAACATTCAGAGTTTATTCATAAACATCTGTGTCACCGCAGGACCGACACAGTGAGCGACACAAAGAATCTCGCGTGAACCTGCGGCCGCCGAGCCACTCTGCTACCTATGCCACCGTGTCTGCTTGGCATCACCAACCTGAGAAGCTCATTCTAGACGCCTGCGGGTATGAGGCAACTGTAAGTGGCTTTTGCCAAAGACTTTTAACCACTGTGATCAATATGCTGTACTCTCACTGGACATTTCAATAGTTTCACCTGCTCAGTCTAATGAGATCCAATACAAGCACTTTCTTTGCAATCAATAAAGACCATTGTATGACACGGGGACCAGGCACAGCGCCAGGATTTCTTTTCTCTCCAGGGGCTAATGGGGGGCAATGACTGAATCATAGTGGTGCTGAGAAAATATTTTATAAATATATTTTAGGATATTAAATAACATCAGGTGTTTAAAAAGAGGCTACACAGATATCTGATGGTGGTATTGCCCCTCCTAGCCCTTGTTTAATGTCATCCCCAACTGGGACAATCGATTTACTATTCATTAATCTCAAATTCTGGACTTTTTTTTGTCTTTTATTTTATTTACATTTTTTTTTTTTTTTTTTTGTTAATGAATTTGTAAGGGCGACACTGACTTTTTAGGGCGCCCGCCTCACAATGCCGAAGTGCAGGGTTCGATTCCGGCTCCAGTCTTCCTGTGTGGAGTTTGCATGTTCTCCCCGTGCCTATGTGGGTTTTGGGTGGTGCGGTTTCCTTCCACATTCCAAAAACATGCATTTTAGGTTGTAGTGATTGAAAACTCAAAATTGGCCCTCCGTGAGATTGTGAGTGCGATTGGTTGTTTGTCTCTGCCTGCTGCCCAAGGATAGCTGAGATAGGGTCCAGCATGCCTGCGACCCTCGTGAGTTCTACTAATATTATAATAAACTGTAACTGAAACTGTAATTTACCAATGTCCACAGTAGGTAGTGCAATAACACATATTTCAGTTTGATTTATAAAATCCATTCATTTTCCGAACCCTTTGTCCTCACAGGGGTCGGCAGGCATGCTTGTGCTTAAGCCAGCTGTCTTCGGGTGAGAGGTGGGGTCCATGAAAAAGTAATTTACCAAGATCCTGAAAAGATAAAACAACAACACCGATCCTGAGACCAAAACAAATTTGCAAGAATAATCTAAATATTCAGTTCAATTCAAGTGTAAAATAGTTTTATCAATCGGTAGAACAATCACACAGCTCCCCAGAGCCTTAAACGGGAAGTCAAAAATGTTCCTTACAATATGTTCTATGTGTCCCTACTTGTCTGTACACGGCATTCTGAATAATATTGTGTTTTGGAATATTAATTAAGCAGCAAAATCAATCCGTTTTCATCCATCTTATATGACATTTTGACACTTGCTGTTGACTGAAAATAACATTACAGTTACTTATATATGACTGGTGTAAGAATGCTGCTTTCTCACTGTCAGGAGAAATGAAGCATCGGTGGCCACCTTACGCTTCAATTTGCTAAGCCCATCTAACTTGGATGCATTGATTTCTCTGCGGCGTCCGAAAAGGCCGTGTCAGTCGAAGTATATCTCTGACTACTGCACAAAGATTCATCTGTATCATATTGTTAGAATCGTCCATCCATCATCTGTACCGCTTCTCCTCATAAGGGCCGCGGGGGGTGCCGGAGCCTATCCCAGCTATCTTAGGGATGCAGGCGGGGGACACCCTGAACAGGGTGCCATCCAATCGCAGGGCACACAGAGACAAACAACCATCTGCGCTCACACTCACACCTAGGGGAAATTTAGCATGTCCAATCAATCTGCCATGCATGTTTTTGGAATGTGGGAGGAAACCGGAGGAAGTCCACATAGCCACGGGGAGAACATGCAAACGCTGGAATCGATCACACGACCTCTGCACTGTGAGGCCATCGTGCTAACCAGTCGTCCACCGTTGTTAGAATCATCAACAATGAAGTTAAAGTAAAGCCCATCAGGTACAAAAAAAATAACTGCAAAATGTAAATCTAACCTCTGTGAGTCACAATTCATGCTGCTAAGATAATATACTCTGAATTATCGATACAAACAGTGAAGTTGGTTCTTTGAGAGACTATCATTACACCACAAAGGGATCCTAGGTAAAACATGCGCTGATAAATGTTTTTCGCGAAAACAAAACAGAAGTGGTGACGCAAGATGGCTGCCGTCTGGCTTCAGCTGGGAGGGGCCTATTGCTAAAGAAGAAGTCTGTTGCCAAATGTTGCATTCGAGGACTGTGGGAAGTTGGGTCTTTTACAACCTTCAACCTCTTTGAACTGGGTGGTCCAAGTCGGACCCCAACTTTACCAAATGGCTTCAATTTGACGAGATTCTCAACATATATGTATCCGTCTTTATTCATTATTACATGAATTTAGTTATTTGATTTAACTTCATGTAACACAACATGATTTGCACTGACTGTGTGAAAATTTGCCGTTATCTCCCGGCATAAAGTTATTTGGTGAAATTAATTATATGCTTTGAAGACAAGATATTCTTTTGTTTGGATAAATAAAATGAATTATGAAGAAGGTTTGCTAGGGGTTAAAATTGATTGTGATGAATCAGAACAACAAATAATTTACAGGAATCAAACACCTTTGTTGTTCACATTCGCCTTGAATGCTTTGAGGTCAGAACTGGGGCAATCCAAGTGGGATAAATACGACTTCCCATCTTAGTCGAATGCAGCATAATGTTGCCGTGGCGCGGAGGGGTTTTGACACACATTATGTTCTGTTACTTTAAGTACTTATATTTACGAGTTTGTGAATGCACCACTGTGAGAGAGAGAGAGAGAGAGAGAGACAGAGAGACTGAGAGAGAGAGAGAGAATGAGTGAGAGAGAATGAGAGAGAGAGAGTGTGTTTTATTGGCCAGAATGAGGCCCCCTTAAAATGCAATTCATTCGGAGGACCCAGACAATAGACATTGTCAATCAAAAATTTAATATTCTCTTATTGTATATTTTATTACAGTTTCAATAACACTGTCCGGTCCGATGTGTTTTAATGGCAGTACTTAGGTTCAATGATAATCAGGGATCTACGGGGGATCGAGTCCACACAAGATGCCTGCGCTAAAATTAGAGCAAGTATTCCTCACAACATATAAAGTATATCTTTAATCATTTTTTTTTTTTACATAAAGACACGTTTTTTCTTTGCAGAAATCAAAAGATTCCAGAAAGGGTCCTGTTGTTATTCTCTCCATTACCTACAGGGGGGTCAAGTTTATTGACGCAGCCTCAAAGGTAACTAAAAGGAATGTGCAGGACAGCCAATCGCTCATTTGTTGTGTTTATTTAGAAACAGTCTAATTAGACAAAAAAAAACTGCATATTTATTGATTCTGTTTCATCTCCTCCGTCAGACCATAGTTGCAGAGCACGAGATCCGGAACATCTCCTGTGCCGCCCAGGACCCGGACGACCTGTGCACGTTCGCCTACATCACCAAGGACCTGAAGAGCGGCCACCATTTCTGTCATGTCTTCAGCACGGTGGAGGTGGTAAGTCCTAGCAAACTAGAATTTTTTGAAAATGCCGCCACAGAGACATTTTTACGAAGTAAATAAAATGTGATTTGGTGGACAAATCTATCATACGTATACAGAGCAAAAAAAAAAGATTCAATAAGAAATGTTCAGATCTGTTTGCAGCTTTTACTAAAATTATTTCCAAGGCCCCACTGTGAAAGAAGCCTGAAGCTTCCTTCCTTCCTTTGATTGGCTTGTTGAACAGCTTGATTAAATTGTCTTGCCTGAAAAGCTTGACATTTACATGTACACCAGAAGCTCAGCTGTGGAGACATCTTGATTAGTCGCAAATCTCCATTTAACTCCACCTCAGGCTTGAGCTATTAAGAGTTGGCGTGTTAATGATGAGTCATCAAACTTTGCTGCCATGCTTCACCCACAGCAGTGGCGGGGCAGTGATGAAAACTAAATTGCTCACCTCTCCATGCGCCACGAACATGAACCGTTTAATTTTTTTTTTTCTGAAATTTAGCGTCACTCATCAGTCGAGTGTGTTGTACATGATTGTAATTTGGTTGCATTCATTTTAAGAAGATCAGGAAGTTTACTTATGAAGGACGATAAAATCACTCTCAACTGGCTGCTTTAAACCAAAATCGAAGTTCGTGTCTTATCAGCCATGGGTTTATGACACTTTTTGTGGGTCTAATAGTGTACTCATGATAAACATTCTCCTCACGAGGGTGCTGGAGCCTATCCCAGCTATCTTCTGGCAGTAGGTGTGGAACACCCTGAACTGGTTGCCAGCCAATCGCAGGTCACATAAAGACAAACAACCACCATGCGGCTCCCATCAGCAAGAGCAAACAAAAAATATTCTTGTAGTTTACTGTTTCCCCATGTGTGCTGTATAATATACATGGTTCAAAATTGGAAACAATCATACTAAATGATATAATACTGCAAACCAAAATGTCAGACTTTGTTTATCTTCCAAGGAATTGGTCTTTGAGACTTTTTATTGACTCGACGCATGTCAACCAAAACTCACATTGCAAAGTGAAAGTGACTTCAGATGCTGAATTTTGCCAAAATTCTCTGAGACAATTTAATTTTTTTTTAACATGGAAAGGCCCTCAAAAAGGTAAATTATTTGGCCTAAGAATAATCCCAAAGAAGAATTGAAGCAACTTCAACCTTCAGGTTCAATGCAGTACAACCAATACATAATTTCCTTACACAGACGCAGACGTACGAGATCATCCTAACTCTGGGCCAGGCCTTCGAGGTGGCCTACCAGATGACCGTGCAGTCCAGGCAGAGACACTTCATCCCCCACTCGTCGCTGGGCTCTGAGGTCGTCGAGACCAAGAGTAATCGGCCCGTGTCGCAGGCGTGGAGCAGCATGAGGAGATCAGCAGTGAGTAGCGCCCCGCCAACCAAGAGAGCGTTAGAGGCACGATCGTAACTCAAAAGGAGGTCACAAGGGATTATTGCTAACAAATTGATTTAGGTACCGCCCATTCATAAAGTAAGTAACACGTTTGGGTTTTTTTTTGTTCCTCAATATCTTATATTGTATTTACCTAACAGCTGGTAGGCGAAAGACTGAGTTTGTTGAAGTCATCCTCCTGCGTCACAATGGAATTTGTTCAAGTTGTTGCCCACGCTTGTTGACTCGTTGCAATTTTCAGCCAAGTTGGCCTGCCAAGCGCTGCCCTTCCCTCAGCTCATTTTTATTGTTCTAAAGGGGACATATTACGGAAAATAAACTTTGTAATGGCTTGTATACAAACAGTTGGTACTCTAGAGGGCCTGCCCACCCATCCATTGTGAAATCTCACAAACAAGCAAACCTTTTGTGAGCTGTCTAGTTCTGAAAATGTAACAAAGCGATTTGAATTGTAACTATACAGAACATCACAAAGCCAAAGTGTGAGCAGAGCTGAACCGTTGTGGAATGCACATATTCATGTTAGCTACGAGCACGACGACTTCACCTGTTGTGAAGGGGCGGTTATTTGTCGCACACCGATTGAAAAATGTAATTAGGCGGCTTAATGATGAAGTGATGCCTCCACGAGCGAAAACCCAATCCATGTTTTTACTGTCTTTATGGTGGCTAGCGTGTGATTCGCACTTGCATTTCTAGACATGGGTGCTGCCTCCATGAGTGAAAATCCAGACTATGTTTTTACAATTTTTATTGAATGCTATCTTTTTCCTTTTTACCCTGGACCGTCGCTTCCTCATTGAGCGGTCGCTTGCCCCGTTGTCACTCACCAGCTCCGCCCAGCAGTAGAGGGGAATGTTTGGAGCAGTCTAAAAACACTGTCTAATTTCAGAAGATTCGAAATAGGGTAGGAGATACGTTAATTAGACACACTGGAATGGTTTTAAATTCAAAAGTAAAGAAAATATATAATCAGAATGGCCTTTATCGTCATTATACTCAGTGTACAACGGGATTGGAGAGCTCCCCTTCCCAGTGCAAATATAGATATTGTAAAAATAAATATAAATTATATATATATATATATATATATATATATATATATATATATATATATATATATATATATATATATATATAATGTGTCTCTTTTAAAAAATATGAGATAGGTGACATATTACAGGAGCATTTCTTTGGGCTCAGTTCTGCATGACTGTACACAAGTAATATGTTATGGTCATAAAGGGACAAATTGCCTTGTGTTTGGAAACCACTCCATTATAAAAGCTGGAAGAAGTAAAGCAAGGTACACACATACTGATATTTTGCCTCCCGTTATCGGATGTTTACAATGCGTAATTCGTAATCGGATTCGTAATAGTAAATGTTAAAACTGTTCACAATCCATGATGATGATCCTTTTTGCGCGCGTGCGTTGGCGTGTGCGTGTGTGCGTGTGTGTGTGTGCGCGTGTGTACGTGTGGACAACACAAGGGTTGCTGAGCAACAGACTTCATAATTGTGACCTAAAAGGCAATGAGAGCCAATCAGGAAGCTCATACTGTTGCCGGACACGGAGGAGCAACTGGTTGTGCTGAGTGTTTGTATTAGAGGTCTCACATAATAATAATAATAATAATAAGAATAATAAGAATAATAAGAATAAGAAGAAGAATAACAAAAAAAGTTTGCCCCCTCAAAACTTACTCCAGCTAACAGTTAGCTTCACTTCTTCTTTCCCCATTGAAACGAATGATAATGACATTAACTTTCTTCAGATCCCCCCCAAAAAACAAAAAAAATCTGGACCGTTTTTCAATGAAAAAAAATCCCTCTATAAATTACCACTTCATAGAAACACCAAGTAATGACATCATTAAATTGAATTAAGGAGAATATAAAACTTTGTATCACAATATCTCCTGCAATGTACATTATGCTGCTCTTCTGATATGCGTGCCTTAGCCACCTGGGGGCAGTATAAGAAAGACATATCGGCATGTTGACTCAGCTCCAATCTCGGTTTCTCAGTGCGGCAGTAAAATTAGACTTTCTACGCGGAGGATGAAGAATATATGCCTGAGTATTGTTATATGGTCAGTATTGTTGCACCACTTGTATTCCGCTATCCGTTGGTGTTTCCCATTTCATGCTAGCAGGGGCTATGCGATTGTTTCAACAATAAAATGTGTAATTCTTTTTCTTCAGTTTGACAGTACCTTCAGCTGAGAATGCAAAAGTCACTTGCCACCATACAGCTGTGTACCCCACTTTACACGACTTGGCTTCTACTTGACCCCAAAACTACCACTTTTCCCACAAACGCTTCCCAATGCTACTTGACTTGAACGTTCTGATCCCCAAATCCTTGCGCGCAGTTCGGGAAGCATGTCACGTTGTCTCACTGCTCCTGTCTGTCTTTTAACCTGTCCTTGTCTTCTTGTCTTCTTGGTGCTGCCGCTGCCCCCCAGGGTGCCCCCGTGCTCGAATGCCGCTGCTGTCACTGTCACACGTGCACCACCCACCGTCCTACCTTCCTCCCGTTGCACTCTGTTAGCCCCGGAGTCCAGGTCCTTCTCTTTCCTTGCCTCTACTCACCGCCTCTCTACCATCGCACACCCGCTCAAACACCCCCACCCCCGCCGCCACGTTCATCTTCTTCCTTTCCCACTACCGCAGATTCCATCTCCCTTTCTCACCCGCCATCGCCATCTTTCCTCATGGACGCCGTGAGCGCAAGTGTCGCAGTTTAGCCGAACGAAAGGGTTCCCGGTTGTGTTTGGTGGATGGTTTCTTACGTCTGAATCGGAAGGTGATTGAGTGTAACCTGTGGGATGTGTGGTCAGCGTGTTTTTTGTAATAAATCCAGTTGTGGGTCTGGTGTGTGATCACCACAGGATTCCAAAGGACCAAAGAGTTGTGCTAAAAACGATTCCACTTCCCATAAAAACATTTTTTTTTAAAAACCTCGAGCTTCACTTAAAAAAGGAACTAGCCATCCATCCATTTTCTATGGTGCTGTTGTTGTGGTGATGGTTCATTGCATTTGTGCTCTACTGGGTCAACATTCTGCTCAAAAGGTTGAATCTAAATGTACTTTTTAGTCAATCAGTGCCCACACCAAATCCATGAAAACAAATTAGGAATGTGTGAGCTCAGCTTTTTTTTTAAAGTTCTTCTTCTGAGGATTTATTTGATATTATCAGACTGAATCAAATACTCTGGTGGGGCATATATGGCCCACGGGCTGTATGTTGCCCACAGCAGCAAATACTCCATTACACCGAGGATTGCCCATGTTCATCGATCCATTATTTATCGTGATTATCCTCGTTGAGGTCAGGAGTTAGCTCGAGCCGATCTCAGCCCAGACTGGCTGCCCGCTATCTTTACAAAACACAATTAAAACCTATTAACAATTTGGCGTATTCAGTGAACCCTACATGTTTTGGGAATGTATGCGGAAGCTTGAGTACCTGGAGAAAACCCGCGCAAGCACAGGATGAACAGGAAAATTTCACACATCCACTGTTAAGATTTCAAAATAAATAGCAGAATCTTTATATTAACTCGACAGAGGTTTCACTTTTAACCAGTTGGAGACATAAAGGAGGACTGGCTGACTCCAAAGTAAAGTGCATAACAATAATCGATCTAATATGTGATGACAGCATGGGTTACTGTTTGCAAGTGCTGCTGTGTAGGAAAAGGCTTCACCTCCGCAAGGTGCCTGAGGTGACAAAAGCGGGACTTACGTAGTGCAGCAATTTGCCGATCCAATTTGAAATCGCTGCCCAATGTAAGGCCAAAGTTTGAAAAAGGCTGGCACATAACGCTTATCCTCATTAGGGTCACAGATGAGCTGTGGCCTATCCCAGCTAACTAAGTGTGGCACAACCTGAACTGGTCGCCAGCCGACCACTCACACTGACACAAATGGACAGTCAAAGTAACGAAATGTTTTGGGAATTTGGGAGGAAGTCGAATTGAAAAAAAAAAAAACGTGCAAACTCCGCACAGCAAGGCCTGAGCTGAGATTCAGACCCAGAACCTCAAAAATGTGAGGCAGATGTGCTAACCACTTACACTTTTTGGTCGAAACAATTGTTGCCAATGTCCTGCTTGAGTTGTGGCATTGTGCCTGGGGTGTTAGCTCACGGCGGCGGCCCGCGGAGTCCGTCAATCATCCATGTGGTGGATTGAGCACCCGGGTCGCGGCGGGAAGCCTCCTCCGCTGACGCCCGTCTCACGCAATCCCTCTCGTCCCCTCCTCCCTACCTCCCTCCCCTTCCCGAAACCCTCTTCCTCCTCCTCCTCCTCCTCCTCCTCCACCCGGCAGATCGACCCCCTGGAGATGGACGCCGACATGCACTCCCTGGGCAGCACCTCCTGGCTCTTGGACCAGCGCGACGCCAACAGGCGGCCCGTCAGCACCAAGTACGAGACAACCATATTCTGAGGCGCCCCCTCTCTCTCTCCTCCGAATCCCACTCCCACATCCCGTGCCCTGTCCCACCTTGCATCCAGTTCGCAATCCACGCACAGTTTCGAGCCCCGTGCCTTCTCACTGTGACGGTGTAGCCACCCCTCAGGGCTGCCTCCTCCTGCACTTCCACCTTTTAGTCTTTTTGCCCAGCAAACTCCTACGAGGATCCTCCCGGACTGAGCTCATTTTTTCCTTGCATTTCCAACCCCCTGATAGCTCCCAGAGGTTGCTTATTTGTATACTGTGTCAAAAAAATGGATATTTCTTTTTCAATTTTGGACTTTTTTTTTCTTTGTCCGTGTGTAGCCTCTCTTGTCTTACCAGGCATCTACCACTGTGAGACTCTGTGAGGAGGGAGAGGATGCCAAACCAATGAGCAGTTTTCTTTTTGTTGTTGTTTTCTATGCATTTGTACAAAAAAAAAAAACACGCTGGATGGGTCACTAACACACTTTGCTGCACTTTGAGGAGGCCGGCAGTCCGATGTCATGTCATGGCCCCCCCCGTGAATACCACCCAATGACTGCACGCTGTTTCTCCAACACACTTGACTGAGAGACTGAGGGAGTGCGAGGGGGTTGTTGGGGGTCTCTGCTCTGGCCTTGTAACTGCCCTGTGCCTCTCAGCATCACGGTAGCACCGAGAGACAAAAGAAACTTAAATACAAAAAAAAAACAAACACTGTGTTGACACATGGCACTATCCCTTTGAATATCTCAGCCGGGGCGTCCGTTTTGTGATGCTTTTTTGATAGGCTGTGACATCATTTGAGACAATATTTTGTAAATGGAATCCAAACATGCCCCGATTATATTATATTTGACTATATTAAAAAAAGAAAAAAAAAAATGAGGAGGGCCCGAGCATGCGTTTTCCCCCAACTTAGCATCTCATTATCACGCTTAAATGTCTCGCACGCTAAGTGTGTGTCATGTCGCATTTAAAAAGAAACCAAATATTTTATTTTTTTTTGGTGTTGTGGTAACAACGAATGGATTTGCTATGCTGAAAGCACGATGCGCACACACACCGTGTTTCATTTTGTTTGTTTGAAGGATGTTGTTGTGGCGTCAACACACTTTTTTCCAACACTTGGCCACTGTCAGTGTGTGCGTGTATGTGTGCGTGTTGGCAGACTGTTAAACATGTGACTCGTGCGTGTTTGTGTAGCACCGTAGTAACAGCAGCATTCTGACTGTTAGTTTCCACTGGTGATGCATGATTGCAGTGTTTTGTCGTGTGTTTTGGTACCTGTGCCAAGCCGGGCCACGCCAGGCCGGTCCGTGTGTGTGTGTATGTGTGTGTGGCGTCTCCCATCCAGTCCCATCCGTCCATCCATCGCCTCCGTTGGAACATCACCAGTCAGTCAGTCGCCCCCATCCGACCGTCCGCCCATCTTCATCCCGCCGTCATGACGTCACGCATCTTCTCCCGTCTCGTGTGTCACCATGGCAACGTGCTCGTATGGCTGCAAAGCAACGACGGGTAAAGTCAAGAGATTTATTTCGGCCTGAAGTTCAGATCTAACCCTCTTCGAATTCAAGCTTAACCTTAACCCAAATACGGCTCCCAGGGTATCGAAGTCGAGAACGTGCATTTATTGACACGTTCATTTTGCAAGATTGGTGGAAGCTCACTCCCTTCACCTTCCATCAGGCTGGGTTTTAGTTCTGAGAAACTCTTCTTTTCTTCCAAGGCAGTCCGTTTAGGCCCCATCTAGTTGGGCTGCCTGGCGGCTATCTAGTACAGTGATGCCTTGAGATACTATTTTAGCCCCCAGTTGAGTAAACACATACGTTAATGACATCATTGACAATTTTTTTTTGTCACGTTCACCTGGGGGCAGCATCAGAAACATACAGACTGTACTGGAGGTTCAGCTCTTCTTTCAACTTCTCAGTACGGCAGTAATATTAGTCTTTCATAAGCCAGGATAAATCGTTTATGTCTGAATATTGTTATAGATATCCGTTGTTTAAAGGAGACTCAAGTCACTAACATTCTTTGCAATAATGTGTTCAATGTGAAGCCACTAGTCACAGCGCACCTATTTTTGTTTTCGTTTGGTCATGTGACGTTAGCAATGTGAGCCCGAGGGCACATTGACGTCAGTTTCTGGCGACAGTACGGGGTGTTGCAGGATAAAATGTCTGCTCCCTCAGATAGATGAAAATGGGTGGATTCATTTGCTCACTTCTAATTCCACAAATGGATATTCATCGGAATATTATGTTTGGACTAGTGGAGGCAAAAAGAAAATTTGATTGGAAAGAACATTTTTGACTTGCATTCCCCTTTAAAGGGTAAATACAGAGCCACATAGGTGCTAATTGTTAGCCCCTGTGGCTATGGAATTTCTCCATTTTATGTTAGCATTATGGTAGCAGAGGCTATGTGGTTGTATTAAATACACAACGTGCAATTTGCTTGCTTGTTTTATGTTTGATTTGACAGTAAGCTTCAGCGGAGAGTGGAAATAAACAGCTTGAAGCCTCGTTTTTCAAGAATATTTACTAAGTATATTCGCCACACTGCTGTCAAAACAAAACAAAAAAAACATCAGATCCAAGACTGGTAACTTGAAAAACAGAAGTTGCTTGACGGGTATCTCAAGGCACCATGGTATTGAAAACCTTTACACTTTTTGCAGCGGAACCACAAAAAGTCGAAGATGTGCAAAATGTATGCCCATGAGCATGTAATGGATTAAACTAGTTTTGTCTTTTCTTGTGCTGTTTTAATGTCACCACAGAAAAGATGTTCCAAATGTTTCCTAATTCAATTTGGTCCCCATGCTGATTTAGGCTGAACTATGGTTGGTTTTAACTTAATTAATTTTTTTTTTTTGTTGTTCCTCAAAATGGTATTTTACAAATCTTACGTTAGCCAGTTAAGACAGCAAACTAGTCGGGCCTGATTTCACTGTGCACTCTGTTGGTGGCTGTCCAGTAATGAAATCATGCCTCGACAGTGGATCCTAGTTGATCGACCAAAATTGTTGTGCGTAACAAGTGATACCTCGATGTGAAACCTCAGCTCAGTGAGCATCTAAAGTATTAACTCACAGTTTTGCTTTTACTTTGCCTTTTGGTTTTGTGACATCACTACTACTGAAAGAATAACAGAATAAACAAACAACCAATTAAAATATGTTCTAAATGGTTTCTAATTTGATTTGGTTCCTGTTTAGGCAGCACGATAGCTTGGCCTGACTTAACTGAAGCAAATGCTGTTTCCTGGATTAAAACACATTACACTTCAACCGTAATGGATTTTTTTTATATTTTTAAAATGAACACTAAAAATGTTTTGTTTGATTTTTACCATACAATATAACTTCTCCCCCGTTGGTAGCAGTCCAGAACTAAAACTATGCCTCAACAAGAGGAACTTTTAAACTTCATCCCTACGCTTGGACGACGCAATCCAGAAGTCTAAACCAGAGTTTGCCAAACTTTATTGATTTAAGGCACATAGTTTACATTTACAAATCTCACAGTACAACATTTACCAAAATGTACATTGAAATAACATAAGAATATCTCCATGTATGTACAAACATAGATTGAGTGAAATCTAATATTCTGAATGGCAATAAGTGGATACACGGATGAATAGTACCTCCTTGCTGGATAGAGATTCTCGAGGACTGGACTTGGGCACCTCTGCTGTAGATGAAGAAAAATGAGTTTTTTAGGTTAACAAAAAAATATATATATATATATATCCATCCATCCATCCATCATCTGTACCGCTTCTCCTCACTAGGTTCGCAGGGGGTGCTGGAGCCTATCCCAGCTATCTTCGGGCAGTAGGCGGGGGACACCCTGAACTGGTTGCCAGCCAATTGCAGGGCACACAGAGACGCACAACCATCCACGCTCACACTCATACCTAGGGGCAATTTCGAGTGTTCAATCGGCCTGCCATGCATGTTTTTGGAATGTGGGAGGAAACCGGAGTACCCGGAGGAAACCCCACGCAGGCACGGGGAGAACATGCAAACTCCACACAGGATGGCCGGAGACGGGATCGAACCCATATATATATATATATATAATATATATATATATATATATATATAATATATATATATATATATATATATAATATATATAATATATATATATATATATATATATATATATATATATATATATATATATATATATATATATATATATATATATATATATATATATATATATATATATATATATATATATATATATATATATATATATATATATATATATATATATATATATATATAGAGGGGCGGCACGGTGGCTGACTGGTTAGCACGATGGCCTCACAGTGAGAGACAGCAGCAGGCGTGGGTACAATCCCAGCTCCGGCCATCCTGTGTGGAGTTTGCATGTTCTCCCCGTGCTTGCGTGGGTTTCCTCCGGGTACTCCGGTTTCCTCCCACATTCCCAAAACATGCATTGTAGGCCGATTGAACACTCTAAATTGCCCCTAGGTATGAGTGTGAGCGCGGATGGTTGTTCGTCTCTGTGTGCCCTGCAATTGGCTGGCAACCAGTTCAGGGTGTCCCCTGCCTACTGCCCGAAGATAGCTGGGATAGGCTCTAGCACCCCCCGTGACCCTACTGAGGAGAAACGGTACGGAAGATGGATGGATGGATATATATATATGTGTGTATATGTATATGTATATATGTATATATATATATATATATATATATATATATATATTCAGATCAAAACAAATGCCGGTAAATGGAAAATAAATGTGCTGTAAACAGAACACACTCCAAAGAAGACAACCCAAACTAATTCAAGCGATCAAAAATTTTTTTTAAAAAGTAATAAAAAATGGGGCAAGGTCTGGTCTGCACTCGCAAATGCAGTGGGCAAGCCCACTGAATGGGAAATATCTGCCTACACACCTGGACATGTTTCAGCTGTGAAAACATATCTGCTTAAAGTCTCAGGTGGCTGGAATTTATCCCACTGGGTCGCTACAGGGCTTTCCATGTTGTGATGAGAGGCGTTAACCACCAACTAGCATGTAAGCTAATAGGTTTGGATCGAGTGATGACATCATGTAGCCAAGAAATTCAATTCTTTTCAGTTTACTTTCAAGTTAAATTTCTAAGTTACTAGTTGGGCCTGACTGCAGCAACAAGCAGCAGCAGCTATATGAAGCAAGTTGCGCGAGCGTGACGCAGGAGACACAGAGCGCATGGTCTTTTTGGGTCTGTTAACATTTGGTGTTTTCCATGTGTAGCTCGCCCCGGCGTTCAAGTTCCCGGACACCAAGCTGTGAGTTGGCGAGCGAGCGGGCGGGCTCTTGCGAGGTAAAGCGGGGAAGAGGTAGATGGCGCAAATCCACTCTTGACATTTAGATCTTGCTGCGTACGCCCTTCCTCCCTCTCACGCTACCTATACACGCAGATGAAAGGTAAACCTGTCCGACATGGCCAACTAAACAGGACTTTGAGCACCGCTTCCGTTTTCACAAAAAGGTCAGCTAGAAAGGTCACGTCTACTTCCTGGCCTATGTGAAACTCCCTTTGTTATGTAGGTACGCTGATGGGTTTAGAGCGCTGTATAGACGAGCATGTCAATTGATCCAGGTCTAACAGAGACGCATAAAAAATGTCAAGAAAACAACACATTTGAAAGAAAAAAAAACTGTACCAGCAATCAAAGCTTTGCCCATGTTTGTGGCCAGAGTTTGGGTTTGGCAATGAAAATGTGATACTGTTTCCGACATTTCAAAAAGCAATATTATATTCATGATATTAAATGATACAATGAGAAAAGAATCCCACAAGTCTCATGTCTGCATTGTTTCGGTCCATTTATGTCAAAATGATGTTGACCCAAGACTCAGAACAGTCTCAGGTGAAAGTTTCCCGAAGAAGGAGGATTCTAGTTGCACACAGTTCCGATTGCGGGTGAGCTGGAGCCTATCCCAGCTGGCTTTTGGCAACATGGCAGGCAAATTCGCCAAATTGTTTGACAGAGATGCAAACCATTAGCCAACTATATTGCCCCAACTTAAATGATAAACCGCTGGCGTTGGGCGAAAACCTTGCAGCTCTAAAACCGCCACTTTTCTAAGCCCAAAAAAACGACGTTTGTGAATTGTTGAAGTGGAAGAAGTAAAAAATTTTCTTTGCAATAATATGGCCTCAGTAGTCTAAACGGGGTATTCTGAATAATAATGCATTTGTGGAATAAGTATAATAATCCACCCGATTTCAGGTATCCAAGTAGGCTGACATTATTAACAGCACCACCCTCTGCTGTTGACAGAATATGACGTCAAAGCGCCCACGGGTTTGAACTCCAAACGTCACGGCTCAACTGATTTCTGGGTTTGGACCCGTGCCATTCTGAAACGGGTGCTTGAGTAATTCGGGGACCTCGGAATGCAAGAAACACTTTTTTCTGCCCCAGGTACTCTCTGATTTACGTGTACGCTGTCAGGAAGAAGTCAAGCTAACCACCACAATACTTGTTCATGCTCTACATGACAGTAACACGCTGCAAACTTCCAAATAAACCTTTATGACTAAAAGATATGGATATCAATGCTAAGATAAGACTTTATTTTCATGCTCCCGTCAGCGTGTTGCGGCATAGCGGCTAATTTGACTCGTTTCCCAGACTGTGTTTGGGTTGTGTTTATTGCAGTCACAAACTGTTGCTTCCAACGGCAACCAGAAATAATGTAAACATGTATTTGTGTATTTTCATCCAAATACTCGATTGTTTCTGCAAATACAAAAATATCCTACAGCTGCCGCGGTAGTGCCAGTGGCCACTTTAACATCAATGTCAGTTGACAGCAGGGGGCTGTGCTACAACACGAGCCTCTATGGATGGCTGGAAACGGGTGGATTATTTTCTTAATTCTTCTACCACAAACACAATATTGTTGATCATGAAGTCAAGCTGGGCTCACACTAGCCAAACTCCTACAAGGGAATCTGCCAATCTGAAGCAGCTATCCAAGGCTTGAAACATGTAATGAGGGTCGAGGATGTTGTCAAAGATCACACGGATGAACTGTCACGCAAAAATGAGGTGCGAGGGCTCATCCATTGTTGCTTGCAACTTCAATCAACCTCAAACCTAAAATCTGTGTTATTTGGCCTAAATACATTCACCACTAAGCACTTGCATCAGGAATAGGCATCTACTATATAAATTATTTTGTACCAGTCACATGATTTTTAGGATCTGTCAATATTGAGTCACAATATGATACCTTGGCAATGCCAAATGGTCTTTTTTGGGGGGGTAACTATCCCAAAAAGACACCTTTCATATTGCTAGTGGAGCAGTGGTTCAGCGCCCCCCCCTCCCAGTAAACAAGAGGATTCTTTCTGCAACAAATGTCCACACAGTACATTCAGGCCTAGTTTTACACAGATCAGGGCTTCTCCTGCTAATGAAGACGTCATTAGTACCTCGCGGCAATTGAAAAGGACCAAAGTGAAGGTGAAATCATTTATAGCTGCAAAACAGACGCGTACCAAACGGTGCCGTTAAACACAAGCATTTAAAAAAAAAAAAAAACATGGCCAAGAACAGTCCGCCACGGCCACTAAACACACAGATGACATAATTTACAAAAACAAATAGAAAAACTCAAATGTCTTTTTTTTTTAATACATTTGCATATTTCCAAAAATATTTTGCATCATTTGTGTATTCAAATAAGGTTAAATTAACTGCACGTTTCAGTCAGTCTGGATGCCATTTACACAAAATACTGCAACCCCAAAGTTCATGTTTAAGGTGAAGGCAAAACAACAAAGACGATAAGTGCCATATTAGTGAAACAAAAGGACACAATTGTGCAGGAAAACTTGGCAGCAACATTACTGCTGATCATTAATACAATCTTCTGTTCCCAAACACAAAACTGCTTGTTTTGCCATTTCCTAGGCTGACAAAACTACAAAAACATGTCTTATAAACCTTTTTATATAAAAAATAATAATAAAATAAAAAACACTTCATGGCAGTACTATTTTGACTCTCTCAGCCCTTCATTGTTAGTCACTAATGTTTCCAGGTCCATCTCAATAAATTAGAATATTGTGGACTAGTTTTTTCTTTTTTTAATTCAGTAGTTCGAAAAAAAACGCCAAAATGATGTTATATTGTTTCACTACAAAGTGAAATATTTTGTGAATGTTTTTGCAATTTTGATGATTACAAGCTAACAAACCCCAAATTTGCCATTTCAAGAATAACAACCAAAATGATTTTTTAAAATATATTAATTAAATTAGACTTAGCCTTATGTAAAGTGGTTTCTTTTATGTGTAATGACTCACTTATTGAACTACTCATAATGAACTTTTCTGGAATATTCCACTTTCTGGAGCTGAACCCACAAAAGAAACTCTCTCTTGCTTAACACTTAGAGACACTTTTAATTTCTGTCAGTTCTCCGTATAACAGCCAATATGGGGACAAAAGCATGTTCTTCAGTCAGCAGGTGACGCCGCCATCAAGTGCAGGAGGCCGTGAAGATGAGATGGTGAGGTCATAGCGCAGTCCGAGACATGCACACATCCGTCGCTACGAGTCTTTGAGCATGTTGATGCGTGCAAAGATCTTTAGCGCCGGTCCCAGTTTGATGTTCATGGTGCTCATCAGGTGATCTTCCTTCAACAGGAGCAAAGCTTGGCCATCAATTTCTTGGGAGCGGAACTCGTCGGCGATCTCCTGACAACCTGTGAGAGCAACAGAAAATGATTAGTCTTGCAATGTACCACCGCCAAAATAAATTCAAAATGAGCAAATACGACACCACTTATTTAGGTACACTTTCTAATTTAATGAGAGCCAGTACACAAACTTGATTGCAAATTCTGCTAAATTGATTGACACCGTTAGAGAGGAGTTAATTTAAGACGGAGTTGATCATTGTGGGGTGCACTATACTGACAAGATGTAATAAAGAAGTGGTCCTTTCTAGGGCTAAGTCGTTCACAATGTTTGCATTTTTTTAACTGAATGTGATTTGCCTCCACAGAAACCCTGTACAGTAAATGAATCATAGTGAAACCAAACAAATTGTACTTTCCTTCTGAGTATACAATTTGTTCCATTTTTAAAATAAAAACATATAAATGAGGCAGTTCACCTTCTTAGATTAAAATGTGCATACCAAAGGGCTAAAAAAAAACAAACAAACACATGCTATAAAATGTAATTGCTCTTCTAAATTTGTTTGAAGAAAAAAAGGAAAAAAAATATCCTTCCATCCATTTCTATACGAACTACGCTCATTAGGCCTGCCAGTGTGTTGGCCAACTGACTTCAAGCAAGAAGCAAAGTGCAATGCACTGGTCACCGGCCAATCACATGGCACAAATGGACATGCAACTGTTTACACAGATAGAAAGTCATCAATTAAACTAAACATGCATGTTTTGCAAATGTGAGAAGAAACCGGCGAAAACCCAGACAAGAACAGGGAGAACATGCAAACTTCACACAGGAAGGCTGGAGCCGGAAACGGCTTAACTGTGAGGTCGATATGCTACAAGAGATTTCTGAGTTTTAAAATATGAAATCTCAAGCTATTTCACAAAGGTCAATAACTCTTAAACAGTATAATATGATCTATTTTGAAACCACTCTTAAATTAGCTCTCAAGTGTAGTTAATGTCCTATGTTGCTCAAAGAAGACATTGCACATCATTAAATTATCTTTCTGACCTGGTAACGAACAGATGAACTCGTACACTTCCTCCACGTTCCACTTGGTGGGGTCGTTGGGAAAGAATGGCTGACACAAAGCGGCCGAGGCGTCTCTGCCAGCGAGGGTCTCCGGCTCTGATGACGTCCTGCTCGCCTGCCGCTGAGCTGGTACTGGGGCCGGCGGCGGAACTGGGGGCGGGGCTGGGGGTGCCGGGGGTCCCGAGCTGGCTGCCGACAGTGGCGAAGGCGGCTCCTCGTAGCTGGACATCTCCGAACATGGGCTGGACTCCTCCTGGCTGGGCTGGGAGGGATGCGGTGAGGACACTGAGCCGCCCTGAGTCTGCTGTGCCGATGGGGACATCTTCTGAGAGGGTTGATGAATGAATAAATGAATGAATGGAATTAACATTAATCCGTTCAGGAACATGCTGGGGCCCTCTAACCACTAATGGAATAGAATAATTTCACAACTAATTGAATCCGTAGGATGCAGTAATATTTGTTTATTGAGGAGGTAACAACGCAACATCTATGCTATCCGTTAGCTTGTTGATGGCGTTTTGGGTTAGCATTAAGATAGCAAATTCTATTAAGGCAAAGACACGAGATTGTTTTGAATACACAATGTAACTCTTTCAACTAGCAGCAACAGACAACTTGAAGGATTTTTTTTAGATTTTAATCATCACTATTGGTTAAAATGCCAGCTCGTTGTGAAGAGAGTTCGCTGCCACAATCTAGTGCAAATATCACAAATTCTTGCTCACAAGTCAATGCAAAAAATAAAATGAACTAATTAAAAAATTGCATCTCAAAAAATGCATAGGCCGGGTCATTTTTAAGTGGAGTTACCACTGCAGTAGCTGAAGGGGTCAGGAAAGTCACTAAGTTGGCAACTCTTACTAACCAGGGTCAACTTGATAACAAAACCACACTCTGCAATTATGAAACAGAACTCTCACCCCCAAACTGAGTGATTCTGAACCAGTGTGACGAGTGGATGTACTCTAAGATGTGCTGTAATTTTTGTCAGAAACGTTTCAGACTTTTGCAAACTGTTTCAAATTGTGGATTAAAAATGCCTAACATTTCAGAACCACCAGGCTAGCTTGAATGTTTTACGTACCCGCTTCTTTGCTTCGATACTTGAGCGGCCCGGACTTCTTCTACGCCAGCGATTTGCTTGTTTGGTTTTCTCTGGACGGAACATTCTCATGCGCTTCGTGCAGCCCACATTGTACCTGTACAAAAAAAAAATTGTATATAGATTGAAAAAAACGTATAAAAAAAACCACTCAATTGATCATCCAACAAATGGAAACTACATTTATTTTCTTACATTTTGCATCCAAAAATTATGTCATTTAACCGAAAGTCCAAGTCTTAAACATTAACTTGCCTTTTAGCACAAACCATGGAGCAGAAGCGCTTAGAACGCTTGAACGTGTCGGCAAAGTCCACCCAGCCGCAGTATTCACATGTCAGCTTGGGCTCTTGATCCTTTTCTGTTCAGACAGAAAATTGTGGCTTCCTCCGTTACTTTGTGTTAGCAGGTAATACCAAACGTGAAGTTAAACAATCAAGTACATTTTGGTCATCTACCCAGTTATAAAACTGTGGCAGTGAGAAAGCCCTTCTGTACTGCCTTTTCGATGTACATAATAACCACCCCCATATTGCGTTTCTCTCCCTTATGACTTATCAACTAGGCAGGCCCATGAGTCACTTTAACGTGATGGCCACGCTAAAATGTTAAAATGTATACTTTGAAAGAAAAAAATCTGCACACGGTTTTCAGCATGGGTTGGACAAACGGAATATTCCCAAAGCTTTTTGCAAGTTCACCTGTCTGATTCAAGTCTTCCAGCTCCGAGTCGGAGTTTGCCGCATTGCTGACGGGTGTTTTGTCCGGGTCGGAGGAGAGCTGACTGTCCAGTTTCTTGGGACTGTTGATGAGGATGGGGAGACGCTCCACCTGTTGACACACAAGTATTCAAATTATTACCATATGAACAGATGACAATAATTGGTGAATGAAAAGAAAAAGAGGTTGATACAATATAAACTGAGTTGAACACATATTCGATGATGCCCTCTGGCAGGCGCTACAGATGCATCAAATCGAGGACCAATAGACTGAGAAACAGTTTCTTTCCGAGAGCCATCTCCATTCTGAACTCTCACACACACACGAGAACACCCGTACCTTGCAGAACAGCATTGTGATGTGTTTTTATATACACTATTCAGTACTAAATTCCATTGCACTCTCTTATTTATTTATCTAATTTATATATTTGTCTGTATTATTGTTGTATTGCACTGGAGAGGGGAGCCCTCTAATCTCGTTGCACACTTGAGTACAATGACAATAAAGGGATTTCTAATTCTAATTCTAATGTCTAATCAAACAAAGCAAGTTCGCGGTATCTAAAAAAAGACATTTCATAACCACCAATTTCATTATGAAGAATGAAATATTAATCAGTGGTGATGATAATGATAAATACAATGATTTAAAAACTGTAATCCATATTTTCTTTAATTTTGTATGTGAATTGGGGACAATAATGGTTAATACAGTTACCTTCTGCAGACATGCATTATTCTTTGCCTTTGTTTCCAAATGCTTGCTCATGTGGGGTTCAGTAAGCTTTCTTATATACATGCGGTATATAATGTATCAGCGTTGTGGGTCTTAATCTGCTCAATGTGTTAAATGCCTCGAGTTAACATCTGTTGTGAATTGGTGCTGTATAGATAACATGAAGCTTAATGAACTGTATTGCTGCAGTTGTTTTGAGATGCCAGACAAATCCTTTTCTACGTGGCGGTATGTTCCATTTCTGGTTCTGTAGCGTTTCGTTTTCATCCCTTTTCCTTATCCATCTGTGTTAGGTGACCGGTGTCACACGTCCAAGAGCGAATTGCAGTTGTTTGAATTTTGAGGCAATTGTTCAACTTGTAAGAGGTTCAACTGCTTAAGAGAGTTAAAATTGATGAAGGAGAGATGCTCATCACACTATGTGTATTCCATTCAGCAAATGTGCAATGTGTCCATAATTAAAGACAGCATCACAGACAAGTTGGGAGCTGCCAGCTCACATACAGAGTTTGTGTGTGTTTGCCGGCTGACAGCTTCCCTGCAGGCGAGAGAGTGCGACAGCTTGGGGCTGGTCTACTCGAGTCTGGCTGTCGTCGAGGGGGTGCCACTTACACACACTGGGAACGGCTCGGCGCCCTCCTGGATGACAAAGCCCTCGATGACATGCGTGAGGACCTGCGGCTTGACGATGGCCTGGGGCGGCTTGCTCTCGCCGTTGTGGGACGCAACAGCGGCCACGTCGGGCCCCTCGCTGTCATTTCCAGAGGTCATGGGCGGAGGCGGAGGCGGAGTCCCGGGTGCAGGAACGGGCCTCTTGGTTGCACTCCCTCCTGACCGGGAAATGACAACAAAAACATTGTTACAAAAGAGAAAAAAACTGTTTGAGGAGAGCGCCTATGGACACGTGTTTGAACGCTGTACAAGGTGTGCCTCAAGACTGGCCATGCAAAATTTACAAAAATCTAGCATTCACGTAAAAATGTTTGCATTAAATGTCGGAAATCTATTTGTTAATATTACAATGCTATTTGTTGAAAATCTAATTTCTTGAAATTGTTCAAACTAGGAGCATCCAGTATAACATTCCAGAAAAGTGATCAAATTGTTTGTAAAAAAAAAAATAATCAAGAAAAACGACTTAAGACTGCATTGTTCTCGCTCTCACAACACACTCTCTCTCTAACACACATATTCACTTTCTCACACTCTCTCTGGAACACACCCACTCTCTCACAAACACTCACACACTCACCATCCCCTTTCTCTCCCTCTTCTTCTCCATCTCCCTCTCTCCCTCAAAGTGATTAAAATGCTGGTAAAAACATTTAATCAGAAAAACATAACAAAACACTATGGTTTTATTCTCTCTCACTCACATGCGCACACACGCACGCACAAACACACACACAGCTGTCTGTCTGTCTTAAGCGCCAGCGCCGCAGTAGGCTATGCGTGCGTGCCGGTTCCGCCCACTCAGCCGAGTTGGAGCTGGTAAACAGAAGACCAGCGCTGAAGATGGAAGACGCCATGCGTGAAACAAGCAGACTCGCATCGAAAATGTTGCCCTGCCATTTAAAGCCCTGTCTTATGCCATTTTGATTTCAAATAGAAATCATCATCATCAGCTCTAATTCTTGAGACTTCATCCAGCCATTATCTGAGCCGCTGTCCTCACAAGGGTTGCGGGACTGCTGGAGCCTATCCCAGCTGTCTTCGGGCAGAAGGCAGGCTACACCCTGGACTGGTTTCAAACTGGTTCCATACATAGTCAATGTAGTTAGAGCAGTCAGGGAAGCATGTGGTAAATATTTTGCTGTGTAGCCGAGTTGCTGCTCAACTTTGTCACAAGCGAGCAGCTCAGCCGCTGCCAGTGACAGCAACATGGAGAGGCGGTCGAGTGAATGAGAGCCACTGTGCGGCACACATGAACATTTTTACCACAAGCTTCTCTGTTTGGTACATCTAAAATTGGAAATATGGCTAAGTATTGTTGTATATACTGTATTTTTATGCCTTGGTGGCGGGCGACTGTGCCTCTCTCGCTTGAACTCATTAAGTGTTTTTTCAGCTGCGTGAAAGCTTTTGTGCATTTAAGGGGCTGTAATTTCTAATATTGACACATTATGCAATTGCGATTCATATTTTAAATTGCTGCAAAAACAGTGGCCAAAACTTTCCGATCATGAAATCTTATGTCAGAACGCCGCATGCAGCAAGTGTGCACTTTGCAGTCGAGGCTTGCACAGGTCAGTTGATCCCTCCCCAATCTCGCCTCAATTGACTAGCGGAAAACGGAAAAGCAACGGAAGCTATGTCGTTCCAAGCGAGGCCAGTGAAATGCGGTTTCAAGCCGTTCCGGAACAAGTAATGAAAAAAGCGGCTAGAGCGTCGCAGGAAGTTACATAAGTGGCTGTCCGTGGAAATGTTAATGGATCAATCACCTGTTGCATATGTTGTCATTTAATTCCTAGTTGGAATATGTTAAATTGTGTAAAAAGTTCAGTTGGATATGTGATTTCAAGGTCAATTAAAGTTCAACAATTGATGCACATAAAGGTTGGTTAGTTGAATTTTCGGTTCACCAGAAATTTTACCCAGAAGCAGAATATCGCAAGCTTTTTGTGAGTGGTGTAAATCACAAGCAAATCATAATTAATGACATCATAGCACAACACACCCTTGACTCACAACTACCCTCCGATAGACACCTATATCCATTACAAACATTCTTTACGACTTATTTGTAATCAACAGATGGCTCCAGGGTCGCATTTAATAAAGATAGATGCATATCTACCTATCATACCTTGACAAAGATTTTCAGACACTGCAAAACTGTAGCTTAAGTGTTGACACGAAAGAAGTCAAGCATGGCAACAGCGGCCAGGCTGAGTCCTGAGTAGCGCTGGGTAATTCTTGGAATTTCATTTTCCAAGTTGTTCGGACTTTACAGTAATTTGTGACTAAACCAAGAATTTCCAAAAAAAAAAAGAAGGTTGGCTCTTGAGGAGTTTGTGTGGATGGTTAGCATTACTTCAGTAACTCAAATCTGGGGTACAATGAAGCTTTGGATTTGTCTGTGCTTAAATGAACTGGGGCCACTCGAGGGACGCGCAATTAGGGTACTGAAATGCTCTCACGTTAGAAGATCTATTTTACATGAATGTCTGCATATGATGAAACAAAAAGTCTACATTTATGCTTGAATATGATACCATTTATTTAGATTAACCTAATTCCAGTTAAATCCCATGGATAGTTTCCAATATGAACATTTGCTAAATTCCAGAGCTTCCATTCTCATGGAAATGTTCCTTTACCTTGTGGTTGACCTTGTGGCACTGTGTCAGCTTTGGGATGTTCTACAGGCTTCCTAGGTTGCGATGGCAAACTTTGCTGCTGTGGTGGTTGTGGCATTGGTGCTGGCAGGGATGGCTTTTGTTGCTGTTGTTGTTGTTGTTGTTGCTGCTGCTGTTGCTGTTGCTGTGGGGTGGAGCCTGCACACGTCTCTCTCACCACCAGTGATGTTGGCTTATCTTTACACTCCTGAACCAATGTTCGAGAGGCCTGCAGTTTCAAAGGGAAACAAAGCGTTCCTGAAGGAGAGGATATATATTTTCCTTGATAGTTGAAAGGCCTTCCCCATTTATTATATTATTCTGAATGGCTAAAACAACCATACAGTTGAGGGGATATCGCACCACCAGTTAGCTGTCAAGTATATAGATATGCACATTTTAGTCAACAAAAACTAACAAAATAACTACAATAAAAATTGAAAAAAAACATTTAACATCAATTAAATAAAATAAACTACATTTTACATTTACAAAACTAAAATGGCAATTAATTTAATACACAAGCCTCTGGGGTTGATTTTAAATGCATTTATTTTGATATTAACAGCATGACCGCTTGCTGGAAGAAGTCAAACAGTCATCAGGGAGTTGTAGTCCTCTTAATGTATGTTGCACAGAAATGACATCATCAAGTAGCTGCCCCAAAAATAAAAAACAAAACAAGAGCCAGCTTGTGATGTCCCTGCTAGGAGAGGAGTTTGTTTGTGGCTATTGGCTGGTCTTTTGTCAACTGACTGTAGTCTCAAACCTTCACCAAGAGAGGGTGCTAACACTCTGTGTACTCATCTGTCTTCTTGACTAGGCGATAATTATATGGCGTCCTGTCCATTTTGGAGAAAATTTAGGACTTTCAGGTGTGCCTTATGGTCGTGAACGTATGGTACATAATTTTGACCAAAAGTTTACTTTTGGGCTCTTATGTCACACTTCTGGACCAAACTTTCTGAGGATGACACGCACACTACCTTTGGACAAAGGAATCATAACGAGACTACGTGCTGATGGTTGGCCACTCATGAAAACTAAATGCACTTGTGAAAAGTAGTTCAGAACCCGTCAAAAAACTGTCGCTTGGATGGCAGGCCTAAAAAGTAAAGATAGCTGAATGCTGTTCATTTTGTGGGTTTCCTGTATAAATGGGCCATTTTTAGACATGTAGTGACCAGGTGTATGCGTGGACATAGCTTTAAATTAGCAAACTTTTGGGCAACTTGCAGCACATACCGTGGGATGTATTTGTAGGTTGATGGCGGTGAGCTGCACAGGCTGAGCTTTGGCCTGACTGGTCAGCGTGGAAGAAGCCGCTGATGAGGTGGCAGGCAGAAGCGTGTGGGGGCTTATGGTGGAGTGGAAGATGGTGGCGTGCTGGCCAGGAGCAGCGGTCTGGTGTGGCGCTGGCTTGGGCAGAACGGGGATGTGGTGTGGCGACGGCTGGATGGAGGCCGTTTGCAGCAGCTGACCGGGGGTCCTCTGGGAATTTTGGCTGTGATGGACCACAAACTGCTGCTGCTGCTTGTGTTGCTGTACCAGTGAGTGGGGTTGAATCTGTGTGTAGGCTGCAAGCAAAGCAGATTTTTTTTCCATGTTCAAATTGAGGAATTAACAGCACTATGCAGGTCACAGTCACCATCAAGTTAATTCGAGGACAGAAACAGACGGCTGTTAAAAGCCCGTCTGTGCACGCTTGGGTATGAAGGGGTATTGCGAACCATTTGTTAGCTGGCTACTTGTCCCGATCCAAACGACATCCGTCGAAGAGTGATAGACAATACAAGGACTTTGGCCTGCAAGGAATAGTTATGGAAAGCATTCTTTAGTTGGTTCAATATGTCAGAGCTGGTTAATCAATGTCTTAAACCCAAACAGAGAGCCTAAAAAGTATCAGTGACAAGTAATCGATTGACACCAGCTTTCTAATGCTTGGCTGGCAACTGCTATTCATTTGGTCCTAAAAGAACATCACACTTCCAAGTGTCCAATTCAGATTTATTGCCTATATCCATAATAACCACGCCACGCATTCAAGTAACGGTTTAGTGCGCAGATTTCCCTAATTATGGATTTGATAAAACCACTTTCAGTTATGTATATAGATATTTTTTCCTTTTGAAATGAATTATTTCCAATAATGTCTGGTCGGTTACGGTTTCGTTCGTCTGGACACGTGACTGATCTATATGATTGAAGATATAAACACATTGACTACAAGATATAAAAATAAATCATCAATAGATGTCATAGTTCAGCGCAGTTGTTCAAATGGTGTATTGGAAGAAATATAAAAAAATATCTAGTTCTACTTCATTATATCATATTAATACATGAGTATTGAGTAGGTTATTCACATTCAGTAATGTATCCCAAAAAGACATGCACAGATAATTTTATGGATGTATAAGTGTGGCCAATTAACCCTTATCCAATATACACAAATACCTTTATAAGAAAAGCAAAAAAAAGCCCTGACATAATCTTAGCAATTAATTATTCTTGAACTTGTACACTTGCAGCTAAATTGCATGTGAATAACTCAATACAAAAGTAAACAATCGTAATACAAACATCAAACATCAAACTGTGTTTAGTTGGCCGAGGCTGACACCCCACCAACTCTAATGCAGTATATTTAGACTGATTGACTGCGCATTAGCTGTACTTTAGATTTATTGCTGGATTTTTAAAGAGTTTATTTATGCTGATTGGGAAGATGAAGGTGTGTATTCATCACCAGTGTGTTTCAATGATGGCGAGCATGCATTACATTTTCTTAACTGCGTCACTCCAAATATACGTTCTAAATACAGTGATATTGTTTCAAGGTGGCCTGTCAATGCCTATCAGTGCATCACTTCCTGCTAGCCTACTAAGTTACCCTGAAGCCACACAGCATCAAGTGTGCCTTGTAGGAAGTGTTCAGACAAGAGCAACGTCGCAGAAATGATGCCCGGCCAGCCAAATGTGTCAGAGGGTCACGGCCGCATTCTGCTCAACTCCTGCGACGTTTTCCCCGATGAACAATCACAACTAAGACTTTATTCCTGGAATTTACTGACAAAATGGCTGAGGTGTGTTTGCTCATGTGAATAAAAGGCCCCATCAAGACACGCATGAGGACCTGCCAAGAACTTCAGCGTTCGTCTCCGATTCTGCCCGCTATCCTATCCCCCCACTTGTGCCTTCATTGAAAGCTTGTTTGGGATAAACTCCATTTGCTCTCTACCTTTCCCGGTGAGCCATTCACACCGGCCTGTTCCCTGCTGCGGAAAAAGTTTGGTATTTTGTTTCTGGGATGTTTTGCGGTTCAGTTCAGTGTGGCAATGACGGTTCTGAAAATTGTACAAGAAAAGCGTTTTTAAAAGTCTGCCATTCTTGTTTTTTAAGTTCTAATCAGTGCTATGTAGTACTCAAGGTGTGCTACTGAATTCCAGTCACAGTTGTCATGTTCCGACCAGTATCAGCTCTACCCCAGCCAACCTCCTCCCGTCCCCTCGTGGCAGGCTGCCATGGCAACTCAAAGTAAATTGTTACTGACGGCATGCAGACACGACTCTCGGCTCGTCTTCTCAATTTTGTTTGTGTGCATCAATTAGTGTGACAAAGCCAGATGCAGTTGTGTATTTACGCATGCACTCCAAAGTACACGGTATAGACACATGCACTACTCAAACTGGGGTTCAGGCCACACACACATTACACGGACACCTTAAAAGTCAAACCCAATGCATTCTGGTTGACTTCCACATTGTTCAAAATGGAATTTCCCATTTGAAATAATATGAACTGAATTCATTTGTTCCAGGCTCATCAACATACAACCATTAACTGTACAGGTGAAGTGAAGCATTAACATTCTTAACTGTCAAACAACTTGAACAAAAAGTTAACCACTGTATAATAAAAGTAAAAGCAAAATACGGTACACCTACTCACCCTTTATATACCCTGGCAGAAATGAATGCAATCAAAACGGAATGGTGTTTGAAGAGCAATACTGTCATCTAGTGGTATTATTTACGAATTAAGTGCTGTGGCGCCGTTTAACTGTACAGTATTTATATTGTTAAAATATTGTTCATGTTGTTTAAAGCAGCCATTCCACTCCAGGTATTATTGTTATCACATTTTCTTTGCCATGACTTTTACCTGCCTTAAGCGGAATGGATTATATACAACAGTGTGGTGTGACACAATTCTGGTAAAATATCATATCGCATCCATAGCCCTTTCAGGTAATGTCAGGCGCCAGTGGTTTGAAGCCATTTTACATCAAATAATTTGTAATAATTGGCAAAGGTTTGGGTTATTTTTTCATGGTTGTTTGCATGTGTGCGCTTGTGTGTATTCATCATGACATTGAAGAAGAGGAGAGAAGACATCGACCTATCTCTGCTGTGTGCCTGCCCAGATAGGTTTTTCCGTTTGCTGAGCAGTGGGTTGTTAACATTTACAAGGATTTTTTTTTTGTGTGTGTGTTGTCGATAGCAACCCCTCAAGGGTGGCATTTGTTAAACACTAAACTCCAAGAGCCGTCATTTTGACGCTTCTCAACCTTTGATGTGTTGTTTACATAAATGAATCAAGTTCCTGGCCTTTTAACTTTGCCGGTGCTGTATAGGAGGCGTTACATGTTTCAAAACATTGACGAGGCTAAGCCTAAGGACGATTGTGACAGTGAGTCCTAGCAAGAGTGCCCTCCCTGTCGGATGAAGAGGAGAAGACATGATGCCCACTTGCCTGGAAGAGGCAAAATAGTTCAAGGTATTATTAGCTTATAGTAAAATAATGTCTGTTATGACATTTTTGGCTGTACGGGCCAGAAAGTTAGCCCGGGCTCTGTCTGAAGCTCCAACACCTAACCCTCACCCATCTGCTTTAGAGGGGGAAGGATGGTACTGGGTGGACGCTGGTGGTCTCGGGAGAGGAGCTAATTAACATTAAAAGACACTCACAAAAGAATTTTTAGCTACTCAAACAGCAAGTAGTAATCATTCACTTAACATGAGACTTTCACTGTTCTGGCGTTCTTCTGCTATCTATTTTATATGCGTTTGTTAGTTTTAATTTGTGTTTTAATTTACCGCAAATTTATATTGCACCATCTGTAAAGCACTTTGTTACAGCGCCGGTTGTTGTGAAATGTGCTATATAAATAAAGTTGTATTGTACTGTATCGCATTTTAGGCGGTGATGTCGTTGCCAGAGTGCATGCCGTCGAAATGAGTTTTTGAATTCCAGTAGTTCTACTGTTAAACAAAGGAGTGGTTCCTGTTCTCTTTGATTGGGTCAGGGACTTAAGGTTAGGTTTACATTACATCACCCCGCTAAAGTCTCACCCGCACCAGCGGTTCCGGTGCCTAATGACATTGAATGCTCAAGTGCTGCGTGCAAACAGTTCATACAAAACATGTAAAAAGCCAAAGAAAAAGGAAAACCAGGTGACCAGGGACGATCCATTCAGCGATTCAAATGTATGGGACTAAAAAGTCAACCTTGGGGGATGCCACGTTTCACTTGGGAGAGTAATCCCTGATGTGCATTCACTAATTTGTCAATCTATGGTTGTTTACAGTAGAGGCATAAAAGTAGATAACTGGGGTAAAACTTGTGGCGTAAAAACTGACAAAATCATGAAAGGAAAGTGTAAAACAAGCATTACAACAATGAAGTTTCACAGATACCACTCACCTGGCGCGATGAGCGGCTGCGCGCTGACTGTTGTGACATTGCGGCTCATGTTGATGGCCCGGGCCTCTGTGACCGCCGCGGCATCCCCCTTCTTTGATGCCTCGGAGGAGCTCTCAGATGAGCCGGGCTTGATTCCGACAGACGCTTGCACTCCCTGGCTGGAGTTCTTGACAAGTGATGCAGGCTGAATGGGCACAGGGCTCTGCTTCAGACTGAGAGCTTGTAGCGTCTGAGTCTGGGAGGTGGATGTGGTCGCTCCCTGCTGGCTGCGTATTGCCAGATTTTGGACCTGATTCTAAAACAAAAAAAAGCTAAGGTGATTTTGTGGAGTGGAGCCTATTATAGTATTATTTGCATGAATAAATGAACATTCAATGGAGGAAAAGTTAAGTGCATTATACTGCAATATCCATGCAGTCTCTAAAACACTTATCCTCACGAGCACGGGCGGGGTCGCCTTCAGGAATGTCAGGAAAATATATAAATTCTCCCCAACGGCTAATGTATTTCCACGTCGGTCCTGGCTATCAAGGCTGCCGGCAGCCGTCCTTCAACAAACACCCCCAACCTGTCAGGGATTACGTTAGTAAGTGCGACGATCACACCCTATCACAACTTTGCTTCTGCACATGATGGTCAGTCAATGACAACTTTTGCAAATGCTGCACAACAACCGGCCCAACATCCATTTCTCTGGGTACTGCGACTTACTCCCGCGTAAAAAAAAATTGCATGTTGAGTTCAATTAAGAATTCCAAATTTCTCCAAATCTAACTTCATATTTTTCATACATTTAAATGTGAGTAACAATGGTTGTGTGTCTACAATATGTGACCATTACGATGAATGATGACTTCTATTCAAAATGCATGCCACTGATCTTTAAGCAGTGTCACTTTGTGACCCATTTTCGGGTATCTCACGGGTGTAAAATAAACTGATCGTACTTTTCCATACATTTAAGTTGACAACAGTCTATGCCACTAGGAGAAATAAACAGCGACAACCAGCATACCTGCGCAGAGTTGTCCGACTGCATTGCCGTCACGGTGGCCGTCGGTGTGAAAATTAGCTGAGGTGACAGTGGGACGGCCCGGCCCAAACTCCTAGCCACTTGCACCAAGTTGCTCTGCTGCGCCTGGAAAACGTTGCTCTGTTGGGCCTGGAAAACACCACACACAAATACACGCACACACAAATACACGCACACACACATACGCGCATACTGTATATACTAGTCAAGAATGCATCAGCATAAGTGCCAATAGAATGTCAAGGTAATGCAAAGCTTCAGTGCTCTAGCCTCTGGCAGAGTAAAAAAACCTCAGTTAAAAAAGGGCCTCAAACTTGTCCCATCAGCAACACATTGCACTGATTTTTTTGAAAGCAGCACAACATTCAGTATCCACGTGAAGTCACCAGAAGAAAACATCTGCTAACTTGAAAGGACTAGAAAGGATTTTTTTCTTGGGCTATGTTCCTACCATCTGCGCACGCAGGTACATCTGCGCCTGGCTGGCAGTTAGGGTGGGGCTAGACGGGCTGCCCAACAGAACAGCCTGCTGGGAAATACTGGTGGGAGCCGACGTGATGCTCTGGGCGCGGCTGATCAGCTGTGCAGTTGCCGGCGAGGCGGTCAGGTTGATCTATAAGGGGGGAGATGACTGTCAGAACGTCTTTCGAAAAAAAAAAAAATAAATACGATTACATAGTACAGTTCAAGACACCTGCTTCAGATTTGGACTCGTTTGAGCAAATTCCATGATAGGAGCTCGCAAAAGTAGGAGTGCTGGAATTAACGCGAAGTGGCTGCTTCACCATGCTGTTCAATTTTGGGCAAGAGACGTAGAGACTTTTTAGTGCTTCATGTTAAGTCTCTACGTTGTTTATAAAATGCTTATAAATAAAGTTGCCAACTATGGAAATTTCAAGTCGACAAGCATAAGAGGCTTTGGGGGCTAAATTTGAACTTTTCAGGGGATTCTTCCGAGTGAATTTGTTGGGGTCTTCTTAGTGCCACTAAACTACATACAGTCTCACACGGTTTGAAAAATTTAATCATAAACAATTAGGAGAACGGAGACGGCATCCACCTGGCGCTTGGGCCCATATTATTATGTGAAATATGCATGTAAAAAGACAAAAGTGAAATTGAAATGTTCTAATCCTGTCAAAATTGTGCTGGCAGCTAATTTTTCAGGGGCACTACAGAGTCAGTTATGATTTGTTTTTTTTAAAGTACAGTGGTATCTCAACTTACAAACTCAATTGGTTCCGTTACCATGTTTGAAAATCAAAAAGTTCCTTAATCGAGGTAAATCTTCCCATTGAAATGAAAGTAAATGCACTTAATCCTTTCCAGCTCCAAATTTGTTATATTTACATTTTATGATATACATATATATATATATATATATATATATATTATTTGTAATTACTGTGGGGTTGTAAATAAACACAGTACAATATAAAAAGACAAAATATACTTCACTCTCTGTATAGATATACCACAGCCAAACAGCTTTGGAAATGTGCTTACTTCGTTACATACATGGCAGGTAAAAAGTTGACAAACAATGTAGGACAAATTAATCATGGGGCATCTGTCTGTGGGCATCGGGACTTAATAATAATAATAATAATAATAATATTCCCTTTATTAGTCCCACAATGGGGAAATTCGAGATTCGAACCCAGGCCTCCTGGGGAGACTGGGTCCTGAACGCGGCGCCTTAGACCACTCGGCCATCCTGGCACAACATAGACAGCTTCTAATGAGCCAAAAAGGAGCAGGCATAGGTTGCTTGGTGTAGCTGCTAAGTACCTAAGTGTATGGACTTATTCAAGACAGTTGAACCAATATAACAATAGTTTTAGCAAAAGCCCTGTCCACCTGAAGGACTTGAAATGTTCATGGATTTGTTTGTCATTCATGTCAGAGATGTTGTCGTAACATTACATGTTATATTTAATGTTTACCAGCATCTATAAATCGAATTTTACTACACTGTGGTTAAATATCTGTTGCATGTGAAAATAAATGATTCATGAAGGACAAATGCAGGCATGTACAGGAGGTGGGTGTCTAATTTGTATAATTCAATCCGAACATCCTACGCTGAGGTCTGAGCTCAAAACTAAGTGTCATCCCAACGACTGCAGAGTGTTCTTACTGTTGTTTGAGTTGATCCTGTTTGCTGAGATGTTGTGCCATTCTGGGAGGAGTTCTGGCGACCAGCTGCGATACTGGCCTGGGAAAAGGTGGGCAAGAGGGTGGAGATATGTTACCGAATAGCATAAAAAAAAAAGGGGGTGCTCGTGATGGGTGTTATCACCTGTTGCACAGCAGCAAGGCTTTGCAGCTGAGCCGTGCTGAGGCTGTGCTGTTGTTGGAGCGCTGCCGTCTGTAACATGAGATGCTGCTGCTGGGCCGCATACATCTGCTGTAGGTACTGCGCTGCCGTGTTGGGCTGCCTGTGGAGCGCTTGCTGGATCACCTGCACAACAGAGCATTTTTGACCTGAAAATAGCAAAATACAAACTGCACTGACCACAACAGTGGAAGCAAACAAGACTCTCATAGACAGTATTTGCTTCTTGAAACGAGACTTTACACAGATCTGATTGAGTAGCTTAGGCCGATTGATATTTTGCATTTTTTTTTTTATTTTGCTTAATATTTTAAACACATTTTTTGATTGTCCGTAATGTCTTTATTTCGGTCAACGATGTCAATGATCAGCGCCGCAAAAAATATTTCAGTAGTAGTGTTTACCACAGATCTACCTGTGGTGAGCCCCACAAATTTATTCTGGCTGCTACTAAAAGATTTGGGCACTACCTGCCAATATGTACTTTTTGTAACAACTCTCACTGCTGCATAAAAAAAAACTGCTCTGCTGTGTGTGTGGTCCTTATGCAAGTCTGCTCATCGATACCAGTACTGATTTCCTTTGTGGTACAATGCTGCATAGAGCCTCAAATGACTTAAGTATTGACCGTATCGAATTTTAAAGTTTGGGAATTGCTTTTAGTGGTACAGCTCAAACAGTATCCATCCGCCTCGCAACATCAGCAAGCATAATGGCCATTTCGTCACTTTCACAGGATACTTGGTGCTCCTTTTGTTGTCTCTGTGTGTACTTTGGCTGACCACTCCGTGGGGCAAAGCCTACGTACAGTCATTAGGGTTTAACTCTGAGCTTTGGATTATGCTGATGAGCACAGTAAGTGATTTTATTTTTTCCCCATGCCACACAAACCCATTTTCAAAGAGCATAACTCCGTTAACCTGAAGGCTATATTTGGCATTAACTCAGAGGGAACACCATGATAAGGCGCATCAAGTCCGATAGGCTCCACAATGTCACATACGCCGACACCATGCGCATTCCCTTTGGCCACAATTACAAAGTTTTCATGTTGTTTACGTTACTTTTGTGAAACTAAGATCTATATGTGCTGTCAAGCTCTAACTCAAGTGGTTCCCAAAAGAGAAAAAATGCGGCAACCTGATTAGGCACTAGCCATTCATTTTCTATAGCGGTTATCCCCATTCGGGTCAAAGGTGAGCTGAAGCCAATCTCGTCTGATTTAGTAACCGTAGTGGAAAAAGGGGTGGCCAGGGACAGCGAAGCTTCCAGCCATCTTAAAATGAGTGGAAGCAAAGGCCGCTCCTCCATGGTACTAAACGACCAATTCTCCTTTATACTGCTTGGAAACAATGCCGTGAGTCTGAATGGAGACAAACCTGTCATTAAAAGTCAAGCGCAGCTTCATTCAACCAGATTGGAGGCTAATCCTCGGGGTCACGATGTCAAGAGCACTAAAGTGCAAAGAGCATTGCTCCCGCCGATTGTTTTTTAAAGACCTGAAGGAACATACACATCTCTTATTTCAGTCACATTAGCACAGCTACGGAAGTAATCACCTGCACAGTTTGCCTGTCGGGTATCCCGCCATAAACTGAAATCTGAGGGACTGCCTGTCTGGCTGCAGTAGTAGTAGTAGTGGTACTATTAGTGCTGCTACTAGTAGTGCTACTACTACAACTGCTGCTGCTGGCATTAGTACTGCTAGCAGAAGCAGTAGTGGCTGCTGTGTTACTGCTGACGCCTGTGGTAGAGCTGGACGACGGGGTCGTGGTGGCGGTGATAGTTGCAGAGCTGCCGCCCGTAGAGGTGGCAGCGGCGGGAGCAGTGGGGGGCCCTGGCTCGCTCATGGTGCCCTCTGCTCTTCTCACCTTTGACCCCCGGCTCTTCTGAATGGCCCGCCTGTGCCTGCAACACAACACAGAAAGTGCCGCGTGTGAGAAAGGAAACACCACAACCACAAAGCAAAACGTAACCGTTGAAGACATGAACATCAGCGCTCGCAGTTTTTCCGTTGCAGTGAGTTGGTACAGTATGTGTGCGAGGGTCAATTGGTGAGCGTGCGGGGTGAGTTGGTGACTGTGATTTCGCCGCAAAGTTGCGGTCAGGTATGGTAAGGTAAGTTACGTACCTGCTACGCAAATTCAGCCAATCACAGATGCAACCGGCCAGCACGTATGTTGTTTGAACAAACGCGGAAATAGGTTAGTTGACAAGTCGCATTAAACATTTAAGTTAAGATGAACGGCAAGAATAAGAAAAAATGTGCTGGTGGAGAACTGTTACCAATAGCAGTAATCACAAGTTGTTCCTCAAATAAGGGTTAATAATGGAGTGAAACTCAAGCCATGTTCAACAAAAGGTGCGTTTTGGGTCATACTTGAGCATAAAACGCATTTTCAACACAGTGACAAGAAGTAATGACATTATCAAGCATCTGAAATCGGTATTGGCATTTACCAAGCTTATTTTAGTTTTAAAAAAAATAATAATAATAACTAATGAAATAACTAAAACTAAAATTTGAAAAACAATTTTGCTAACGGAATAAAAAAGCTATGTAAAAAAACAATAAAGAAATCTATATTTTACACTTACAGAACAAATGAAAACGAGCTAATTATACAGAAAAATGTCCTTTATTTTCATCTTTGTCAATTTATTTAACTAGTCTAGCTAAATTCGTCTTCAGTGTTGAATTGAAATGTATTGATTACAAGATTTCAGCATGGCAATTAGATCAAACAGTTGTCTGGAAGTTGAAGTCCGTTTGCACTTTTGAAGTTGTCAACTTTGCAAACGACTGAAAGTGAGATTATTCAAGCTTTATTTGAAGATGTTAGTAGGTTTGTGATGCATGGAACTGCAAAAGCAGTATTACGCACTGCACTTATCTCAAAATCTGCAGACATACAGTACCTCTTAATTTGATCTAGAATGATTGTCCATTCATCCATTATCTGTAACGCTTCTCCTCACAAGGGTTTGTAAAATGTTTGGGTTGAATCTTTACTACACGATACTTGCATGATGTGCTTTTTATCTTGCACAAGAAATACGCAAAATTAATATCAAGTGAAATAAAATCTAAACTAAAACTAAGCATTAAAAAAAATGTATAAAAACTAACAAACACTCTGAAAACTAATTAAAACTAACTAAAAGTAAACAACAAAACTCAAAGAAAAAAAACTATTGAAAATCACAAAACTACATTTAATCTGGCTAGTACTGAAATCTAAGTACGTGTACCCTTCCTCGGGAAAAAAAAGTTCATCAAAACTAGTTCATCCCTAAAAACAATTGAAGAAATCAAACATCCACCTGGAAGTCCCATAGGTCCACTGTATAATGTAAAGAAAAAAACCAAACATTTTTAAGAAATAAATCACAAGGGAAGTGTAAATGACAACGCCAGCTCCCTGACACCAATGCAGACATTAGTGTCAGCAGGGAACTTGATTCTGTTGAAGAGCACATTCAAGAACAAATTAATAATGAAAATGGGCACATTTAACTGCATGTAAATAAAAGGCCCTGCCACTGAAGTTTGATTAAAGACAAGACTTGGCACCACAAAAAAATCCCGAATGTGAGCGTCAAAGCACAACAACACAAACATAAAAAAAATAAATAAAACAATTTGGTTTCTCTAATGACATTGAGAAAATTTTGCATAGAAAGGGAAGTTGGCTGACATTAGGGGACACTAAATTATATAACACAGAACACACAAAACCAAACTTTAGACATTCTGTCTTTCACAAACTCTTTCGTGCTGGCTCGACATCAGCATGCCAACCTAATTGTACATGGAATGATGCATATGACTGCTGATTGGCTGAGGCTGAAAGCACTCCTAGAATGCTTTGCAAGCACTTGAGATATGAATGGCATGAGAGGTATATGTTTTGTGTTAATTGTACTTGTTCCTGTTTTGGCTGTTTCGTTGTTTGCTAATATGCAGTTCAGTTAATGTTGGGTGATCGTTTTGGTTTTGATGCAACACCGTGACCGTACATAGTGTGTTGTACAAGTGACTTGCCTACATTGGCATTGTGTTATCAAGCGACTGTAATGCTAATGTATGCTAAGGTGTATTGACATGCCTGTGCCAATAATAGTGTGCCTTATGTATGCGTTAAATACAGAAATAGAACCCGCACCAGACTGTGCCTTTTAATATGGTGCACCCTTTAATACTGTGCGCCCTTTAGTATGGAGCGCCCAATGTTTGTGAAAATATGGTAATTATTCATCGTTATTTTTTTTTCCTGCCATCGGCCTCAAAAAACCCTTATCAAATCCCAAATTTTTTATTATTGAAGTATTTATCAAATGGTTGCTGCCCTATGATAAAGATGAGATAAGATGTCCCCTCATTATTCCCACAATGGGTAACACCAGGCAATGACAACATGCAAGTAAATAAAGATGCATACATGTAACACAAATATCAAATTTTGCATAGCATTACTTTGGTCCCCTATTAAATTAAACCTCACATTACTCCGATGGGTCCCGTCTGGAATTAATTTGCTTATTAAAGGAAGGACACACCACTAATGTAGCAGATTGTGACTATACAATTTTTTTTGCTAACATGATGCTTTCAAATTGATAGTGGTTGTCTTTTGATGCTTTTATTGTTCTGTTTGGGGACACAAATAGGCAGATATCTGATATACATCTGGAAAAGACCTGCTTCCGAGTTAAGACATCAGATTCCATGCATATCTTATTGCATCTTTTTTTTTTTTAATTCTATTCACGCCGATTGTGCTACTTGAGCTCAAATAAAAAATTACAAAAAAAAACTGAATTAAGTAAATCCCGCCTTTGAGCCTAAAGAAGAGGAAGTTAAGATGCCACAGAGGAAAAGGGGTCACCAGCTGATGGGGGTGGAAAAAAAAAGCTTGAAGAGGGAAGGATAGAATTTCAAGCCTCGGGGTTAGAGGTGTATGCATGTAATTAAACAGCAAAATGAGGGGTGAAGGTTGAGAAAGGGGCTTGAGGATTTTAAACAGCGTGAGGAGGTTTTGATGGAAGTAATTAAATCAGGACCTACACTGCTGCCACAACCGCTATTCTAAAGCCATTACCGCCTCCTCCTCCTCATTACTATTTAGAGAGGATTAGGGGCCCGAGCCCAGATGTACAGCTTGCTTATTTTGCAGACCTCTAACTAAATGAAAACCCTTTAAATACCATATGCCATTCCATTAACTTGAGAGCATAGAGAGTATACAAACAAAAAAAAAACTATCATGGGCTGAAAGTTTGCACTTGGGCAAAAAGTAAAGACAAAAAGCAGGACTCTTACATCTCATTAAGGACTCATTAGCATTGAAAATGTTGGTGTGATTGACGGAACTGAAATCCAATCAGACAACGTGAGCGCTCAGGGTTGTACACAAAGCAGCCGCTGCAATAGCACCACATTCACAGAGAAAGGGCAGAGAATCCCCCTCTGGAAATGATGCTTTTGGCCCCCGCAGTGTCTCCATGAGGAGAAAATCACCCATCCATCAGTGACAGGATGATGGAAAACACCCCCAAACACAATAATGTCCCCCAATGCCACATTTTACATCTGCATCTCGAAAGAAAAATGCTAATTTTTCCTTACCAAGTTCCCAATTCCTATTGAGGTGGAGTTTTCCCATTCTTATCATTTCTCAACATCTCATATCACTGTGTTTATATTTCATCATCATTGGGCGGAAACGTTCTATGTCCAAATTTGGTCAATATTTTTTCCCAAATCGAACCGAAAGAATAGTCCCCATGTGGGTGTGTTTTTTTTTTTCACCACACATTACTGCCCTATTTAAAGCATCACGTCAACTGTCTGAGAAGTGTCCGAGCTCAACCTCGTGGTATATTGTCTCCTCAAAATTGAAAATTACAACGAGTAACAAAAGCTCAATAGACAATGATGGGTGAACACAGATAGACGCATTTCACTAGGCGTGTTCAAAACTTTGATGCTTCGGTGCACAGGGAATCTTGTGAGAGACTCGAAGGTCGCAAGTTTTATTTATCTCCACCTATTAGACAGCCTAGTCAGCTCACCATTTCTTTGCTTACACCTTTAAAATAGAAGTGATGAAGATCTGCTGTATGTAACTGTAGTCACTTTGGTTGACTATTAAAACATTTTAAAATGGATCAACTTTAATGAACCATCCAGCAGCAGTGACGTTTGTGTCCGTACCACTTAGATCAAGACATTGGAAAAAATTAGTTGCCCCCCCCACCCTCCCACATTTAAATTAGCGATATACATGATTTGGGGAAATGCAAGTACTGTAAGAAATTTAAGGCATCATACCAACTTTAAAAATACACTTTTTAATAACTCAAAAAACATGTGGTTATCTTAACCTCCGGAAAAATAATGGCTTTGTAGATGCGCGGATGGTCCTGTAAAAGGAATGACTTAATGAACACGGAGATGCAGAAGCCCAAAATACAAGTTAACAGTGACAAACATAAATAAATAAATAAATGATCCAAACATGAGATGGTCTGGACGAGTGGATGTGTTCATCTCGTATGTTTCAAAGCGGGCAATCTAAGCATTTTGTGATTGTTTCCTATTTAATGGTCTATGTTCCCCTGTAGCTGCAATGCACTGTGGGGGGGGTCTTGTTTGAGGTAGACGCACATGTGGATACACCATTGATCATCATAATTTAATGACGTCGGGCTTACGTGGACAGGATATATGCTATTCTGTTTTTCGGGATTGTGTCACTTGAAACTTGCAGTGTGAATGCAACTGAAGTGTACTCCCAACAACTACCGCACATCAAGTGGACTGCAGTTCTCCACACCCCTAGAGCGGATGTAATGTTTTCACGTGGACCGACAGACTTGCGTCTGGAGGATTTGTGAAGTCAAGAGGAAGGCGCGAGCCATTAAGAGGCTGTCAGGCAGACAAGACAAACAGACAGGCTGGCTCCAACACAACGCACGGATGGCAACGAGCCTCCGTCAAGCCCCTACGTATAAACCCCACAAATTAATATGTAATGGTGGCTACTGCAAATGTTTGTGCGCGTGTGAGGAAGGGTGCTGAGACAAAGCACCGCAACCGCGGCTCTCCTACCTCCTGTGGCCCCCCCAACGCGATGCAGGGGTATGGTGCCCCATCCCCCGGGAGTGTGCTGTCCTACTTCAGGATGATGCTCTTCTTTGTCTGCCTCCCCTCGAGCGCTTGCTTGGCTGACTGATTGACTGAGCGACTGACTGACTGACTGACTAAAAGCGTTTGTGCGAGTGTGCTATATCGGCCCAGCCCCCTGCGCCCCCACCAACTCCTCCAACACCTCCACCTACCCCCTAACGCACGGCGGGCTTGTCGTCCCGGCATCGACACCCCACTCCGCCAACCAGGCCACAGCCTGCCTCCTGATTATGTGGTATCCTAGCGACAGCCAACGGGGTGACGGCGGAATCCCCGAGCAGTGCAGCATGCTGATTGGTTAGCAGGATTCTCTCTAATGAAGATGATGGTAATGATTGTCTGGACCCTCCCCCTATGTTACCCCATTTTTTTGCATGCATAGTTGCTCTGACATGACATACATTATTATTAGTGCTTCTGCTGTTGTGAAAACGTCATTAGAAAAGCAGCGTCTGTGACTGCATATTTCCATCCGCTTAAATATAAACAGCTGAGAAAACAACCATCGCCCTTGCTCCGCAATCAAATTCCATTTATCCAGCCGTTATCCAAACCGCCTATCCTTTCATTCGTTTGAATTTTGAACAAATTACCAGCAGCTATGACAAGACCACTTTGGTGTCAGTCAGTCAAGGAGATCACTAACAAGAGAGTAATTCACATCCATTTGGCAAGGCGACTGACAGCATGCTATTTCGGTCCATATATAGTGTGCACGTGCGTGTGTGTGCGCGGCTGGGGATGTTTATTTACTCAACTGCAGGGAGTACCAGGTGTCCACCAGAAGCTTGACACTGCTCTCTATTGATTGGCTAACAGAAGTGGTCCTTTTTCTATCCATGTCCTGTTATTCGTGGGCTCTATCAATAATGCATTGCAGTTATGGCATTACTAATAACTCTCCACTTGGTATAGGTGCTTTCAAATTATTTGCTAATAAATGTTATGTATGGTACAGAGATACGACAAGTTCCCAAGCGATATGCTTTTGGCAATACGTCAAACTTATTTAAAAATGGCATCAGGCGAACCTGCATGTCAGAGCAGCAAAAACTAAATTGGTGAAAACTCATCGGCAGGCATTTTAACAAAAGACATTGGTAGAGTGGTCGTTTTCCAACCGAGAGGTGACAGGATTGATCCATTGTGACCATGTCAACGTGTCCTTGAGCAAGATATTGAACCCTCAGTTGCTCGCTCCTGATGGTATGTCATCAGCAGGTAGATGTGACAGCATTGTGAAGCGCTTTGATGGCCTTAATAGGTGGAAGGGCGCTATACAAGTTAAAGGCCACCCTTTATTGGGGGATTATCCTGATTATAATTTTAGTGTATACAATATTTTAAGATATGTCATTAATTGGAGAATATCCAATCAATTTGCATTATAAATCTATATTTATAAATAGTTTCCAATTTTGACAAAAGATGCACATTTTGTTCGCTTGCAGTACCTCATGTAAACCAAACCGTAAAATTAAAGCCCTTGAGGTAGATGTTCCATCGCTGCTTCTTTGGTTCCATCACATACGCCTTTTTTTTTTTTTTTACAGACATCTCGCAAAATAGGTGAAACAAATTCCTCAAAAAGAGATTTTTGTTCAGTTACCGCTGTACTTAATGTTTTAAAATAAATATTTGCTTTGATTATGACTTGACTACTCCGACAGAATGCGTCCCTGCACATTCCGATTTATTTAAAAATTTGGATTAGATTGCCGCCTTAAGTACGGGACTTGGTCGTTACCCAGCACTCCCTGAACACTGTTAGTGCGTTCAAACTGCATATAATTGCATCACAATTACATATATTCATGGCCTAGAAGTACTTTTCATACAAATATTTACTATAACTATCAATTTACTACCATGCTAGCATAGTATCATGATAGAATATGGCGCGCGTTCCAACTTAGGTAAAAATTTGTACAAAGTCACCACAGACAAAAAGGAACCAGAGTACTTACTGAGTTCTGATAATAAGCCTAAATTGTCACACAGATGACAAGTCATGGAAACAAATCTATAATAAAACAGCAATAAGTGCTCCAATGACTGAACTGACTTTTGACTTTTGGAATTCAAAGCTCCCCCGGATGGAAACACTATTCATTCATGTGCACTCTGAGTAGATGGAATCAGAGGATAATGGCATGCTTATGGTCTACCCCGTCACATTAAGACGGCACCCGCACGTCTGGCTCGGTGAAATGTAGCCGTGCCACTGAAATGTTGTATTGATTGGGGCCGACCATGCATGAAGCTCATTGATTATCAACTTCTCATTAGCATATAGATTAGCCGGAGGTGCGGCCACGGATGCTGGCCTCCAGTCTTGCACTTGTGAGGCAGAGAGGGTAGGTGGGAGGTCAACTAAAAAGAGGAAAGGGACAATGATAGGATGGCTGCTTGATGATGAACTTCGGGGTACGAAAGATGGGATCCGTAAAGTGTCATGAAACACTAGACAGAATGCTTTTTAATGAAGCAAGCAAAGGGTTTTGAAAAGCAAACAGTCCACGTTTTGTTCAAAAGGGAAATCAAGTCTCATAATTATTCACAACAACAATGTAGATAAAAGCTTACAAGCTTTAACAAGAGGGTTAAAAAAAAAGGTCTGCTCTCCATGTGAGCCATATGCATGATTTCTATATCAAAAACACTGCACTAAAATATAATGCTTGCGCCACTTTTGCATAGCCACTCCTCGAAATGCTCAACAAAATTTGAGGCTATCGCGCCATGCTTCGCCCATATTATGCACTTATGCAAACAAGCTTGGCAATTTACAGTCAGCTATGTAGCTACTATACCTGCATCCGCTTGGGGCTCATTTCAGCTGATTACTTTGTAGCAGTTTGTCAACATATGAGCTATGTATTTTATCCAAAATGGCTGCGTGAAAGCAAAATGTCCGACTTCACCCATAGCCTTTCCACACGGTTTATGTTTCTCGTGGTGTTCACCGCAGGGCGTCTGCTTCAAAGGGTGGTGCGCGGACGACGGCAGCCTGGAACGAGCGTATTCATATTTGGAACTGATTACTAAGCTACCGAACAGATAGTAGCCAAGTGCGTTTTGCCCACCAGTTTGGACGCAAAATTGTTTTACTTAAAATAAGCAGGGGGAGGAGACCCTCTACAAGGAAAGCATGTGTGGCTATGCTACATTTCATTTTAAGTAGGGGTGTTATGATCAGGGATTTATGCTGCTGTAAATTATGGGTTGGTTTCACCCAAATCACCTATTTTGTTCCCAAGAAAAATGAAGAAAAAAAAGCTTTGATCAAAAGATACAATATATGCACTTTGATGTTAATTTTTGCTTTAGTAATGCCTCAAACTATTGTCTCAACCCGGGGTGACCCAGTCCGGTCCAACAGATACCCTAGCCAGCGGGTTTTACATGTCTCCTTCGTCCAACACAACTTTTTCAAAATATCAGGGTTATTATCAGGCTTCTGTACAACTTGATCATGAGCTGATCATTGGAATCAGGTGTGTTGGAGGAGAGCGACATTTAAAAAAAATAAAAAGTTTGCATAGGTGTTCTCGAGGACCAGATTTGGGCACCTCTGATCTAAACAGTCATTTTCTTCTATAAAATACCAACAGCTACTGTGACAATGTATTTACAAATATCAAAAGTGTAACAATTTTACGTTTGAAAAACTTTACACACTATTCGGTAGTAGTAGTCATATTTAGTAATAGGCGCATTGTGCCAATTGGAAACACCCATTAATTCATTGGGGGTTTTTTTCATTACATTAACAATTAGTGAATTGTACAAAAATACACTAAAGTAATTAACATTAAAAATAAATATTGGTGGAACTATTTGGCAAACAAAAATCCTGTTACTCGAAACAATGTTTTATAATTTAGATTCTTCAAAGTACGCTAAGCACCTTTTGCTCAGATAACAGCTTTGGACATCTTGCTATTTTCTCAGGAAACTTGTGGATGTGATGTGATGTGGATGCTTTATGAACCGTAATGACTTTCGGTTCACAGCTGTGCATTGTTACGGTATGTGCTTTAGCTTGAACTTGGTGACCTCTAAATGTTTTCAAACATTTGAAAGGTACTACGTGTGCGGGCATGCTTTAAGTCATCACTTCAACTTGTAAATGTTTTATCAGTTCTGTGACACTCTTTGTAGTAGATGTAATGTGACAAACACTTTGATCAAACAGCTGCTTATAACAATCAAATTTCTAGAGATTCTCCGTTTATCGTTTTTTTTTTTTTTTAAATACCATCTCATCCAAAAGAGACCCAGGGCTGCCACCCAGTGGCCATGATTACTGTTTTTTTTTTGTTTGTTTTTTTAACTTTCCCAGCCAAATAATCAAACCAGAGTTGGTCACAACAAAATGTTATATGCCCATCACCCCCCCCCCCCCAAAAAAAGAAAACATTTACAGCAATTGATGTCGATGGCAATCCTCTTTCACGTTCCCGCTGACGGCATTTAAAGAGTTAAGAAAAGGATGACGATGCTACACGGCACACAAGCTGGTCTCTAAGGGAATTGTTTTTTTTTTATAGTTAATAAAAGTTGAAAAAGCACAAACCTCTGCATCTCCCCAGGGGGGGTGCTTCGCTGTGAAGTGTGCGGCAATATCATAAAGAAGAAGAAGAGGAGACAAAGGCAAGTTGTGTCCCCTTTACCCTCTACTGACTGCTTACAAAGCAACAATCTACTCCCTTTCAACCCTTTCACGTCTAGAATAGCTTTGAAATCAGTAACATGTAAAACGGCTTTGTCTCCCTAATGCTCGGTTCACACAAAATCCGTTTGCGAGCGTTTGCGGCGACACGATTTAATTGAAATCAATGGAGTTTGCGCGAACAGGGGCGGTGGCGTGCCTTGCGACACATATGATGCATTCGGAGCGGTGGGACGCAGAGTGAAGCACCAAAAATTCTCCCTTTCGGTGTGGTTAAAAAAAGCTTTTTTAACTTTCTTCACGTGTCGCTTCGCGGCAGCCAATCAGCTCCGGGACGTACTACGTCACACTCGGCGTCACGTAAACTTGGCGGGTTCATTTGAAGGGTTCATTTGAAAAGAAAATTATCGTTGCCGTCTGTGAACTTGCAAAGCTTTACAACATGGGCAGCTTCCACTACAGGGACAAAAAAATGTGACCAGGCTTGGAGACAATTGCGCGATGAACTTGGCGTTTTACTTTTTAATTCTTTTTTTAGCAACTGTTGAACTTTGCCAAGACGGCAATAGTGTTCACATTAGCTTTAAGACAGTGTCGGCAACTTGAATGCGATGTTGAAACCTTTTTTCTTTGTTAGCTACTGGAAATGCTGTCATCGTCCCAAAGTGAAGCCCGCCCCTTGAGCGCGAATGATTGGCTTCGTTGTGAACACCTGAGGTGTGAAACGCCAGAGAATTAAGCGAAGCGGAATGCTCAAAAGTATTTGGGGTAAACGAAGCATGACAAGTACATGACCCCGCGTGAATGTCTCTCTCCCTTTTGCACTTTTTTTTTTCTTGCAGTGACTTACTTCTCTCTGCCCCACATGTGCATCAACTATTGTTGCCAAATCAGTTTTCTCCACAAATATGGCCGTCCTGACACATTTGTAGCTCCCTGCTGTCCTCTCGTTAAAATGACTAATTGTTGTAAATCAGGTTGAAGCGATGGTCATTTCTGGCCTTTGCTTCACAGCAGACAAAGTCGTATGAGAAGGCGAATGGGGGGGAAGCAGAGTTGACATTATTCATATCTTGAACCTGCGTCAACAACTTTTCCCTGAATATAGTACAACAAAGCCTAAACAAGCGCTTTTACCCCTGTAATTGAAACGCCAGAATGCAATGGCCTCCCGTCACACAGCTGAGTAGAGAAGCACAAAGACGCCCTGGCGGCTTTCCAGGACAAGTGTGCCTAATTTGGAAGTGTCAATCCGTCGCTTCATCCATAGAGACTCTTAAGCATTTTTATCACTCTGCTTTTGTTCCACAATTCAATCCACAAATGTAATAGGCTGTTAAATTACCTCCACAAGGCGCAGATGCTGAGGGAGCAGTGGTGGCCTGAAAAATCAAATATGCCTTGTAACCTATAAAATAAATCCCATGCAGTGAAATACTTCTGGCAAAGAACACCAATTCCGGAGACATTGAAGGAGAGCCACTGATAAATCAATCTCATGGGTGCCATGTTAATCAGGTATAAAATGGGTCAGGTACGAGGCGGCATTGAAACACAGGGAAAGAGAACCAGTTTAGTTGGGGATGAGGAACTTTCAGGATATAGCTTAAATCTGTCCATCATAGACCTTCAAACATCGGCCAACATAATCAGCCAAAAAGCCAATGGGTGAATGTTTTTACCTTTCCCCATTTACAGCAGTTGTGCACAAGCAACATCAGTCTCATGATTTATTACACACAAATACCGTAACATAGTATCCTTAAATATATATAATTTTTTTTGATAAGGTCATTCAAAATAAAGCATATCTTAATTTTCGCAAGCGATGCTTAAGTGAGTAATGTAAGTGGTGCAATTAATTGACCTTGATGTCACGGTTTTACGCGCAACCTAATGGCACAGTTTGTTTAAAAAAAATTACATAAAAACATAGTGCAACATAAATGTGCTAGAAATGACACATTCAACTACTGGTAACATAAACGCACAATGACAAGCATTAATGTCCTTATAACTTCACAAAAAAATGCACTGCACCACCGCAATGCATGCTAAGAAGTGAAAAGGAAAGTTTGATTTTTAACAATATATTTACAGTTGACTCCCATTATTTGCGGAGAAAAGGGACCAGGCCAGTACACAAATAGTGAAAAGCTGCATATAATTAATGGCAATTGAAATGCATTGGAAGTGAAAAAAAATGCATTTAATGCATTCTAAAAAAAAAATATTAATCAACATATTTTATTTTATTTTTACCAAATATCTGCATCGGCCTTAAAAAACCCTCATAGGACGGGTACTAATTGCTGGTGGGATGTTTTTATTTGTTGTCTTTTTAATAGATATTGTGGCAGGGTTAAAGAATCTAAACGACATGACGTGAGACGCAATACACAAATGATAAAATTACCATCAAATGTATTTTGAAGTTCAAATAAACTTTTGTAGAAAAATATTAAAACAATTTGGGAGTGCCACCTGCAACCTTGAGTTCCTAAAGGCTCTGAATGAAGCTATCTTGGTTGACACGCCTCCACAATATTGCATGGACATAAGTGACAGAGCCTCTAGATTGGCAGACCGGGGTGGTGATTCCCCCTTTTAAGAAGGATGACTGGAGGGTGTGTTCCAGCGACAGAGGAAACACACTGCTCAGCCGCACTGATAAAGGCTATTCAGGGGTGCTGGAGAGGAGTGTCCATCTGGAGCTTGATGCTCAGATTCAGGAGAAGCAGTGTGGTTTTTGTCCTGGCCGTGGAGCAGTGGACCAGCTCTACACCTCAGCAGGGTCCTCAAGTTTGCCCAACCAGTCTACACGTGTTTTATGGATTTGGAGAAGGCGTTCGACCGTGTCCCTGGGTGAGTTCTGTGGAGTGTGCTTTGGGGGTACTGGGTACCGTGCCACCTAATACGGGCTCTGTTCAGGCCCTGTAACCACCGATATCAGAGTTTGGTCCGCATTGCCGGCAGTAAGTCAGATTCGTTTCCAGTGACAGTTGGACTCAGCCAAAAGCTGCCCTTTGTCACCGATTCTGTTCAGAACTTTTAAGGACAGACTTTCTAGGTGCAGCTGAGGCAATGAGGGGGTCCAGTTTGGTGTTTTCAGTATTACAATGCTGCCTTTTGTAGACGTGGTACCATTTGGCTTTTTCAAGCCGTTATCCTCAACTCTCACAGGAGCGGTTTGCAGCCGAGTGTGAAGCAGTTGGGATGGAAATATGCACCTGCAAATCTGAGACCATGGTCCTCAGTAGAAAAATGGTGTAATGCCCTCTGCAGGTCTAGTATAAGATCCTGACCCAAGTGGAGGAGCTAAATAAAGTATTTTGGGGTCTTGTTCACGAGTGAGGGGAGGCTGTAGCGTGAGATTGACAGGCGGATCGGTGCGGCATCTGCTGTGATGTGGACTCAGTATCGGTCTGTCGTGGTGAGAAACTGAGCCAAATGGAGAGACTCGATTTACCAGTTGATCTATGTTTCTACTCTCACCTACGGTCACTACCTGCGGGTCGTGACAGAAGGAATAATATCCCGGATATAAGCGACTGAAATAAAAATTAAAATTAGTTTAAGCCGCAAGGTGTCCAGGCTTTCCCTTAAAGATAAGGTGAGAATCTGCTGTTAAGGGGCCCTGGAGCCATCTCAAGAGGTGCAGGGGTGCCACAACCGGGCATGCAAACCAGGTAATTGGGTGGGCCCCTGAGCTGACGAGGACCCGGAGAGATGATGAACATTTGCTCATCTCAATGACAAATCACTGCACCAAAAATCCGTCACGCAAATAGGGTAGCTAAGTAGCTGTTGCTGGCTCTTAGGGGGCTTAAGAGGTAACCACTATGGGCCATGATCAACGCCACAACTGGAAGCCCTCCCAGACGCTGGAAAAAAATATATAAAGGCCTAATCATCCTAATGGGGGCCACTGGTCACAGGCTTGCCCAAGAAAAAAAAAAACACCAACAAAAAATATTTGTTTTTTGAACCTGCATGTCCTGATTTTGATCATTGCCTTTCTCAAGGATAGTTAGTCCAGAAGGAGATAGTTGGAGCATTCCTCCAACAGGTTGTCAATTTACTAATCAAAGCAAGACTTGAACAACAACTCTGCAGTTCAAAAGCACCAGTCCTTAAATATGATTAATGTTCCCCTTTAACGGCAAAAATGTGGCTATAGCCTCAATGTTGTGGCCTGCGTGTGCCACTTTCCACTCAACTTCCCACTGCAGCCACGTGGTTGACCTACATGTGTTTAGCAAATGTAAACCGAGATGGGAGTTCAACGTGGGGTTAGTGGTGGGCCTCGGTCACGATGCTATGACAACACGCTTGTCAAAATAGCTCCTGTGACGTCACGCATCATGTCAATAACGGGGCTTGTCGGCGCAACCGAACTTAACAGCCCCCTTTAAATGTTATCCCTCATGCGTTTGTTTTCATTCGAGGCATACGTGGTGAATTCCATCACACTACTTCGCTAAAGCGTTCTCAAGAAACTGGAGTGTCGATCACAACGAACATGTATTATATGGACTTTAATGAATTAACGACATCAAGATATTAGTGTTTAAACGGGGGCGCATGGTTTAGCTAGCGAGCCAACCTCCCGCGTTCCAGCACACAAGCGAGCGAACAAGCTAGTAGCGGGGGGAATAGGCGATTTTTCAAATAAACTAAATAACTTACCGTTGTCGTAAGACTCTATAGATCACCCTTCCTTCTGGTTGTCGTGTCCCCTTGCCTATTCTAGAACGTAGTCCATTTCTGGCCCGCCGAAGCAACGCTAAGACAGCAGAAGGACAGCAATTGCAGGGCAACTTTTTTTTGCATTTACATTCCACACTTATCACGTGACGCCAAAGCGACCATTAAACGGAGAGCATGAGAAGGTGGAGTTCCGCCCCCTTCTCACTCACTTCTGGTCTCCAGTTTCATGGCGACAGAGCGCCTGTCAACTAGCGCCGTTTTTGTCTCCATAGCTACCGTGAAGCCATTAACCCTTAACATGTGTGGCGTGCTTTGGGAAATTGGTTGTTTTAGCCATGGGTGTCAAATTCATTTTAGCTCAGGAGCCTAGGTAAAATCATGATCTACAGCATAAAACAATTGGCGTCAACATTAAGAAGATTATCGCTATTTGAATGCTGTCCTGATGTTACCAGTTGTTGAATGTGTCATATTTAACACATTTAAGTCGAACTGTTTTTTTTCCAAAACCATGATTCAAGGTTGTGTTTTAAATAGTCACATCCAGGCTAATTCCTTATTCAACTTGCTCTAATCATCCGAGCATTGCTTGAAAATATCAAGAATAACACTTTGAATGAAAAGTTTACGGATTAACCGCCGCATTGAATTTTCCTATAAATATTAAAAGATATGAGGTTACGGTGTTCATCCATTGAATTAAGATTACAGCTGTATCCTATTTGTGTGCAACTATCATCGGTCATTTGGTGAATTTTGGGGCGGCTGTTTATCCAGTTGGGCCGTATTTATTACAAATCTTCTCGCGGGCCGTATTAAAACCTGTACAGTAGGCGGCTGTATGCACTAAAAGAGCTGTAATCCGCCAATAAATAAATATAATAATAATAATAATAATAATAGTAGTAGTAGAGTGGTTGTTTCCCAACCTAGAGGTTGTGGATTGTGGGTTTGATCTCCGACCATTGTGAAATTGTGTCCAAATATCATTGAGCAAGATAATGTACCCCCATTTGCTCCTGATGGTATGTCATCGGTCGGTAAATGAGGTAATATTGCAAAGCGCTTTGAGTATTGTAGGGAGAAAAGCGCTAGACAAGTGACAGCCCATTTACCATTTACCAAGATGTCGAAGAGGAAGCATTGATCGTGATGTCAACTTGGTTTCCACGAGGATTTATGAAGCACATTAACCCTCCAGAATTGTACTTTTGGCTACACTGAATTCTGGTTAAAGCCTTTTGAATTAAATTAACCCCTTTTGGGCATTTTAAGAATTAAAATAGTGGCAGACACGCCACCAGCGTACTCCCGCTGTACTCAACAGTTCAGTAATACGAAAAGTATGAGGCTGTGTAAAGATCTTTGAGCAGACAATTAATTAATTGATATATAATGCACTCCATGTGTTATTTTATCAATCAAATTTTATTTATATAGCACTTTTAACACATAAAATGCAGCTCAAAGATTAAGTTGGATATTTCATCTATTGGATGAAAACAGTTTTTGGGTGACGGACTGACACACTGACGATTGTCAGACTTTTGGACCGATGAAATTTCTTGACTGAAGCAATTACAGAAGAGCTGTTAAAATAATGACGGTCTGACGTTCAGCGTTTGGTTCGACTTGAAAATAATGACGGACTGACATTGACGGATGAGTGCCCAGGCTGCTGACAAATGACAAATGACGGACTGGCAATATGAACTGAAGAACCCAGCTCTGATCATTGGACTGAATGGGGTCAGCTGGGCATACACAACTCGTGAGCAGGTTTGTATACAGTGGTGTTCCTACAAATTCACATATACATGGGATTTATTATAAAATGTAATTCAAGCAGAGTGAAAAGAAAAGTAATGGAAATAAGTTTGACTTAATTGCTTGGACCAAAACATGCTAAATAGCGTGTTAATGACCCAGATTGGCCATGTAGGACATGTGACCATGGACGTCACAATAAATACAACTGTGATTGGCCATGTGGTCCATGTGACCGCCATATTTTAAAGTACTGTGAAATTTAATTTTAATTATTGGTGAATTAATGAAACAGAAAAAAATGTTTTCTTTAAGCCATCATGTGAGAGTTTTTCTTACCTTGGGCATACTTTGAATTATTACATAAGAATGTCATTTCTATTTCAAATAGACACCAATCAGGGTCGAATCCAGGTGACACCCCATTTTAACAAAATATGAATGTTCCATCTTCGACTACACATTTATTACTGAATGGTTTTAATGCAATGCTTCCATTCTTTATTTTAACACTCTCCCCAAACTTTTAACACTGGCTGATTTGCAGCGTAAGATTCATTCCCACAATGCTAATAAAACAGACTATTTGTTTAAGAAGGCACCGTACTTTCACCTTGCAACATGAGAAAGGGGAAGAGTAGAAGGAGGGTGGGGGTTGCAGTCATCTGCTTACAAACCCTGAATAATTCATCAGATTATGACTTATTTGGTTGGTCTTAATTATATGCTCAGTCATAGCTCCCTTGATGAAACATGAACACTGTACTCATCTGACCCCTTAGGAGCCCTACAGCATACAGGGTTTTAGCTCTGTATGTTGTAGTCCCAATAATACAGGGCGTCCTTACTCCTCACTTTACCGTTCAGGAATTAATGGTGCTCATATAAAGATGTATTAAAGGGGAAGTCAACCCCCAAAACTTATTTACACCAAAATCGTCAATACCTTCACTAGTCTAAACATGGCATCTGATTAATATTGTGTTTGTGGAATATAAGTTAAGCAGCAAACCTGTTTTAGCCATTTTGTCACTTCTGTCAACTGAAAATGACATCACCATTGCTCTGGTCTTAAGTAACGACCAATCTCGACTCACCTATTTTCTGAAGGTTGGTTGTTAATAAAAACGTGTAGATTTTGCTACTTAACTTGTGTTCTCTATGTACCAGAATCCTGTGTTTCAACTTCAATTATCAATGATCAATCGGCAAGTTGTGACATTACAACCGATCACCGTTTGCATAAAATACTGAATAGTGGCCAATCTGAGTTGATCAGATGTGTTTAGTGTCAATATAACATGAAGCAACTAAAATTTAGCCGCGATTAGAACAGATTTAATTAACAATAATATAAATATTGTCGGTGGCACGGTGGCCAACTGGTTAGCACGATGGCCTCACAGTGAGAGACACTATCGGGCGTGGGTTCGATCCCGGCTCCAGCAATCCTGTGCGGAGTTTGCATGTTCTCCCCGTGCTTGCGTGGGTTTTCTCCGGGTACTCCGGTTTCCTACCACATTCCAAAAACATGCATGGCAGGCCGATTGAACACTCTAAATTACCCCTGGGTATGAGTGTGAGCGCGGATGGTTGTTTGTTTCTGTGTGCCCTGCAATTGGCTGGCAACCAGTTCAGGGTGTCCCCCGCCTACTGCCCGAAGATAGCTGGGATAGGCTCCCCCCCGCAACCCTAGTGAGGACAAGCGGAAGATGGATGGATGGATGGATAAATATTGTCAGTTCTATTGTATAATCATTTAAATATCATTTCCATGATAAATAATTTAAATTATAAAAATTCCACAATTTGAGTTTGAAAACACCATATAGCGTTTGTAAGTTGATAAATAAAATGCTACAAGAATGGTCCTCAATAAGAATATGTGGCGAATGGTAATAACGAAATAAAATGCACTGCAATATTGAAACAGTAATACAAACAATGCAGAAAGAAATAAACATTACAATTCTATAAAATTGAAAACTAAAATGCAAACAAATAAAAAAAATAAAATAAAATAAAAATAGAAGTCCACATTTTGAGCTCATTGCGCCGTTCATTTGGCAGTGATGCTGTTGTATAAGAATACCACAAGGGGGCGACATTGTCTAAACAGTTTATAAAACATGACCACGTTCGACCAACTCACACCAGTCCAAACATGTTGAGGAATCATGTTTGCCAAAATTGAATATACCGATTTTTAGCTTTAAAAATGTTTTCTAAATGTTGTATTGACAGTTTGCTTTCGGGTTTAACCCATAATCTCATCTCTCTGTTTGGTCCAGTGTGTTTAAAATGTCCAATGTCATCTCCCAGGGTTGGTGAATTGTTTAAAATAGCAACCAGGAATGAACACAATCGTTTTCCCGAGACAATGAACATTCCCGCTGTCAAAGGCTGCCCTTCCTCGGCCGGCTTCCTCTTTTGTGTATGCGTTTTGTCCTCGTCTACGATTATTGTAAACAAAAACTGGCCCGCCACCTTGATGCCTGTTTGAACCGTGTCATCAAAGTTTGCTTATTAGTTCAGGAACGGCTTGCATATTCGCCCCTCATCATGTTTGCACAGCGTCGATGACTATTGTGAAAAAGGATATTTAGTCTGATTGAACCACATCCTCTCCCTAGCACAACTTCAGATGGACTTAAATAATATAAATAAATTAAAGCGGTCACTTGTTAACCACAGCTCCCTTTTTACAAATTCAAACCTTTTCATTTATTTGCTCTGCCTCCCTTCATGCTGAAAAATTCACTTATTTGCATTTATGCTGCTCTTTTTGAAATGCCTAAAGATGCCACAAGTGGCCTCCAAAGCCCAGTCAAAACCACAGAGTTCTGGATTAATTGGTGTCATAGAGGAATTTTGAACTTTCACTTTAGAGAGACATTTTTATTTTTAGGGATAAACAAAGTTTTGCCTGGGTAGTGAATGCGCATGTAATTATCCATTTCTGGTGCATTTTACAGAAATCAAATCACATGTAAGCCATTTTTCATGGTAAGGTAAGATGTGTTGGTTACTTTTGGGATCATAGTTTGTGATACATCTGCTCTTTATCCTTCTAATATTGAGAATTCTAAACATTTGCATATGTGGACGGTTTACTGAATCATGAAGTTTGCGGCAGGAATCTGGCCCTATTCTTGGTGCAGGTATCCCGACATTCAGAGCAAATTTGAGCAATTCTCCTAGACACCGACTGGCACGTTTGAGTCATTGGGACGTGACATTTCATTCTGGAAGCATCACAGTGATGTTGACCACACTGATTTGCCCTCTTAAATTCAGGCTAATTATAAGTATGTGCAATTTGTTGTTTTAATTCCCATTTTGTGGAGTCATTATGATATTGTACAACAGGAAATAGGATGTATACAACCTTTCAATTTCTGGATTAAAGCGTGATTTCAGGAATTTACATTCAGTTTTAGTCACAATGGCTTCAATGGAAGCGTCAATTCCTCTCATCATACTAACATCCTTCTGTTCATCATTAAACAGGATGGAGGTGACATTCTGGTTCTGGATTATCATTGTAGCAGGCTAGCTAAAACAACTCCACAGTAATAATGATGGCCAAAAGTGAGCACACACTCTATAATTTGGCAAATGTAGTGCCTGATTCCTCTCTTTAGATCAAAGTTGGCAAAGCCCTGCCATGTTAATGTCTCTAAAAGATTATCATGTGATTTTGGGTGCATTGAGTGATTCCCCCCCCCCCCCCCCTTCCTTTGAAACTGGTCAGGCCGACAATCGCACACGTTAATCTGCTGATATCTTAATGTTTTAAAATGCAGAATTAACAGTTTTTACACTTGCATGATGGCAATTGTAAAAAGTGTGAGACTTGCACACCAACAGTAATTTATATTTCCATTATTTTCATTGGGGCAAATGAGTTATGAAAGAGGGATGAAACAGCACAAGCTCAAAGCGTCCCCTCACATGCGCCCGGCCCATCATGCACTCATTACTTCAATTCCCTCACAGCCGATCAAAATAGGAAGTTACAACGTGTCCTGTAGTGTGCGCTGATGTGTGTGCAGAGATGAACAAGGCTGCAGTGTTTTCGTTGCTTTTGGTGTGGGTGCGGTAATTGGCAATCAAAGGCCCACCAAAGTGTTTGCTTACAGTCGAAGGCCCGTGCCTGTTTGGATTTTTGGCTTGGCTCTCATCTATTTCCTCACTCATCAGCAAGAAAAGTTGCCAGTGCTGTCCTCCTTCAAAGTTGACAAATAGATTTTTTTTTTTTTTTTTGTAACATGTGATTTTGTTTTTGGAGAACCTATTTTTGTAAACACCAAAGACAATTTTGGAACTTTGAAGATCTGAAATGCCTTTTGTAATGACACTTTCGTGTTATCACCAAACCCAAAGTGTATTTTTGTAAGCATCTAAGACAATTTTGTATCTTCCCATCATCTTACCACCCACAAATTATTTTTTAAACTAGTCTTGCTAGCCGTGTTGAATGTAATTTTTAGTAAATGCCATGGGCCGGTGAAAAATGGATGGTGTGCCGCAAATGGCCCCTTAGCCGCAGGTTGGGCACCACTGTCCTAATAGAATCTTCACGTTTTAATAACCTCAAAGAAAATGAGTAAACATTGAAAACAATTTAGTCTTCCATTAACCTGATAAACATGTTTATTGGGTTAATTAATTAGACAATTCAACAACTGTCAACAACTAAACAAAGACGGAGTATGTTGATGGCTTTTATCCTTTTGAATGGAGGATCCTTTTTTTTTAAAGTTATTATATTATTTATTTTTTTATAACGTTTTATGGTGTAAATTCAACTGAATTACTTAATCTGCGCATTTTATTGCACGACTTTATATTTATAATCAAGGTTTTAGTTCTTCTTCCCAACTCCACATAATATTTTAATATTTTTACATTTGTACATATTACTCTATTGTTTTTTTTTTGTTTAGAAAAATAAAATATCTACACCAGTAAAAATAGAAAATACTTTTAAAATATTTTTTGTTGTTGTTCCCTAGCAATCAATGAGTGTTAATTATAAATGCAAAATGAATTGCATTAATCTGTTCTGGAAATGTTATGAAAATTAGAAAGGAATTTCCAACAAATGTAGCCGGACTTTTTGCTACTCTCGTCAATTTTCAACCATCATAGGTTTACAAATTCAGCATGTACTTCCCAAAAATTCTTGGGCCGATATTCCCCCCCCCCATAACTTGCACACGTGAATAACAATGCCTGTCATTTCCTGTATCGCACTTCTTCATTCCGCAAACGGGATGGATAAGTAGTATGGTAATTTGAAACGGCCCCAATTGGTTTGTTTGTTTTACTAAACCTGTTCACCTAGGAAAGAAATGCTGTGCTGTCTCTTGTGTGTGCGTGTGTGTGTGCGCGTGAGGGGGTGTGCGGGTGCGTGCGTGTGTGTGGGTGTGCGTGGGGGTGTGTTTGCGTGTGTGCGTGTGGGTGCGTGTGCGTGTGTGGAATTTTCGATTCCTCTAGATATTAAAATCTGGACATTAACTGCCATGAATCAAAAATAGGACTTCAAGGAAGGGACCATTTGAGAATAAGAATATTGCTGAGTAAAATGACACTAACCAGTTGATGTACTATTTTATAGTTTTGCATGCAGGATTTCTGGATGTGAGCTCACAATTCATTCTACTCTACGGCTATTCCATTTTATGGCGGTTCCTCTTCCTCCTCCCATCAAGTGTGTTTCAGGGGAGGGTAGCTAAGGTGACTGCATAGCAAGGCGTCACTGAAATATCATTAATGTTTTCTTCTCTGAAACAGTGCAGAACTGGTCGCTCTGAGGAAGTGGTTTATGTTAGACGATAAACTCGCGCTGAAAAAAAATAGCACCTAAGTAAAAATATTGACAGTTGGCTATATTTTTTCAAGCCTAATTATGCCCAAAACTGTGAACCCAAAACATAGGAATATAATTTCAAACTGACTTTGCAACATTAAACTTAAATGTAAATGGTGTAGATTTGATTTATAAGTAAGGTTTTGGTGTGTATGCCTCAATTTTGTTATTCGTAAATACAGTATATCAATTTGTGATCCCGCATCGTCATAATTAACAGATCCAGATTTGTTAAGAGGAACTATCGAATGTTTTTTCGCTAAAAAATACCTATTCTGTGTTTGTGCTAAGTTTGGGAGTCATTTTGAAGCATCTTAGTGCTGAAAAACTACATTGAAGTTGAACTGATGCGTTTCATTTCGAAAATAAAGTAGTTCTTTGCTGCCATCTTCTGGCTTCCAGAAGCATTTTTGCAACTTTTTTCGTGTGACGTCATTTACTTAGATTTTTGCTATTGTGAACATTGTACTACTTTCCAGTAGCCAGTTGGCTTACGCTATGGCGACTTTGTATGTGAGTGTCTGGGTATGAGCTGTGGTTGACAGCAGCTCCCGACTGTGCTCATTGTGTTTGTGTTTTATTGTTCTCCACGGCCATTGGCTTCTTTACCACATGTGAACGCAGATTTGGCCAATTTAGCAAGTAGATCGACTCCATCCCAAAATCTGCAATGTGGCCGGGCCATAGTAGGGAAAAGTATTTGTAGGTAGAGTAAATATGGGGACGTCACTTGAGACTCCAGCAGGCCCACTCACGTATGTTCTATTTGCAGCGAGTGGGACAGCCGAGGAGCCGAAGTGTTTGTCCGTCTGGTGTTCGTCATTGACTCATGGGGGATGACGATGAGTTGTCGTCAGACAACGAGCACGTCCACTATGAACGCCCACTTGAGAAAAAGGAGGGAGATGTGACAACACAATACACAATAACAAGGAAGTAAACTTTGGAGTGATTAAGCAACTGGTTGTGTAAATCCCCTCGCAAATTATGTGTTTTTGAGTGGAGACAGCACAGTTTAGGATGAGGAAATTATATGTAATGCAAGAACAAATTGTCAAAAGCTTACATACATACACAATGATCAAAAGAAGACGTTTTTTGTCTTCAGTGCCTATTTTGTAAACAAAGACAAGTCTTCAAAGACAATTAAGGCTTCAGTGAACTTAGTACAATATGTGCAATCTTAATCATAATGACCAATTATGGCTCAACTTCAGAAAGATGATGAGCTGTGATTGGTCCTTGCCGGAGCCGTGAGCACTGTGATGCAATTATCAGTCGAAAGAAGGGACAAAATGTCCGCCCCTTGAGATGGTTAAAAATGGGTCGGGGGGTTGCGAGAGATGTCGCAAAGAACATTTTATCGCAAATACATTTTTGGGGGTTGACTTCCCTTTCAATTAGTGTATAACTCGAGGCCCAGGAGGCACATCCAACCCACCACATCCTTTTAAATGGTCTGGAAAAGCAAATCATGTGTGTCAACTGCTATGATCCCAATATCTGTACCAAAATTTCACTCACATGTAATAAATACAACCAATTCAGGGTGTCCCCCGCCTACTGCCCGAAAATAGCTGGGATAGGCTCCAGCACCCGCCGTGACCCTAGTGAGGAGAAGCCGTATAGATAATGGATGTAATAAATACTCAGATTTATTTTAGATTTTGTAAAAATCTTTGTGGGCGACACGATGGATGATTGGTTAGCTTGCAGCCTCACCGATCAGAGGTGCAGGGTTTGATTCCAGCACCAGTATTCCTCAGTTGAGTTTGCATATTCTCCCTGTGCCTGCGTGGGTTTTCTCCGGATTATCCGGTTTCCATCTGCATTCCAAAAAGATGAATGGTAGGTTAATTGGGCACTCTGAATTCCCCCTGGGTGTGTTTGTGAGCACGGATGGATGTTCATCTTTGTGTGCGCTGCGATTGGCTGGCAACCGCCTCAGGGTGTACCCCACCTCATGCCCGAAGACAGCCGGGATAGGCTCCAGCACGCCCGCGACCCTTGTGAGGAGAAGCGGCTCGGATAATGGATGGATGGAATAATTTTTGTGTTTCCCTTTTACCAGTCACTTGAATAAATATTTGAACAAACTATTATCCTTGGCTTCCAAACTAGCAAATTTGGCATTTTTTTGTGTATTTGTACGAATACAATGAGACAATTAAACATTTATTTGATTCCACAGTCCTCACGGCGCTCTGAGTCAAGCCGTGATGTTTGACACCCCTAGTTTAAGGGATCAAAGAAATGTGACAAATTAACTATCATAAATCAACCTTCATTTTTTTAATACTGTACTTGCAAATGAAATCATTTGTCGTTAATTACAGCCTGCAGTCTGGAACGCAGCACACAGATTTCATCCCTGCGGTTACTCTCCTGCTGCCCTTGTCAGCGGCCACATCATCAATAAATGCAAGGCAACGCAGTTTTTCCGGCTCATTTTCCATTCTTTATAGAACTGATCAGATGTGTATTCACACTATATACAATTTAATTTTCGGACAGAATATTTGTTAAGATGCTCGCAAAAATAAAAATGAATTAAGAAGAGCGGTGTCAAACTTTTGCGACCCGCGGGATGATATTTTATGGCCCCTTACTTCACTTCAAAGTTTAATGTTAATGCAGCCCGGAACTTTTTTTTTCCCTGTGTCATTGCCTAGGTTGTTTTTAAAACAAACACAAGAAAAACCTAATCTATACTAATGTTCTGATAAAATGCTAAAAATGGCTTGACAACAAATGCAGGAGGTTAAAATGTTAACCTGCTTGGAAATGAACTGGATGTTTCTTATCGTTTTGGTGGTGTGTTGACGTGCGAGTGCAATGGTATACGACAGCAATATAAGGTATAATACAACTTGAACAAAGTGCTGTCAGAGTAGCTCAAGCAAATCGGTGTTTTACTTATTTATTTAATTCCTAAAAAGTTGTTGACAATAAGAGGAATCCGCCGACGGCAGCGTTTAAAAGTCGCACCTCAGCATAAATCACAGGACCAGCGAAACTATAAAAAAGTGTGACTTATGTTAAGAAGAATACAGTCATCATTCCTCCCTGATGATAAACTCATCATGAGATTCATAACTCAGGGTGCAGTGAGAGTCCTAATTGGACAACAAAGAGTCTAATGAGAGGACAGCAGGTTTGCATGTCCTCCCCCGGTTGCTTCATCCCAAGCTTACCTCAATCAGCTCAGCCCGCACGGTCCGGTGAGCTTGACCAAACAGCTAATGCCGTGTGACAGTCTGTTTTTTGCCGAGGTAGTGGGCGGGAGTGACATGTTTCCAAATGGACATAATGATGAGGAGAGGGGTGTGGTGCGGGGAGGAGGTGTGCTGCGATGATCTCTCTTTGTCATGGACAACGTGTGCAAGTTTTTAACTCTTTTCTTCACCCCTTCTGCGTTTTCCTGGAAAAGAAAAGTCACATCAGATTACCAGCAAGAGTAGACAGCATAATTATAATTATTTAGCACAAAGTGTTATAAAGGGAGAAGTTTAGTTTATATTAATTATTTTAATTCTTAAATCATACAAACTTCAACATCTAATTTCTACTACTATAATACAACTTGTCCCAAAAGTCGCTATACACTTTCTATCTTTTATTTCATTTCAGGTACTGCATCATTCAGACAGACACGAGGCCATAAGCATTTGACCGCCACTTGACATTGAAGCACCTCTGCAAAAGTGCCGCATTGCAAGATTTTCTTTCCTCAACTGTATCGTAACACCGGTTTGAGAAGCTTTATGGGTGTCACACTGTTCCGACACCTAGTACAATTTATGCTACTAATGGTATTTTTTTTTTTTATAAATGACACAACGGAAGTCCTGTTATTACCACCGCAGATGAAAACACTGAACTCCTAGTGGGGTGAATGCTGAAGAATCTTTGGTTTCAAGCTCTCGGCTCACTTGACAATTCCAAACTGAAATGTGCCAGGCAATAACTTTGGCCAGTTTCGGCCCCAACAATGACAGGAGGGTCATGGGAAAGGTTAAAGGCAACGTTTACATTAATGTGCAATTTTTTTCTGGCCTGTTTCGTGACTTTCATCTTCTGTAGGAATGCACCTCTCACTGTCCCAGTACGGGGGAGGGTGAACTTTTTTAGGGACCCTCATGTCCGACGGAGGGCCCCGTGGAGAAAAGAAGGGAGCGTGTCAGCAATTTAGCCGGCAGAGTTACGGCCACATTTTGGCCTCTTGCCTGCTGCCCGCTCAGCTGAGTCGGGCAACGGGAGGTGCTTGCAGTGAATTGAGACCTTGTTGGCTTTGGTGGGACAAGGAGAATGGGCATTAAGCTCCCCGTTGTGTGATTCTGCCGGTTCTTGCACCAACCAGCTGGTTCTGGTTTGGTCTTTGGTTGCACTCAAGAGCCAAAAAGCTGGAAGACATTAATCTCCCAATAATGAGTCATTGGCAGCTGCAAAATATTGACATTGATTTTCTGAATCAACATGGCTTGATGAAATCTGCGAGGAGTTAGCATGACCATTCGTTGACTTGGATTCTTTAGCTTATGACCATGAAAATCACTGGGAAAATAGCAAACACAACTTGGAATCGTGCCTATTTGGCTTCTTGTGCAGAAAGAGTTGCCGGAAACCCCAAATCATTTTTGCAAGATTGCAATATATGATGATTTTGTAGTGGAAATGTATATACAGTACTCCTAGAAAGTTCTAACTTAACCACAATCAGCTTTTTTTTTTTTTTTTTTTAATTTTTTGCAAATGTGGACATCCTGGTGAAAATGTGTGTATTTTAACTACATTGACAAACTCCCTACAGGTAGAGCTGGGCACTTGAGCCTTTTTGGCCGGTCAGTCGCCCGCCTTCCAGCTAAGATCTCTGTATTGTTCCGGCTTCGACCCATTGGCCTTATTCATAAAAATTGCTGGACCCCCGACCCTTCCCCAAAAAAGTGTCCATGCATGACGCTGCCGCGGGAGAGATGATAATGGCAGAGGTTTATTTAAACATCATTAGCTGCCTAATTTACTATTCAACACCGTTTACCTATAATGGTCTTATTCGTCTCCTTTGTCTCATTCTTCTTCTCCACGAACATTCTCAATGCAAGTAAGTACACACTGTGGGTGTTATAGGGATTGTGGTATTAACATTTTGTTATGATCTGCTTCTTCAAAAACACAACAAAAGAAGACAAAGAGCAAGAAAAACAGCAAGCTCTTGTAGTTTTGACAATATACCTGATAATGATCAGATTTTGCATGACTAAGATTACCATCTTTGCTTTCACTTTTTTCCTTGTTTGAAAGTTGCTTTGGTTGATTGCAACCAAATATCCATTGCACACCAGAAAGATGGCCCTGTGTCATCAAAAGTTAAAAAAACAATTATTTCACAGTATCTGCAATGGAAAGGTATGCTGCACACAAACACAAACAAATAAAACTAAATCATTATGTTATTTAAAAATTATATAACTGTAACTCACCATTACACTGAATTAAGTTTTTGTTGTAATTAGAGAGAGCCCTGCACTTGTTTCTCTTTGAGTCAGTCCCATTTTTTGGGAATGAAACAATGACACTTGAAGTCTGATACTCATTTCAATTCTGTGCCATAACTTTGTTTGGTCTGTATTCTAAAGAAAATGAAAGTACTGTATTCAGCGCTTTTTTAGGGGCAGGCTTCAATTGACTCATTAGCAGGCCTGTCACCACTTATTATGCAGAACGGGTTTGGTGTGTGAAAATCTCCCGTAGTTTTTAACACATATTTTAAGTAGGCCTGCTGATAATTGTCTCTTAAATGCAGCTTTTCTTTATTGCAAATGGTAGGATTTTATTGTATTTAAGCATTTGGCCTTCTTACCTTTCCGAAGAAGCAATCCCAAAAGGCTTTTTTTTTTAACCCATTCTTTGCTATCTTGTGGGTATTTTACAATGGTGGCGGTCAAGGCCTTCTCTGCTGGCCTATTATAATAAATCGTGATCCAATTCTTCACATTGATGTCATATTATATCCTAATGTTGAGTTTTTCGACTTTTTATCCTATCAGAATTCAGCTAGCTCGTGTTGCCAGGCACATTTCATAATAGCAATAGCACGCGCTATTTGTCCAAGGCCTTCAGATTCAATTGTTCTGTGTGAGTGAAGGGGGCTTTTACAATTAATAGACAGTTGCGCTAGCCAATCAGATCACAAGTTGATGACAGTAAGGCCTGCCAAAAGGCCTTACGTTGAACGTGAGGAAGGCGTCTTATGATTGGATACTCACTTGTGAGGGGGCAGCGCTATCCGGAAACAACATATTAGAAAGTCGTAACAGGCGACCGTTTGAAAATCTAAAATATATTCTTGCTTTTTTAAACCACAATGGCCGAAGAAGGGAAAAGTGCAGATTTAATTGCAGATACACTTGCAAAGGCCATTTGCAAGACGGACCTTTCAAGATAAGCTTGGTCGTCCAATACTCACTCAGTAGTGCGTAAGTCTGTTTCTGTATATTATTTCTCCAGCCGTGGTGACATAAATGAGGTAATATGAGGGGGATTAATTCAAGTCAGACTAAGTAGGACTTCACTGAAGGCTTACGAGTGAACTCCCCGCCACTGGCTTTCTATTACCATATCAAGTGACCGAGGCGAATGATCTTACAGTGTACTGTACATGTGTACAGAGGAAACAGTGGAGGCACCTGATTTGCAAATTAAAGTTTCTTTCAGACTCTGATGATCAACATATTTTCAGTCTCTCTATAGACTCCAGTACTAAATAGCCCACTGACCACCCCAAAGGCTGCAAAGAACTGATATGAGGACAAAACCCGAACGACACGATTGAGAAAGGCCAATGGCGCACAGATTTCGACTTTAAGACACACATGACCTTTTGTTGGACCCCGTGCTTTATCTCCTTGTTTCACAAGCGGGTCGAAGAAGAAGCAGAAGAAGAATGGGCTTGAGAAAGCGTCGGTGAGCCTGCTGAACGTGCCAGCTGTCTAAAAAGGGCCTCGTTGAGACACTCTCCGGTGGCTGTTGCCTTGGCGATAGAAAGTCACCCCACACCAAGTCACCTCTTGAGTTCATGAAACTTGTTTCAAGGCATGTGGATACATAACACAAATGTTTAAACTGCTTCAAATACCACATTGAAATATGTATTTTTACATTTGCAGTGTTTTTTGAGTTGGATTTGCATTACAGGTCCAAAAGCATAATTCCGATTGAATGCCGAGATCAGACTTTTTTTTGTCATTATGCTTGGTCCAGCGGCACGGTGGCCGACTGGTTAGCACGATGGCCGCACAGTGAGAGACAGCAGCAGGCGTGGGTTCAATCCCAGCTCCGGCCATCCTGTGTGGAGTTTGCATGTTCTCCCCTTGCCTGCGTGGGTTTCCTCCGAGTACTCCGGTTTCCTCCCACGTTCCAAAAACATGCATGGCAGGTCGATTGAACACTCTAAATTACCCCTGGGTATGAGTGTGAGCGTGAATGATTGTTTGTTTCTGTGTGCCCTGCAATTGGCTGGCAACCAGTTCAGGGTGCCCCCCGCCTACTGCCTGAAGATAGCTGGGATAGGCTCCAGCACCCCCCGCGACCCGAGTGAGGAGAAGCGGTACAGAAGATGCATGGATGGATGTTTGGTCTATTTTGCTGCACATTTCCAGTGACACATATCTAATTTACACTGTTTACACCAACTGAAAGATCTTCTAATGTTGCACATTTAGAACATATTTATTTGTCTATGCGTCGGCACAGTGGACGACTGGTTAGCACGATGGCCTCACAGTGCAAAGGTCGTGGGTTCGATTCCGTCCTTCCTGAGTGGAGTTTGCATGTTCTCTCCGTCTCTGTGTGGGTTTCCTCCAAGTACTCCGGTTTCCTCCCACATTCCAAAAACATGCATGGCAGGCCGATTGGACACTCTAAATTGCCCCTAGGTATGAGTGTGAGCGTGGATAGTCTCTGTGTACCCTGCAATTGGCTGGCAACCAGTCCAAGGTGTCCCCCGCCTACTGCCCAAAGATAGCTGGGATGGGCTCCAGCACCCCCCACAACCCTTGTGAGGAGAAGCGGTACAGATAATGGATGGATGGATGTTTGTCAAATGCTTTCGCTGTAGTTTAAATTCACAGCAGATGTTTATTTGTGTTGTTGTCTAAATGCAGGGAATCTCTATGATACTTGCTGATGTGTTTCCATAACGAGGAAGCTAATCTTAACAGAGTGTATCCGAGCTGTGCATTTATGCTGCACTTGCGGTGGCAGATATCCGATAAATATTGGATCTTTGTCAACATTTAGAAGAGGTCTGAGTCTGATCTGAAGGTATACAATTCCATGCTTTTTTTTTCCAACTTGCACATGCAGTTTAGATCGAGCATTGGAGTGTTGCCGCAAGACTTTGAGGTGAAGTATGCATGCCCCTATGGAGCAAAATAGCTTCTTTTCAACAACATTGTTCTTAAAATGCAAATGAAAGCATCTTAGAGTTACAATTAATTAGTTCCTTGTTTGTAAGTGGAAGTTCTAGATTCCTTTGGCTCCATTACAAGCTGCCGGGCAAAATGCGGAGATATTATGCAGTTATTCAAAAACTTAACACGTTTGAGCACAACAACTTTCTTTGTGAGGCTGAAATGCGAGCTTAGCCAATGGGGAGTAAACAAATCCTGAAACAATGCACGTGTTCCCAACAGTCTAGTCCAACCTTGCCCTTGAACAGGCATCCACAAAGAATAATTATTTCATCAAGGTAATCATTCTGAATATTAGTTTAAAACTAAATAATGACTATTTTAGCTAATGACAAGAGCAGAGGCAAACTACGTAAACCTGAGGCATGTAGACGTCCGTCATGTAAACATGCTGCATATTGGAATCGTTAAAAATGTTCTTCCACATAACGCGAAAATGTCTTTAATCCTTGTAATCGGTTTCCACATTTAATTTATTCTGGGAGATGAGCGTTATATGTGCTTCAGTGGAGCTGTTGTTTAGGTTCCCAAGTTGACAGCACTGAAGTGTTTAAAGGGGAAGCTAAGTCGTACATTTTCATTACAATAATATCAGAATAGCATAAGAATGCTGCCAGAATCAAAACAACCTGGTTATCACATTGTGTCATTGTCAATTTATTGACTTAAAAACATTATAAAACTCAACTCACTTGCGTCAGATTTAAAGTGGCTGGGAAAGGCTTTCTGGAAGAGGGCCAAAGTCATAAGCAGCTGAGAGGGATTCAGATTCGGGCAGCTTTAGAGGGTCACAACAGAGGTGCAATTGTGTGGCCGTCCTGAGAAGAGGGAAGGATTCATAAGGGGAGAGCGTTCTCCTGTTCTTTGTTATTTCATGGCACACATGAACATGTGCAAACATCGTCGGTGCAGAGGTCAGTGGGTGAGGGGTTATCAAAAACCCCCCGCGGATCAGATTGTAAAAATAATTAGGCAGGCACACCCTGACTTTTGTAGTTCAGTATAGCCTCAGTGACCAGCTGATGAAGTAGTTTATGAAAGTTAGGAGCTTAGTTGCGTCATGGAGAGCTGACGAGGAATTCCAAATGTCCTTTAAAAAGAGTCATGGTCCAAAAAAAAAGTAAAAGCTACAATCCTATCCATACTCTTATCATTGTCTTCTTTTTCTCTGAAAGACACATTTTAGGGGGGAATAAAAATTGACATTCTTTTTGTTGATTTTGGATGAAGAAAACCCCCCACAAATATGGGACATGCATGCTTTTTGGCCTCAAAATCCTACACTTGGGCTTCATATCACGGGTTTGGCTCTGCTTGCTGTGTGGATTTTGGGTGTTCTCCCTGTGCTTGATTGGGTTTTCGCCAGGTATTTTGACATCTTTTGATAAGTTTTTATACACTAATTGCATTCATGATTGCACACGCACACACACCTACATTTTTGCTCTCGAGTTAAGTTTCTGTTGTCTTATCTAACTTTCGTTATGAGTTAAGTTTCTGTTTCCTTGCTTTCGTTGTAAGCCATGATGAGCTAGTTTCTGTTTCGTTATGAGTCTGCTTCAAGCTCTAATAAAAGCGGAGGCGGCGGGGCGGGAAGACAGGGAGTCCTGCGGAGCATCTGCGAGCAGGTCACCTGCTTGCTCCCTCTCTGTGCCTCCCTCCCTGCCGTGGCCGGTAAAAATGAACAACCTTGCCTGGTTCCTTCTGGCCTTGGCTTTTTCAGTAAACTATCCCAAAAGGCGTCAGGGCATTTAAACCTGACATCTTTCCACATCCCGGAGTCACGACTCATGTTAGTGAGTTCATTGGCTGGCAATCGCTCCAGGGTAATACACCCTGCATCTCTCGCCAAAAGTCAACTTGGATAGGCTCGTACCGGTAGAAAATGCATACATGGATATTTTTTTTTGTTGGACAGTGACAATGAGATTCAAGTGTTTACATACGTAGAAATTGGTGAAATTTTAAAAACTTTACTTAATCAAATAGTCTACGCTGTGTTAAATGATGCACATAAATCAAATAAGTGCCTGACCCAAAATTGAAGCCAACAAATCAAAACAGGTAACTGTAAATGCAACGAGTACAAATATTTACAAGAATATTTACTCTAATTTAATTTACAAATAAAGTTTTAAGTCTCCATAGATGCTACAGTTCACAAACGTACATTAATTAGTGAGCTCATCTATTGCTAGCTAATACAGCAGTAGAGTTTTCTCATATCAAAGTGTGGAGTCTTACTGATTGCCACATGGATGTAAATAAGATGATCTGATGTAATTTGGAGACTAGGGCTGAATAATGAATTGCATTTTCAATATAATCTTTGATAAAATTATATTTGTTAGCCATAAAGGCTGCAATTTCACTGGTCATGGGGAGTGGGAGTTGTTCAAGGTAGGCAGAGATGGCAACGCTAATTCAATTTTGCCACGCTAGTTGCCCATAAAGGCGGCACGGTGGCCGACTGGTTAGCACGATGGCCTCACAGTGAGAGACAGCATCGGGCGTGGGTTCAATCATCGCCATCCTATGTGGAGTTTGCATGTTCTCCCCGTGCTTGTGTGGGTTTTCTCTGGGTACTCCGGTTTCCTCCCACATTCCAAAAACATGCATGGCAGGCCGATTGAACACTCTAAATTGCCCCTAGGTATGAGTGTGAGTGCGGATGGTTGTTCGTCTCTGTGTGCCCTGCGATTGGCTGGCAAGCAGTTCAGGGTGTCCCCCGCCTACTGCCCGAAGATAGCTGGGATAGGCTCCAGCACCTCCATGACCCTAGTGAGGAGAAGCGGTACAGAAGATGGATAGATAGTTGCCCATAAACTTTGGTTCGGAAGTCAACTGTGGAAGTCCATTTTCCAAAATCAATTAGCCCTGGTAGAAACTGTGTCAATTTACCTTTGTGCTTTAGTACTCATGAAAACTGAATCCATCTTGCAGAGACTCTCAATTTCAAAGTCTTGTCTGAGAAGAGCAACATTTAAAACAGCAGGAGACCCGCGTCAAGGTTGAAAACACCTGGGACGCATTCCTAATGGGGCTGCGTTATTCACGAAGAGATTCATAGGTCAGCAACCTCTCCGTTCATGTTGCCGCTGGCTGTTCTTTACAATCCAACCTCGACCCCATAAAACAATCGTGGACAGCTCAATGACACCGCAAACCTTACAATATAAATTTCTGCTGAGGTTAGAAAAAGGCCTAAAAAAGTACGCTCCCATTCAAGGTGCAGGTTTATCTGCAATAGATATAGACACTGAAGGGGAAATAAGTGAAGTGTTTGCAAATATATAGTTGAAGCTATCAGTATCTACTGATAGGAACAGCGCAGCAGCAATTAGCCAAACAGATGGCCCCAATTTTAGACAGCTGGTTGGTGCTCCACTTCCAGGTGGAGGTGGAAGGCAAGGGAGTTTAGGGCCATGGGGTGTCAATTGAATGACCCAAAAGAGGCAACACAGCAACCAGTTTAGCTATTTACATGCTAACTAGCACCAAACAGTCCTTAAAGTGCACATTAAAAGCCACAAACTCCACAAAGCAACTGACGAACACCCTGACAACACATCTGTGTAACAATTGTGATACATTCCTTGAGACTTGTTTCCATGCTACCAATGTTAGGGCGGTCTTGCTTAGTGGTAGAGAGGTATTTTCCCAACCCGGAGGTTGTGGGTTTGATCCCCAGCCATTGTGACCATGTCGAAATATACGGAATCCCCAGTAGTTTCTGATGTACCGTCATCAGTGGGTAGATGTAATAGTCAGTCTGAAACGCTTTGATTGCCTCAGTAGGTGGAAAAGCACGATACAAGTTAAAGACCATTTCCCATTGTCATTGGTCCCGCAACCCTCAAGTGGACTCAAATCGATGTGAGACAACTTTCAATTGAAAACCAATGAGAACTTCAAGTATGCTTATTTGCCAGTAGAAAGCCCCGGATTAGTGACACAGAAAACAAGTTTGTTCTCCTGTTTTAAACACCACTGATGCAAAATAGTGGGATGATGACCTCGCAATCTTTCAGCATCAGAGGTAATATCAGAACTGCAAAAGAGGAGGGTTGCCATGTCTACAATATTCAGCAATTTCATGACGGAAGTGTTTCATAAAGTCAAAGGGGCAGCCAAAAAAATGCCTGATTTGGATCCGGAAAATTTGTGGTATTTCGGTGTGGAAAAAAAAAAACGTGAATTGTCTCCCATTCACAGTCAATTACTAAACCTGATCATGGTGCTGTTTGGAAAGCTGGGATACTCTGGAATCCATCCAGAATGCATAGTACATTTCCTCAAATGTTCCGTATCCATGGTTTTGTGAGAAATTGCTCCGCCTAGCCAGGACCCAGTCATCTTGTCCACTCCCATTCAGAGCGTGGCCATTAGTCAGCGCTTTAACAGCCAGTGGTGGGCATGGCTTGGCACGAGCTCCTGCCAGCCGATTACAGCCCAAATGTTTGGGAAGATGAATGACAGGACACCCTGCGACCTTGCCCGACCAGACATGCAAGCAGGGAGCCAAGGGAAAAGTCGGGACAAAGAGGCAGAGTCCATAACTCTTTGCTGGAGACGTTGGACGAGGTCTACTGCACGACCTCACAAAGCCTGTGTTCCCAATAATCGGATTTTTAGGAATCCCTCACACCTGAGCCTGGTGAAAAAGTATTCAGTACCATGCCATAGAATATAAAAATTGATTGTTGATACAATGGATTTTGTAAGACCTTGACTGGGTTTAACACTGCAGTTTGCCCAATTAAATTCTAATGCCTGTATCTGAGATAAGCTGATTGTCTATATCTGTTTACCAACAATGTTGAATTTTTGCAGTAACAGGGTATGTTCTTTGCGTTCCGACTGCACTCTCAGTTCTGACACATTTTACATTTTCACGCACATTTGGAATAGCGTCTGATTCAGATTTGCGTGTATCCAATTCCATGTGTTTTCCTGTCCATCAAGCATATCCTAAATGGGCCACTTAACAAAGAAATCCCGCTTGTGAACGATATATCATAGATGCAGCAATTGCGCCCTTATTACTGACAGGCACTACTGTTTGTGATGTACTGTAGTGACCCCTTGATGAAAGGATACCTTTGATGCGTTTGTGTTTGGCGGGAGCCAAGCTGTGCAGAAAGAGGAAACAAACCTGTTTTTCTTGGATCAGCCCAAGACCAGAATCTTGGGAGTGTGCAGGTTACGTATGCCGTGTTTAGTTTTTTTGCTGAAAAGCGCCAGCCAGGAAGCAAAGAGCATTCAACAGGTGGATGGCGTAGCTGTGCTTCCTGTTGTCGCATTCCCTCTCATATATCGAAGTCATCATCTTTGAGGATTGAAAGGGAGCAAACGTGAATGGCGCGGTCAAGTGGGGTCAAGTTTACGGACAGACCTAAACAACGATATTACTTAGCCATCAACAACATACAGTATGATTTAGCTCTGGACAACCACGGTCTCTTTTCCAGGACCAGCTGTCCTTGACAGCAGTGATTCTCAACTGGTGGGTCGTAACCCCAAAGTGGGTGGAAGAGCCATTTTGGTTGGGTCACGGACAGGTAGGAAACATTTGGAGTGTTTCCTCAGGTTACAATGACACAGACAAAAAATGACATATTAACAACATTTAGAATACATTTTGTATTGATAGTTGTCTTGTTCATTATCTGTTTTTGTAATAAGATGCTCTGAAAGGCACTCTAAACAGGTAGCCTGAGCATGGAAAGTTAAAATACGATACACGCACATATTTAAAATACGTGAAGTTTCCCGAATGGCCATTCTATTTCTGGGCCAGTGCTGGCCATCATGCTAGCTATCAGCCAAACTCCCACCCCACCCTCTATCAACAATTCAACGCGTGACGACCCGCCAACGACTACTTTTCATTTCATGACAGCCACACGGAAGTTGTTCTCTGCCTGTCAGTGTAATCATCACTAACTGGGTCAAGTAAGAGTAAAAAGCGTAAGAATACATTGTCAATTGGCACTAGAGGACACAGGCTGTAATTTCTCATTTTATTTGATGATTTTGTTTACATGGCCTAGAAGTGTCTTTCCATTGATATATTAACTAAAGTCTAAACATAAATTAGAGAGATTATGTGGACTTTCAAGTTTTTGTAGTACAAATTCTGGTAAAATCATTTCCATAGGTAAAGAACTACATAGCAAGCCAATTACCTGTAACTGTTGTTTCATCGATACTAATGGCAATGTTCTGGATTGTGCAGGAGGATAACGAAAAGACAGCAGTTGAGGTGACAATTTCATGACTTCAGCACCACACCTCTAAAAACGTTCATAGTAGCTCTAGTATTGTATATTTGAAAAGTCCAGGCGTTAATCATGAAGCTGATGGCCAACTCATTGGACCAGTAAGGACAGCATGTGAAATCTCCCACAAAGGAGAGAGTGAGGGGGTGTTTGCGGGACTCTGAGCTCCCCCCTTCATTGTGAAGTGAGCTCTCAGAAGAGTATTATCAACACAAAGGCCAATGATGGACACTGACTGGCGAGAGTCACATAGCCGGGGAGATTACGTGAAAGACTGCACGGGGCTCAGCTTCTATTGTGAGCAGGTGAATGTCAGCAGTCTGTTGACTCAGCTGAACAGTGGCCAGAGTATTGCTTCCATTTGTGCTTTACTTTTTCTTTATTGGAAATTCACGAAACATAGCGAATGATCTTACTGCGCGGTTCAATATGAACAACGCCACTCAAACAAGAATGCTTGTTGCACACTGGACTACAAATATGCTGGTGTTCATTCAACACTTAGGGGGTTAAATTTAACTCGGGCAAAAGTGTCTATGCATCCACAGTACTCGGTGTTAAAGTAACATTTCCAAAAGTGTTAAATGCTCAACACCCAAAAGTGTGCCACAGCAACAAAATGTAGTGTTGCCAGTGCAGTAATAAGGACACTTCTGAGTGTTTAGATTAACACTATTGAGTGTTCATGCCAGCACTATACAGCGAGGAGGGAAAATACAACATGCCTCACTACATGAAATAAAACACATTAAAATATTTTAATTAAAATTTTCCTTTTATTAAATCCATTTCAGACAGCTCATACAAAACAGAAGTATGGAATTTATTTTACATGTGTGAATGCTTCCCATCATGCCAATAATACAATCAGGAAACATCAATAATGGTGAACAAATCCTCCTCAATTCTAAATACATTCAGGTAATCATAAAAACACAGAGTAATGACATTTTTGGTCAAAAGAAATGCCATAGCATCAGGATGATATTGGCAATTCTTGTTAATGTAGGGAATTCATTTTCAGTACCCACACATACAAACATTCCATTCTAGCATTCAGTTAACATCGTTTTTTCTCCCAGGAGATAGTAGCAAAAATAGACATCACATATTTGAAAAGACCCTTTGACCTGTTCTGGATAGTGTAGCATCTCTCTGTGCCTGAATGATGCCTTCATTTTGATATCTGAGCAACGGGCTGGTTCGCCATACATTTCATCACAGACATGCATTCATCACCTGATGGCTGTTCAAATGTTGAAAATTTGTTGAAATTACATTCCAGTAGGGCAACATGACTAAATGGGAAAACCTGAGAGGTTTGTGCCACTTAATACTCACATAAGGCCTTGTCTTTCCAGGTTGGAGGATGGACACTTGGCAAGCAGCTGGCAAGTGAGTAAACTGGCCAACTCACCAGAGTACGCTCAACTTGTTGTCGGTTTTGTGTACAGTAGAGGGCTCCTCCAAGTTAACACGTACACAGGAATTAATATCAACCGTAATTCAAGTAGATTGAAAAGTCATGGAAATAAGTATCAAAAAAGTGCAGGTTGTCACTCAAGTTGCCTACACCTGCTTGAAGCAAAAAAAAAACAACAAAAAGCAAAAACGAAAGATTGTGTTAATCAACCCATTTGGCTGTGAAGCCAATATGACCACATGATGTCACAGAAACAATGAGTGAGCAAGTAGCCCATATGACCGACACACATCTATATTTTCAAGTATTGTAAACACATAAACATGAAATGGAATCTTAATTATTGGCTAATCTGTATTAAACAATATAAACAGAAAATTCAAGTGCAAAACAAGTTACGAGGCAAACACATTTTTCATCATATATCATCATGCTAGTTATCTTAGGAACGTTTGATTCAGTCTCGCAGACACGGACGAAAATTATGCAAGTGAAATTCGTCTTGATTCCAACCAGTGAACTTCAAATTAAAAATAAACACCAATCAGAGTCGAATCCAGCAGGTGCCACCCCGTTTTAATAACGTATCAGTGTTTCATCTTAGACTACAAAGGCTATCTTATTACTGAGAGGTGTTAATACAACACCAACATGCTGTTTGTAACACTGTCCCTGAACTTTTAACACAGGCCGAGTGTGGCTAATGAGAACAATGCCAACAAATGATTTTGTTTAACAACAGAAAAAGTGTAATTGCAAAGGGTGAGCTGTTTTACTTCATTTTACTCTCTTTTAATTCCATTATATATCGGTCGTCTCTTTACTGTTGTAGAGCAAGTTGAAACACTAACATGTCACTTAAAAAATTGGCAACAAAGACAATTTGAGCCTGGAATGAATTCAATGTTTTGAAATTGGAACAGCATGGAAGCCAAACATTGTTTTGACAGAGCGGATTGTGTTTTTGTTTGGCAGTTCCACTGTATGATAATGTGTTCATGCTGAAGCCTTTTCGCAAATGGGACAAAAGCGGGCCTCCTTTGAGTGGCATCCTGAGTGTCTGATACAGTCAGTTCGGGCTTTTGTTCCAGAAAAAGTCTGTTATTGTTTCCATAAAAAAAAAAAAACCCAGACAGACACATCCAGGTGTTCTTCCTTCTCTGCCATTGTGATTATTTTCTTTCCTTTTCAAGTATTTGTGTTTATATCTTGGAAATTAAACCACCTATTGCAGCGGAAGGTAACAATTCAACATTGTTTTTGGAGTCTATTTTTCTTGCCCGATCGGAGTGTTTACTGTCTTAAAACAAGTGGGTTTGTTTCGTCTAGCCTAGCAAATGACGAGGGATAGAACAGCAAGACAGTTTCTCAACGTGTAACAGATATAGTGACACCTGAACATCTGAATGTTTGTCAAAAGAGCTGTCGGTTGGACAATATTTTTGGCTTGACTTCCGAGCCAAAATTTGAGTTCCAATGTTAAATGGTGGCTGCAAATTTCGCATCAAGCAGTAGATATTGAAAGATAAAAAAAATCAAGCAACAGACCTTTTAATGCCAACGGTGCAGCAACACATGTAATCAAACAGTATAATAGTACCCAATAGCATATAATCTTTATCCTCAGAAAAAAATGTAAATACTAATATTGCAGCTTACTTAATCACTTAATTGCATATGTTAGTTGTCTGTATTGTACTGCCTCATGGTGGCTAAGGCACACTTAGCAGAAAGAGAAGTCAATCATGGGAACTGAAGCATGAAATCTTCATGCACACATTTCTTAATACTTCACATTTGATTCATTTATGGTGTGACTATGTTCTTAAGAAGTAAAACACTGTAGATTTTTCTTACTAAAAATGGGTCACAAACGTGTGTTGTGTGTTTTTGTGGGGTTGGAACAGATTTATGGCATTTTGATTCATTTCAATGGGGAATGATAATTTAAGATACAAGTGCATTATACCGTATCAACAATAAGCGGCACACTTTCGAGTTGAAACAAAATTTTCTGATAAAATATGTTTCAAAAGTTTAGGAAAACCTAAACCCACCAAGGATTTACACCACATGCAAATTTGCTTTTCTATGGCTTTTTTTTCTGATGCTGCCACAGAAAGGCACCAGTGAGACCAAAGAGGAGATGAAATTTTGTGTGGACGAACTTCAGTGTTCATCTGAAAGAATGGATTCCCACAAACACTCCCAACATCTTACAGAAAATCTTCCTTGAACAGTAGACCCCCAACTCCAAATTTTCACTTCCTGTATTTATCATGGCCAGGTGTCCAAATACTTTGGTTTCCCCTGACATTGTTTTCTCAACGTTTCAAAGGCAGGAGATGACGGATTTTCAAGGATTCACGCCCAAAACCTTTCTGCCTCTCCCAATTACTTTCTTGATTTGTTTTGTTTAGTTTTTTTTACATACAAACCAGCTAGGCCCCTTCCGTCTATCCAAAACAAAAGGTAGTGCGTAGTTTTGGCCTCTTGAATTTATTGTTTCAAACCCTTTGGTAACAAACATGGTAGATCAGAGGCAAGAAGGGGGCTGAGTGGAGGGCATCTCACAGAGGTGGTGAAAGATCATTCGATCACAAGTGGACGCCATCAATAAGCCATTGTTGGGAGGCTGGAATGCTCCAAGTGGGTGGCGATCACTAGTTGGAAAATGATAGAAAATATATTTTTTATGTCTATATTATGGTTGCACGATAGTAGAAAAACATGCGATATGCGTGTTGAATATGACATTTGATATATGAATAGAAGTATTTGAATTCCATTCTTGGGTCTTTTAGTAATTTTAGAAAGCTACTTTTCCTTTTTTCCTTTGCTTTGTGTCTTTATATGTTTTGTTTGGAAATGTGCTTCAATGTTGTCGCTGTACATTCTTTTACTGAGTTTAATCAACTACTTTTGTTCTTTTTGCTCTGCTTCCACATGTTGTGCTTTTGGTTGTGTGAAGCACATTGAGTTGCCCTGTGCATGAAATCACCCCCTCCCAAAAAAAAAATCTGAAAAATTGAACCAATCAGATTTTCATTTTAATGAAATTTGGTTTCTTGATTGTGATGATATAGCACTAAATCTCAAATTTTGGGTCATTCGGAGCAGGCAGTGAGAAGTTACTGTCTGCCGGAAAAGGGGCGTGGCCACCATTCCCTGAACCTTTATATCTAAAGAACTACTGCGCCAATCTTCACAAGACAGGTTTGTTGGAAAGGGACTTAAGCAAAGTTCCATTTCTGCAATCACTTACAGGACTGATGCTTATTTTAGTAACCTTACCTTTTGATCTTTAATTTGACCTTTAAATTGACTTTATGGATCATGTGACCTTGACAATATTTTTTTCATGGAATGTAATCTCCTACATGTTCTCTGAAATATAAAAGTTTCAGAGATGTATTTGTCTGTGTTTAGTAGCAATCAGGTGTCAAAGAATCAGTACCCTCAGACTTTCAATGACTATTCAACATTAAAAAAATACCAGCTGAGTTTAAGTGCATCCATCCATTATCTGAGCTGCTTCGACTCACGAGGGTCCCTGGCGTGCTGGAGTCTATCCCAGCTGTCTTCCGGCAGTAGGCAGTTGCCAGCCAATCTCAGGGCACTTTCAATGCAATAACTATTCAATGAAAAACTGAAGGTATGGATAATGTGACTCCATCATTATCATTATTATTTCTTCACAAAGAAATACGTCTGAAAATCTTTTAATTTTAAGTGATATCACAAAAGGAGCCACAAGTTTACTCTTTGGTGGGACAAAAATTCACATTGCGTGCAAGTGAATCTTTTTGCATTGGCGAAAGAATATTTTAGTTGCAGAGATGCTTTTTGGGAGAGGGAAGTGGAGCGCTTAGCTCCTTGGTGTTTCCAGAACGAGCCTGACTGCTATTGGCTGAGAGGGAGGCTGGGCCTCGCAGAGGGCCCGCCCATTTTACACATTGCGTCAGCTCCACGACATTTATGAACCCAAGCCGGCCCTGGAGTCAAACTAGTCGCTTTTGCTACAGCTCCGACAAGAAAAATAAGCAGGAAAACTACCAAAAAAACTGAGCTTGAGCAGACTTTTTCTTCTAACCAGGAAGCTACGCTACGCTACAAATACAAGCGAGGGAAAGGGTGCTGAACGACATCGCATACGTATTGATTTTTGAGTCTTAAAAAAAAGGCGAGCGACGGGACTTTTGGGGGGAAACTGTGTCAACGTTGGGAACTTGACTTTCCCCCTCTTTGATGTTAAAACATAAGCGTGCTGTAAGCTTGTGAGACAACGAGGAAGTTTTGCCATTTTTCTTTACAACACTTCACCGGAGAAGAAGACGTCGAAATAACACAAGAAGACGACGTTGCCTTACCGACGCTACCATGGATTCTGGAAAGGTAACTTTTGTCAAACCAGTTCTTTTACTGATTGTTGTTCCGAACGTATGTTTCCCAAGCGAGGTCATTGAGTGCAATACATTATTTACCCATGATGCCGCTTGGTGGGGTACTCAATGCTTCTATTATTGAGATGCTGCGAAACTGTGCTGTCATTCTCGCGTTGCACTTTCGAACATCTTTATAAAAATAATAATAATAATAATATAATAATAATATTCCCTTTATTAGTCCCACAATGGGGAAATTCGAGATTCGAACCCAAGCCTCCTGGGGAGACTGGGTCCTGAACGCGGCGCCTTAGACCACTCGGTCATCCTGGCAGAGCCCTCTAAGCGTGCAAAATGTGGTCAAACTATTCTAATCCATTTATTCAAAATACGTATTTTACATTAATGTTGTTTACTATATGCAATAGAAATGCTGTTTCTGAACAGATTTGACCGAATTAAACACTTTTAATCACTCATTGATATTGCATAAAAAGTGGCAACTATATATTAATGACGAGATCAAATCAACAGCAACAACAGCATAAAAATAAATGGCAATCAAAAAGTGTGCTTTGCAAACTCCTTGTAAAAATTGGGAGTTCTTTAATTGCTTGTATCTGTGAAGATGACATACAACGACGTGCATAAGTTTGAACGTTGACTTGGTGAATTGTGGGCAAAAGTAGCTCTTGAATGATAATTTAAAGGGGCCAGGAGTACAGTAATTGTGATACAATTGTTTAAATTTATAAGGACTGATTGATCGATTGAGTTGCATGTTTTGAGTTGAATGTTTACTCTGACATTCAATGCAAAGAACTAACACAAAGCAAAAAAAAACAATGTAAATATTGACTTTTACTGAAACACTGTGCACTTCAGGTCTAAGAAGAAACAGGTAAAAGTAAAAAGTGAAACTCCTACCATTTACCAAATTAAAAATAATCCAACAATTATACTTCTATTAATTTATCTGTTTTTTCCCTTTAATTGCTGCGTTTGTTTGAGTTTCTTACAAAAGAATATTAGAAAATAAAAATTGTAGTAAATGTTCTAAATGTACATTTAACTTTTAAGTGTTGTTTTAAATGTTTTTTTTTTTTACAATAAAATTTAATTACACATATGCAGTAATTAAATCATGGAAATAAGATATTTAATTTGAAATATAATAATCCTGATATTCACGTTATTTACATTTTTCTTTTATCTGTTTTGAAAATCTGATGTGGCCCTGCCTCAAGACAAAGATTTGCCCACGGAATTGCTAAAAAAAAAAACAACTTTAGAATCCAACTGATCACAGAAAAATATTATCGTGTTAACAGTGAAACCAAGTAAAACAAAAAAGTGATGCCTTGACATTGCTAAAAGATCATAGCACTTAATAAGAGTCCGGTGAATTCAATCAATTCAATATTCATCCCTAAGGGACACTTTATAGTCATCAATTGTATTAACTGTGTGTTGTTTGTTGGTATTTCTTGGCACCCATGTATAAAATGTGGAAAACATTTATATTTTATGTTCATGTTCTTTGACTCTTTGCACAGAGGCATTTGGCTTATTTATTTTTTTTGCATATTGTGCATGTTATTGTCACTTACTGCAAGCTGCGTATGATTCCATAATGTCGGTTAGGCTTGCTATTGAAAATTAATCAACTGGTTAGGAGAATGGCCTCACAGTTCATAGGTGTCGGGTTTGATTCTGGCTCCGGCCTTTCTGCATGGAGTTTGCATGTTCTCCCCGTGCCTGTGTGGGTTTCCTCCCACATTCCAAAAACATGCGTGGTAGGTTTATTGGACACCCTGAATTGCCCTAAAGTGTGAGTGCGAGCGCGGATGGTTGTTTTGTTTTTGTGTGCCCTGCGATTGGCGGGCAATCAGTCCAGGGTGTACCCCGCCTAGTGCCCAAAGATAGCAGAAAGATAGCTTAGGCTTCAGCATGCCCGTGACCCTCATGAGGAGAGCGGCTCAGATAATGGATGGATGGATGGATGGACAAGTTAACAGAGGCAATATTGTTGGTGCTTCAATATAAAAAACATTATAGGTTAGGGGAGCAGTTGTACAATATTAGTAGATGAAGTACGAGCACATCAATCAGTAACAAAACAAGTGTGTTTGCACAAACATAATATCCTTCAGTGAAATACTGTCGTTGAGTGATGTATTATTAAAAGGATCCACATAAACTAGAACAAACTTCATTTGGAATTTTGTCATTTAAGATGTGTGCTTATTTCCTTAGAAATAGACAAAGTAAGTAGAAAACTCCCAAAATAAGTTACCTATTGGGTTACTGATGGTGTTGCGATTCAGTCACTTGACTTAGGTGCCAGCAGCGTGATTTCTGTTACCACTCAGTGACAGGGTGACTCTTGAATGTGAATTGTCAACTGCCTGTGTATGTGCCCTGTGATTGACTGACAACCAATTGTTGTCTGGCTGTTGCTCCGTCGATTGACAAATGCTCCAGCTCACCTCTAAACTGACAAGCAGTGGAGAAAATGGATGAGGACTTCCCAGATCTGTACCCCTATTTCATAAGTTTATTTCTTGCCCTGTGCACCACCCATCATTAAAGTTACCAGTATGTAGAAATATGCTAAGTGGATGTTTGACCAGCTCACCAAACACTCAGCAGCTTTGAAAACAACCTCAATGCTAAGAAGAAGGTTGTCAACTGAAAGATTTATTTGAATCACTGGTCCAAGCCAGGGTTCTTCAGTCTTGTTCCATGAGGGCCGGTGGGTGTCCTGCCTGTTTTCCATCTCTCCTTGCTGCAACACACCTAATTCAAATCATCAGGATCGTTATCTAGCTTCTGCAGACCTTGCTGATTATCTGATCAGTTGAATGAGGTGTGTTGCAGCATGGACAGATGGAAAACAGGCAGGACACCGGCCGTTGAGGAACAGAATTGAGGACCCCTTGTCCAAGGAGAAGGTATGAGGCTGTTTTTATACTCACTAACATTGTTTTTGTCTCAATGTTGTGAAACTAAACAGGACTTTATACGATGTCAGGCAGTATTGTCTCTGACTAAATAGTGCAGTCTGTCGGTACCGTCCTCACATCACATTTTCAGACAGGAAATGTAACGAGACACCGTCAAAACGATGTTTTGTGGTGAAGCGACAAGTCAAATTTATGTACACAGCTCTTCATCACAAAAGAGTCTCATAAGGCTTTACACAAACAGGTGACAATTATTCCCTGATCTGAACCCACAAGGGGACAAGGACAAAAAAAAAAAAACATAAGGCGGTGGGCACAAGGAAGAAACCTTAAGACTTGACTACAGATGAGGGCAACATTTAACACATAATGTGGTTGCTGCTATACAATTTTAACTACTACAGTTTGAGAGTCCACAAAGCGCTGCAGGTCTTCCTCTAAACCCGATCCCGGTCAGTTCATTTATAATTCTGCATAGAAATGTCTTGTGGAAGCTGTTCCATTTCAGATATTGTCCCAGACAGTCTGTGCAAAATCCATACAACAGCATCTGATTCGATCATCGTCGTCAAGTCCACCTCCAAGCGGCGGGAGGAGACGTGGTAGTAAAACAGGGCTTGGCTTAAATTGACCTTTAAACATTTCTACTGAGATGGGAGCTCTAATTTCCACAGGTAGGGAATTCCAGAGCACTGCAGCCCGAAGAGAGAAATGTTTTCTAAATGTTTCGTTAGCTGTTGTTGCTTTAGCCTTCTGCACTTCTCCTCTGTGAGCGCCTCCTACTTCCACCCCACTTGTCCACTATCATCTGTTATGGATGTCATGAGAATCTCCAACCCCAGTTTCCACACATCAACCCTCTGGGAGGCCATAGACTACATCAATCCAATAATGGCCAGGCGAAGCATTTACAAACTGCATAAACTGCACACACGTTTCTTTGCAGCTCTCATTTCCACCACAGGCAAAGTCAATGGAAATTTACAGCAAGTAGATCTCAAAGCTGCAATTACATATTTGTGTATTGATTACAGACTGACTTTGGTGAGTGTTGTAGCAGTTGTTATTTCTCTGAGGTGTGTTCTGTCAATATCATTCGGTGTGTAACACACCTGACATGCTAACCATCACTAATAAGCCAAACATTGCCACCATCCCTGCTTAACTATGAACAACGCTTTCTTTGTGTTCCCCCTTTTACAAAGAATAAAACACTAATTGGGGTTAACCGAACCGTTGACTCGGCTTATTTGTATGAGAAGCTGCTTAATATCGGGCTCATGGTCTCACGTTGCTCTCGAACCTCTGCACATGGTTGCAAAGCCTCCAAAGTCGATGCCTCCTATTTGATATTCTGCCTTCTTTTGTGAATGTCTTGGCACTTTGTAGTAAGACTGAGCTAGATAAATCTGTTGTGAACAAGCACTACCGCTGTATTCCTCAAACAAAATTGTCCACAGAGTCGTAAAATCATGAGTACACAAAGGACCCCCTGACTCGTCACACACACAAGATTTATTTTAAGATGAGCTCTGTCACCAAGGTCGTAGTGTTTGCTTTAGCGACGCCTTGCAAAGAGCACAGCCTTTTTTTATTTTTTTGGACCCTGCATGTGACCCTCTTGCATGTTGGAGGATTAAATCACCTTTTCAATATACATAGACGAGCTTAAGTTGGATAAATGCTTGAGAAGTTGAACATTCCTCGCTAGCATTATTCGCAGGTCAAACGGGTTCGCTGTTTCATAATATCTGTTCTCAAGAAGAAGACAGGAAATGACAATCTGCAATTAAATGTTCCAAGTGGAAGCCATGTGCTGGCAAGCAACAATGCCTACCCATGTTGAACTGCACCTGTTTATGTTCTTCTCAGCTTGTAACAACAAGACGTAAGGTCGAACATGATGTTTCCACCAAAAGGCATTGCTAGTTGACACTATAACTAACATCTTTCGTAGTGTAAAGGTGAAATTTGGTAATGCATTAATTGAACTCGTTTCAACACAAAAAAGCTTTAATGTTAACCATGCAATAATGTGCTTAAAAAAAAGATGGTTTATTTAAACAAATAACCGTAAACGGTTTGCCTGAATTTGTAACTTGTTTTAGGACGACCGCTAAATGAATTTGAGCAGTACGGAGGATCTGAAAAGTCTACACACCTCGCTTCAAATAACAGGATTTTGTGATGTAAAAAAATGAAATCTTGACTAAGACACAGTTTCAAAAGTTTTCCACACACACTTTAACTACGCGACTGCTCGGAATGAACCAACCGCATTCAAATTCATGTTAAATGGGAGTCAGCACACACCGGCTACCATTTAAAGTTCCTCCAATTTACTGCAAATAAAGTTCAGATATTCGATGTAGATGTCACTGATGGTGTAGTGGTACATTCGCCTGACTTTTGTGCGGGTAACTTGGGTTTGGTTCCCACTCAGTCACGGTTTCTATGTTTGCCCCGTGACTGCTGCTATGCCAGTGTACTTCTCTGTAGATATGGTGTTCTTTTGATGATGACCAGTATTGTTTGCGCCAAAATTACCTTTAGGAAGATATGTTCCAGTTTCACATGAGTTTGATTGTGATTGCTTTATAATGAACTTGCACTTATGAAAACAAATTGTCTGTTATTTATTTCCACCCTCTGAAATGTTTTTTTTTTCAATTTACTTGTAGCTCATTGGTCACATTAATGGTGGAAAAAAATATGAAATGATTTCTTTTTAATTGCTCTTAAAAACAATTTTGTCATCAATGAACTTAACATTTGCGCTTTATAAACAAAGACTTTGAACAGGGGTGTGTAGGTATTTTTATGTCCACAGAACGTGTTTGGAAGGATAATTTTGGCAGCCAATGGACTTAAGTGTTATAAGTGAAAACAAAAAAAATTATTTCTTTAAACAAAATAACCACAAGTCAAGGGGAAGTAAATTCTTTGAAAGGCGTGTTCTGGCAGCCAAAGGAGCTGTTTAATATAAATATGGCATTTCCCTATGTTGTTTCACTGCTCACTTTTAATAGTACATGCAGGAAAACCTTCAACATGAAGTGGAGAAACGAGATTTTCATCAGACAACGCGGAACAAAATCTAGGACAGTCATTGACGTCAATTGTTTGCTCCGAACGGCACCGTTTATTCAAAGAAAATAATGACAAACTTTGTCGTAAAATGTCTTGGTAGGGCTGGGCGATTAACCGAAAATTTACCGTTACCGAAATTTATTAGAATGACCGACAACATTTTGCCCTTGTCGGTAAATTCGGTGTCTAAAAAAAAAATGAAAAAGGAAAGTCTTTTCTGTCTGCGGCAATGTTCATGCCTCTTTAAGTCTGCTCCAGCGCATGTAGTCACGTGACTCAGGCGCTGTAGAAGAATGTAAACACAAGACGCGTTCGTAGCTGGCGATTCAAATTCAGAAGCGGCTGACACGGCTGCAGACGAAGTAACGTTAGTTGAAATTGGTCTTGTCGCGCTTGTCCCAAAAAGAAATTCGACATCTGTCGTTTGGAAATGTTTGGGGTTCCATAAAGACGATGTTTGCGCAAAAGAACATGAACTACAAAGTGCGTCGTAAGCACCTGAAACAGCGCGTCCAACCTTTTCTTTTTCACCACCCACAACACAACCATGCTGTTGACTTGGAGCTTGTGCTAAAAGTTCAAAGTGAGAAGCAAGGTTGGACAAGTGACAACAGCCCACTAACGGAGGCGAAACCATACGAGAGAACGTCTCAGTGGTGGACGGGATAGCCTAGCACATAGCTAAAGATAGAGCTCCTGAAGTTACAGTGGAGCGCACAGGATTTAAACGCCTCAGGAACGTAGCCGACAAGAGGTACGAAAATATTTGCCGCAAACAGCACTTCCCGATATGGACAACATCGGGACGGGAGCGGAGACATGTCGAGCATTTTGCATCCACATCCGACTTGTGGTCGAGTCGCAACATGCATCCCTGTTTGAGCCTGAAATGTGCAGTACATAGACGACAAGTGGCGACTGCGCACCGGAGTACTCGAGACGGCACATTTTACTGATGAAGCACACGCGTTTGTTTGGCACTGGCATTCCATTGATTTTTTTTTTTTTCATTTTATTTAGCATTTTGTTTACAGGCGACTAGTGCCTTTGCACATGGCATTATTTATATTGTTTACAAGATACCTTTACACAAATCTAAGCATTTGCAAATGGCATTACACCATCTCGGCACAATCTATTTGCAGGAAAAGATTTTGTGAGAGGTACCCTTTTTTTCCTGTTCTTTGTGACATTGTTCAAGTCATGCAAAGCAAGCTATTTTGAATGTTTATTCAAATGATTTTTGTACTTCTATTTTTCATTGAAAGTAATGTGTACCAGTTGGTCAATAAAAAAAAGCAGTTAATATGCATTTTCTGCATTTATTTAGATTTTGGTCCTCAGGGGGAATTTATCGTGCATTTATCGTTATCGAGGTAAAATTGCCCAATTTATCGCGATATTGATTTTAGGTCATATCGCCCAGCCCTATGTCTTGGGTCAATGGGTAAGGTGCTCTCTGATGAGGAGCTACATGTTTTGATTAATATAGTTCCAGTCGACGTTGGAGATACTTGTTATAAACATGGCCTTGTAAAACATCTTTTCATTGTTTTATTTTCCTTTGTACATGCTGCTGACCTCTCTGAATCTTGATTGCTTTTAATCAACGACGAATACAGTGAGTATAAAAATGATCACCATGTGTTTTGCTGTAGGTCAAGTTGGACATAAATCAGCAAGCTGATGAAGGCTTTTGCCACACGCCAAAGCAAACAAGAGTATTTGAAAATGCAGGTCAGGAGGATGAGTGTTGAGCTTGGTGAAGTTGCAGGAGATCACATATTGGATTGCCCACAGATGTGTAAACTGAGATCGCGGAGGTGGGGGCCCGTGGAGAGACGTGATAGAGCCCTTGTAGGCACAGCTTAAGGGGACACCAGCTGAGTTTAAGTGCAATTAAAGCTGATTTCATCAGCATTCACTTTTGTTCTGGCCTGGTATTGTCTTGAAATGATGTATTCAGCACATTACTCGGGACTTTTTAGCAGTCATGTAGTTAGTGGTGTAACGGATCAATAAACTCCCCGTTCTGATCGGTTCACAGATTTGACACACTGAAAGGATTGTTTTTCAGAATATGACTCAGGGATGGCGTTGTCTTGATGTAGGTAGCAACTATGTATTGGCAATAAAAACCATGATAAGCCGAAATATCCAAAACACTCGTCAAGGTTGCCGTCACACAACCATGTGGGCTAATTTAAAAATAAAAGGCTACGACTGCTGTTGTTTTTGTGTTAAAGGGGAAATCAACCCCCACATTTTCTTTGCAATAATATGTTCTTTGCACCTCCACAATTCCAAACACGGCATTCTGATTAATATTGCATTTGTTAAATGTGAGTCAAGCCGTTTTTAGCCACCTTTCAGGCGGTCATTTAGACACTTTCTGTCGACTAAAAAGTACAACACAGTCACACAGGCAATGACCAATCACAGCTCACCTGTTTTCTGAAGCTGAGCCACGATTGGTCGTTGCTTGAGCCATTAGCAGTTTTGATGTCATTTTCAGTCGACAACGTGGCAAAATGGCTGCCTCGAGAGATGGCTAAAAATGGGTGGATTTTTCTGCTTGACTTATTTTCCACAAACGCAATATTAATCAGAATACCGCGTTGAGACCTGTGGGGCTGCATAGAACATATTCTTGTAACATGTTTGGGTTGACTTCCCCTTTAATGCAACCTCTGAATCCTCTATTGGGATTTATCAGCTGAAGAGTCGGTGTGGAGCTGAGCATTAACAGCCTCTCAACACACTTGCTAAGTTTGCATTTTGCAGTAATGACTTGTCAGAAAAAAAAAAAAATCACATGGTTTACTTTTCAAAAGCAGGCACATCACATTTGCATGGTAAATTTGAGTCAGAATCTGGCATCTATAGTAAATAGTCTGTCAAACACATCGGGTTTTATTCATAAGATGCTGAATTTTTGAAGGGAATATAGACTCAAGTTGAGAGTTTTTTTAAATTTGACATTGTGTATGGTCAGCCATGATTAAAAACAAAACATTCTGTATTGTGTCATTTCCATCTCATCAAAAGCTCGTCACGCTGGCTGATAGAACTGGAGTGTAACCCAAGTTGAAATAAGAGGCCAAATTTTTATGTTAGCTACGAGTTGTATATTGTCAATCGTAGGGCTAGGATGATAATTCAATATCAATATGTATCGAGATAGTCACGTGATCAATATCAATGGAAAATGCCTTCGATAAAATAATCAATAAAAAAAAAAACAGAACGGCCTTGACCCTCAGGGCTTTTTCATGTATTTGTTTTTAATTTTTACATTAATGCAATGTCTGCAAGTCAGAAACATTAACTTAAAAAATGAAAAAGAAAAAAGTTTTTTTTTCACAGGACTGTAAAAATATCGTAAAAAAATAAAATAACACGGATTGAACCTGTTTCCCCATGGTTTCAACAGTAAAAAAGCAAATAATTCAATATATATTGATATCGACCAACATGAAATACTACAGTATCGCCCAGCCCGAGTCCTACGTCATTAAAAGTAAGTACAGCTACCCATAGTACATCTTGGCAGTTTACCATGATGAAGCCACACACCAGCTTCCTTTTAGACAATGACGACGATAAAATTGCACCTAGGGTGTGACTTCATTGTTTCCTGAACATCTAAATGTCATGATGCTGCTGCCCTGTGTACAGATAGAGCCGTACGACTCTTCCACTCGCTGCCGCATTGTGTGGCAATTAAAAGATTTGAAGAAAAAACTGACATGGAATTCAAATCAATGCACATAATACATTGCCATTATTATCTTCATCCACTGGAGAATGTATACATGTGCGCTCTTATATTGCCAAGATTGCTTACATTTCCTTTCCAGAATATTGCATTCCGCAGGCACAGTTTACAGTATGTCTGAGCAAATTTAACACCCCCAGAGTCTTGGTATGTAGGTAAAAGGTAAAGCTGGTCGATTTTGTCTTCAGCCTTCCCTCTGTGTCATTCTCACGCTTGCTGTATTCAAGCGTTGAAGGAAGTATTTGCACATATTTATAGCCTTTACCCAAGGCGAGCCAGCCGACAAGTAGCCAGCAATGGCTTCTCCCACGGAGACAGGATTTCTTGGTTTACACTGAAGAAGGAGCTCATTGAAACTCTTTTATACATTGATGACTCGATCACCGTCACTTCATCGTTGGCTCTTTCAGACACAAAAGTCAAAAGTGTAAGGAACAAGGCTGTGGTGCGCTTTATAACACAACACATCCTTGTAGGCGAGCTTGGAGAGTCTTTAATTTTTTATAGCGCACGTCACAGTGCATGCTTTAAATGCTTTATTTTTATCCCTCCTCTTCATGGCCCACACAAAATTGTGTCGTGCAAAGTAACAGAAATTGCTTCTTTAGGTATCGACATAGTTTCCTTAAGTTAGTTTACCCAGCAACTCAAATAAAAAATTTAATTGGTCAAGGCTGAGCAAAAAATGGTTTTGGACGCAGATAACTTTATTGATCTTTGTACACACTTACACTGACGTGCATTTCACATACTTATTTGCCAAGCTGTTGAACTGCAAATTTACAGCGGGGTTAGGCCTCTCGTAATGATGGCAAGCTCCGAGTTCATTTGCTGCGCAATATACCAGTACCTACTGGTGGCATACCTACAGCATCCACTGTCACGCTTTCCTCCTTAATGTCCAATCAGTGACCATAGTCAATATGATTTTCTCTCTCTCTTTATTGTGTTGTTGACGAGCGACCTATTGTTTTGCCCAACGGTCAAATCGGGTGCAGCAGCCACTCTTAAGTCTGCATGCAACTTTTTATCTCAAAATCTCTCGAACAGCTTAAAATCCCATCGGCCCAATACGTGACTGCGACAAGTTGTGCCCGAAGCTGTTGCTCGCCAGTCCGACATGAAGGAAATTAACATGCTCCTCTCTGGTTTATTAAGTTTGCGGTATGAGGGGCAATATGCTCTAAGCTGCTTGGCTCCATGGGGGGCCTAATTTTGAGAGCGAAGCCAATAGGACAAAGTATATAGAGTACAGGCATCTGGAGGTTCCCCCTGGAGCATTTTACAGTTTACATCAATTGCATAGAGAGTTATACCTTCTTTAGGTGTTGCATAATGACTGTGACTTGCAATAAGAATTTTGGAATGTTTCCACAAACATTGCCCTCATTATGCTGGTTATAATCAACCCGTGTGTATCTAATAAGTCAAGGTCCACCCTGTGGAGATCATCGATTTTGCTTGATGGCTTGAATTCGATAAGGTCTCATTTGTGGAGGATGTCAAATTTTGAGTGGTCGGCACCATAATCACCTTGACCGCTCTACTACATAGTTTGTGTCCTCCATGTTTTGAGTTGACAATATCCCTCAAAACAGAATATTTTTTTCTTGAGTGGACACAAAATCGGATTCCACGTCCCCTCTCAGAAACCTTGGAATGGTTTTAAATCATGTGTAAAGAATTAATTAAATATCTCATTTTTGGAGTTCTAATTGTGTCCTATTGAACCACTGACATTACTTTCTGTTTCTCTCCCCGTGCAGCAAATCACCTTCCCGTTGATGTTGTGTGTTGGTACTGCTGTGATTGGATCCCTACAGTTCGGATACAACACTGGCGTCATCAATGCGCCTCAGAAGGTATGAATATTATACAGTTGTTGTTGTTGATCTACGTGTACGCTGCCTCTCACCCAAAGTTAACTGGGATAGGCTTCTGATCACCTCTGACCTTAGCCAGGATGAGTACAGAAAATGGATTGATGGATGTTAAAGTAGGAGAATCCAAAATATTTTGGGTTTGCAATATTGCTCCATGTCTGTGACATGCTGAGCTCAGGGCCACAGAGTGGAAAAGGGGGTGGGCTTAGTAGAGGGATAAAAATAGCTGCATTAGGGCTTATCATCTCCAAGGACATCTATATTAACAGACTCCGAGTGATTCCTGTGTAAAACAGTGCCCTAAAATGGACTGACTGACAGCAGGCTTGTCGAGGATTATTGCAGGAAATGAAAGGGCACCTGTTCCCAGGACAACGCAGGTAGTAAGAAAACATTCTCCTGAATCACCCCGCCAAGTCAATTTGAAGTTTATTAACAGAGAGGTTAATAAAGTAGCCAATTTCCGGGAGGTTGTATCGAGTGAATTTTCTGAGGGGTTGTTCGATCGCATTGGTCTGGGCGCACCCTGCGGCCTCGCAGCACACAAAGTCTCAGGTGTGTTGCCACACGGGCCCAATCTTTTTGCGACTCTCTATTTACCTTTGTTTAGACTGGCTCCTCAGCTGTTTGCTATGATGTCAAGCATGATTGAGTCAATAATACGCACACACAGGCAATAATTGAACCTTCCGTGTGAGGCCGCTCTGCCCTTAATACAGAAATCTGTTCATTTTTTACTCTGCTTCATAAGGTAATCCGTAATGATACGTAAAATTAACAGACGACCAACAGTATTTATTTGTGAAATAATCTTTAATTTACTATATTTGGACATATGGGGTTTCTGTCCGACAGCGATATGTTCCTTGTGATTGATTGGCAACCAGTACAGGGTGTCGCGCGCCTCTTGTCCAAAGTCAGCTGGGACCGGCCTCCAGCTCACCAATTGCCGTTCTAATGTTAAAAAAAAAAAGAAAAATCGCACACAACTTTCATTTTGAAAAGACTTCCCATTCCAAAGTGCGACTTAGACTTTCATTTTGCATCCAGACAGTCAAGTCATATTTATCTTTCATTTTAGTGTGAAAAAACCTCCCTGCCTTGGCTGTCTTCACATGCGGAACGGCATTAGGGGCCTGTTCCAGGAGCGTTAATCTGCACGGATTGAAGAAGTTTGTTATAGGCACAGTGAAAATGGTGGCGCACATGTTCGGCCACATGCGAGTGCAAACACATGGGAGGAGAAGGGGGATTTGGGCAGTACGCGTTTTTTGATACACACACTTGTGGGTTTAAGCGTGCTCACGTGAAGCTTGCGAAACAGTTCTGACAGATTTGCTTATAATCCCTTTGTATTAATGACTAAGCAAGAGGATATCCATTCACCACTATTTCTTCGCATGCAATTGAGGTGTTTGCCAGGAATTGCCCCGTATACTTTCACTTTGCATCGTAAGACTAAAATGCTAAAATTTGAATAAATCCCGACATCCAGTGGCTGCAATATATTGACGTCACAATTAAAAACTCAGCAAGAGGCTTGTTGGTTTTCAAAAAGTCTTGTTACACATCCAAACCGACTCCACCCCGACTGCAGGAGATTTTTTTTTTCTCGACTCATTTTGTTATACATTGCTCACCTTGACAACCTGACCGCTAGCACGGATGACTCCCGCTGGCATACAGGCAGCATGAATGCACAGCTTGTTTTGAAGCAGTGTGCTTCCTGTTGCCAACTGCTGGATGGACCTGCACGGCACTTTTTGAAAGTAACACAAACCAGGGGTCAGTCAGGACGTTTACGTGCAGTTTGGCGTGGACGCCGGAGAGGAATGTTCATCTCATCGTGGTGGTCTCTCCCACTTGAGCCTTGTAGTATTCTTGGATTTTATTTAATAATGTCTAAATCTAAGCTCTTTTGGCGATTGGGGCCCCGCTAAGATTGCTGTTTTTAAGTAGTAAAGCTGTGGAATCCACACCATATTAAACACAATTGCTTAAGAAGACAAGTTAGCAAACAACAAGTAACAAACATGAAGGATGAGCGTCCGCCCTAGAACTAAGACAGATTTTATCCCGAGAGGAGACTGTGGGCAGAAAGAAAACGGAGCACTGTGACCAAGTGGAATGTCTGAAGGAGAATTAGGGAGTCCTGTTTTTTCTTTTGTCATAGTGAGTAGACCAATTAAATCCAGAAAAAAGACAGAGTGCATCAAGAAACTGCAGCACTAGCCAAGTGCAGACCTGGAGCCTGACAAAGTCAAATTATGTTTGGGAAAGACTTTTGCGGAAACCAAGAAAACTGTGCTGCATTGAAGTGTTCATTTTGGATAAGAATGAGGGTTTCCTGTACAGGTATCTTCCTCCGTCGCAGAGCAGAGACAAATTGTATCTTGAGCGGAGACCGAGGGCAAAAAGAAATTGGATTCCCCCCAAGCCAAGTGGAAACTCTCAAGGCGAATCAGGGTTTCTTGTATTTCTTTCTGCGATGGTACAGCAACACATTGTATCTCGAAAGGAGACTGAGGGCAACCAGAAATGACTCCAGCCAAGTGGCGACCTCTGATGCTAATGTGCATTTCTTGTATTTACTTTATCCAGGGTAGGAGCCAAATATTATTGTCACTATTATTATATTATAGTATATCCCAAGAGGAGAGCAAGGGTAACAAGAAGAGTGCTGCAGTCAAGTTGAAACTGTGGAGCAGAGTAATAGTCTTAGTATTTACTTTTATTAGGGTAGGAGACAATTTTTCTCCCATGAGAAGACTGGTGATGACGACAAAACTTAGTGCTGAAGCCAAATGTAGACTGGAGGCTGGTGCCTTAACAGGTATGAATATTAAGGCACCAAGGTAAGCTGAGCTTGCGTCATTGGGTGCATGTCAATGAGGCAGCTTGCCATCTGTTTTGCATTTTGTATTCACCCTGCACTACCGGGTCTGATGGCTTCATGTGGTTTTCAACCAACTCAAACCTAGTCAGGGAAGAACTGGAGACAAAGTTCAGCCTTGCCTACGTCCACGTCAGTTCCTCATCTGCCAATATCTTATTTAGAGTTTGCTAATGTTTCTGAATGTTAGAAAAATACACATACGCACAGAAAAAAAAAAAAAAAAGGTTGTGAAGGTCATACGCAGAGGGATGCTGGTGATAACAAGTATCTCTAAGCAAGTGCGAGGAGATAAGCGTGATCTGAGCTGAGAGCAGCCAGCCTCCCTCGTGAAAGGGATATGACAGGCCCACTAGTCTGGGGTCTCACACTGGGGTCTATTTGCCGCAACTTTTGTATCCGTTAAATTGCTTGCAATACAATACTATGATATATCATTTTAAAATGCGCATGAAAAATAATATGGTATTATATATAATAAATTGTATATTGTTCATATTTTATATAATTATTTTTAGAAACATTTATAATTAAAAAAAAAAATACATAGGCCCAGAGTCCTGAGGCGAATACTGAATATCTGTGAGCATACCAACACCTAGAATTTTTTTGTAATATCATATAGATTACCAAAATGGCGTTCCTCAACTTACTTCACTTGTCTTGACACTAACATTCCACCACATGGCACCATAGCAAAGCTCTTATTAGAAAAAGAGGAGGCGGGGAGTGCTGCAGTGGATCGAAAATGTAAAAGATGTACTGGTAACATTAAATGTATAAAATCTTAACAAGTGCTATTCAAACTTGGCGGGCAAAAAACTTTTTAGAAAAATTACAGAGAAGTGCATCTCTGCAACAAAGTTCCTCGGCTTCTTTATGACTTTCAATACTGTTCTTGCTTTAGGGGATAATGAACACTCGCTTCCACCCAAAAAATCCTTCTTTTTAAGAACAGTTTTTGTAGTATGGTAGTTATTTTTAATTGGCTTTGGAAGAAGAAAAAAAGAACAACATTCTTCCTTGTAATGAGTCTCGCCATCCAAAAAGTTTGAGAACCCCTGCGCTAGTCACTGGCCTGCCTTTGGAAATATACACAATAAAAATCCATGTGACACTTGATCTGGACGTCGGGCACTTCAGTGGAGGTCAAGCAGCATACTGACTAAGTCACACGTTGAGCACTGACATTTTTCGAATCATGTGAGCGGCGGCTGCTGTGACATAAGCACAGACGCATGCACGCAATCAAACAGGCGGAGTTATTTAACTGCTGCCATTCGCCGGCCTGGGTGTGTGTTTGTCAACATAGTCGTGGTAGGGGGAAGGGAGTACTGTAAATTTGGCTTGGGGAACTTCCTCCTTGCCAGGAAATGTAGGTGGTTGCTCTTTGCTGCCATCCGCTGGCCAAGTGCAGCAGCTCACTGCTAACGCAACACACTGATGAAATTAATTGCAATTAAATTAAAGAGCTCATCGTTGTTTCAGTACAGTGTACTTTTTGTATCACTTTTGTCTTGTGGTGTGTCATGAGTTTTTTTTCCATGTAAAATATGTGCCTTGGACCCCATTTTGGGCTTTTGATGACATATAAGTCGGATACATACGTTTCCTTTCCGTTTAGACTGATGTCGCAATGCCACTTAATAGGATACGTATCTGATCTTTGACCAAATATGAAAGTGACCAAGATCGGTTTTGAGCTGTTAGAGTGTCATTAAAAAAAAAGAACTCAGATGACCGGTGACACGGGCAAAGAAAAAATATCCCATTTATGTCACATGCAACTGTAGTGTAGCCTAATGCGCTCTGACATAACATACAGTCTGAAGAGTTGTATTTTTTTCCTTTTTCTGTTCGTGATTTTTTTTTGTGAACAATATATAATATTCATATGATAATATAGTGTTTGTGAGCAGTAACGTGTGCCTTTGCTCAAAGGTTAGGAAACACTGATGACAGTGGTTATGTTGTTCATCTTTATCCGGTCTTCTCTGCAGATCATCGAGGGTTTCATCAACACTACATGGGCTGCGCGCTACCAGAAACCCATTTCGGAAAACACCCTCAAAGCCATCTGGTCCATTGCCGTGGCCATCTTCTCCGTCGGCGGCATCTTCGGCTCCTTCTCAGTTGGCGTCTTTGTCAACCGCTTTGGAAGGTAATTTTATTCAACACACTCACCACGATTTATTACTTTACCTCCTTTGAGCAATGAAACAAATCACCTCGAAATGTCCCTGTAAAAGTTACTTTGGTAAGGCTTCTTCAATCCAGATTTGAAGAAATTCTTCTGAAAAGAGTTTGTAGGCAGCGATCATCAGAGGCCTTACCCACTCATTATCGGGATGGCCGAGTGGTCTAAGGCGCCGCGTTCAGGGGTTCGAATCTCGAATTTCCCCATTGTGGGACTAATAAAGGGAATATTATAAAGGGAATATCATTACTACACTGAACGGCTCTTCATCTAAGTTTTTCAACTGTGCAAATGTGCTCCCACAAGACTCCCAAGCTTTTATGCTCGTAGAATCGATGTAAACATAAATGTCACGACATGTGAATGGTACTCGGATGACATTCCTTTGAGCTAGTTTGAACCAGCAACCTAAAGATCTCTACTTTGTCTCTATAGTCCTCCACTCGACCAGCTAAGAAGGACGCATCTTTGTTGTATGTTTTCACTTCCTCTCTCAATAGAAGGCAGGAGCAATGGAGTGGCCAGGGGGACCTGTCCTTGTGTTTGAAAATAAAGGCATTTTTACTTTGAGCAGTAGCTTCACAATTTTACCTGATGACCTTCAAGCTGGATTTGAATCAGCGACCTAAGGATCTCCGAATAGTCTGCTCGACCCACTGAATTTGAGTTTGTTTTTTTTGTGCCATCTTAACGAGGGCGCAAGGGAGCGGTTTGGTGATGTGAGATATACTCATCAGAACGCTATGAGCCAAATATATTGGTCATATAAGTTCCAATTAATCTTCCTGACCTTTAAATAAATTTTCTTGTCAATTCATGTTGGAGCCACAAAATCGAGTTTATTACTGTATTTTCTCTAGATTTTGAACCATGCGAGTAAAGATAAAGATAAAGATAAAGATGTCCTTTATCAGTCCCACAATGGGGAAATTTGAAGTGTTACAGCAGCAAAGATATAGATCACACAGAGTCGGCGGCGTAATGTAGCCGTTAATGTATAACATTAGCAGCAGACATTCATAAAAAGCATGCAAATATACACAGTATAAACGTATCTAGTGTAAGGAAACACTCCTAATGCCTGTCCATTATACAGAGGGGGAAACACTGTAATGATAAAAACTACTGAATGATTGAAAATACTGCAATGATAAAGATATTACAATGATAAAAGTACTGTAATGGTGAGAGTACTGAAATGACAGGAAAGTACTGCAATGATAGAAAATACTGCAATGATAAAAGTACAGTAATGGTAAAAGTACTGCAATGATAAAATATACTGCAATGATGAAAGTATTGTAATAGTAAAAGTACCGCAATGATAGGAAATACAGCAATTATAAAAGTACTGCAATGATAAAAGTACTGTAATAGTGAACATCCTGCAGTGGTAGAAATACTACAGTGATGGAAGTATTGTAATAAGAATACTGTAATGGTAAACAAAATACATCATTGGTCAATATTTAAGTACACCCTTGGCTGAAAGTACAGTAGTAGTTTATATTGCATCCTAGGATTGCACAATTGCACTAATGCCCTCCTGTTTGTAGGCCTGACCCAATGTTCTTGTTAAAAAGAGTAATACAATGGTGCGGCTTTTCTGTGGATTTTTCTTTTACTGGTAGGAGCGCTCTATAGATCAGAAAATACGCAAAATAAATCAATTTAGTTTTTTTCCCGCTTGGGTCTGTTCTGTTTTAATTAGCAAGGTTGTTGCCGTGTTAAAAGGCACTGTTTTAACAATCTGTTTATCTACCTTTATGAGGATTCACAGTACAAAATCGTTCTGTACATGCAGTAACAATACATTTTTTTTCAACATAGAAAACTGCGGCCAATAGCCTGGTGCTGCTTGTATTTTTCTTTTCTTTTTTTTTTTTCAAAAAAGAGTTGCTGCGGCTTAAATGCAGGTGGGCCTTATATTCCGGAAAATACGGTAGTTAAGACAGTAACTGAGTTTCCATTTCACATTTTTCATAATATAAAACCAATATTTCAAAAATTTCGACCAAGTACAATTGAAACCATGGGTCTGTAAATGGGTAGGGCCCACGGAGTCTACGCGAGGGATTCATCTCGGCAGGTGCGGCGGCCGCCTAGCGCTGGGTGCACTTCCCTGCCCCGATGCTCTGCGATCGGATCTGGGTCGGCCTGGAAATGCTTGTGACCATGGTGGCTCTACATCACTCTTTAGCAGCACAGTAGCTAGCTAGTCTGACTTGGGTACTTGGACTTGCAATGCAAATCCAGCCTAATTGCCATTGATTTTCACAAGTCAATTTGATGTTCTCAGGAGAAACGCCATGCTGATGGCCAATGTCCTGGCCCTAATCTCATCAGCCCTGATGGGCTTCTCCAAGACAGCGTCCTCCTTTGAGATGCTCATCATCGGTCGCTTCGTAGTGGGCTTTTACTCGGGCCTCTCTACTGGCTTCGTGCCCATGTATGTGGGTGAGGTGTCACCCACGTCACTTCGCGGGGCTCTGGGGACCCTCCACCAGCTTGGCATCGTCGTGGGCATCCTCATTGCTCAGGTATTCTCGATTTTCATTGACATTATTGCCATTTGTCATTTTAGTAGATGGCGTTACCCATCTGACCCTGCTGGCTGATTTCAGATTTTTGGATTGGAGGCCATCATGGGCAATAGCGAATTGTGGCCGCTTCTCTTGGGCTTCATCTTCATCCCGTCGGTGATGCAGTGCATCCTGCTACCCTTCTGCCCTGAAACCCCACGTTTCCTGCTCATCAACAAAAACGAAGAAAACAAAGCCAAGACTGGTAGGTTCTCATGGGCAGAAATACTACAAAACATGGCCGACTCACAGCATCCTAAAGTTACGTTTTATGTTTTGGCAAGAGAGATTTATTTATATTGGATAAATTGGATATTGATAAATATATTTTACTGTTCTATTAGTGCTGAAGAAGCTGAGGGGTACCAACGACGTTAGCGCCGACATGCAGGAGATGAAGGAGGAGAGCCGGCAGATGATGCGGGAGAAGAAGGTTAACATTTTGGAGCTGTTCCGTTCGCCACTCTACCGCCAGCCCCTCCTCGTCGCGGTCGTGCTGCAGCTTTCCCAGCAGCTGTCAGGCATTAACGCTGTGAGTTTACCACAGAATTTTTATATATATATATATATATATATATATATACATCGGTAACTACCTACAACCTAAAACTGAAAATTCATTTGGTCCTGTCAGGTCTTCTACTATTCCACAAGCATCTTTGAACAAGCCGGAGTGGCGCAGCCAGTCTATGCTACCATCGGAGCCGGTGTCGTTAACACGGCTTTCACTGTGGTGTCGGTAAGTATGTAATATAAGAACTCCATTAAAATATATGAAATTAAAGAATAAGAGCTAAGATTCTAAAACCTTATCGATAAATTATCAAGTATCAACACTATGCTTTTAGCATGTTCAAAAACATGAACCCATGTTACAGAAACTGCATTCAGGAATGAAGTTTTTCCCCCCAAAAAAATCTTGCACATGAGTTTCATCAAAAGTAGCTATTAGAGTGCTAATGTCATATTTCAGTACCTAACGCAAATCTAGCACAAAGTGCGGTCGAACTGTGACACGGTGGAGTTTTCTTTCTTTTGGAGTTTTCGTAGACATACGTAGTTAGAAACGGGTACTTATGCCGTTGTGTGTGTGTGAACACAGCTAACTTGATTCCGGCCAATGGAAGCGGCTCAGTCCCTTTAAATTTAGTGCAGGAGAGGCGTGTGTGCGAAGCATAAACGGACTTGCTGGATGGAGTGCATGCAGTAGATTGACGATAACGTTTATAACGAACTGCGAGAAGATATCCACAGGCAGATGATGTTAAGTTGGCCGCTGTGAAGTGGGCACTTGAAGACCGCCTTCACCCACAATTGTGCGTTCCGTGTGTGAAAACCCTCGGCACCCATAGCTCTGCCAGTGGGATGATTTAAAAAAGGATATTAACAATAACAATTGGAATGCGTTCAATGATTGATTGCCACAACGATTCAGTGTTTGATGCGTCCTGTTGTCATATTATTGAATGAAATTTGATGACATCCACCACACATCTGCAAACTCAGAATCTATCTGCCTGCATCTCGATCCACCAAAATTGCGTTACACCACATGTGCCAATACTTAGACCTGCTTTTAGATGGTTTTAAGATTAGTCTACAATGTAGACATAAATCTATGAAAATAGAGCCCCGAGTGGTAGGGTAGAGTGCTGTTTGTCATATACGTTACAAAATGCGTTTGTTGACATGAACATTAATTTAAATGGGGAAAGATCACCCTTTTTTTTTAACGATAAGGGTGGTCATGAAACAGCTAAAATATGGTTGTAAAAAAAATCACAATTGCATAGGTCCCAGGGTCATAAATATGGCTGCGAACACAACAACGCTAATTGAATCCACATACAGTAAAACACCAAAGAAACCAAATTGAACCGTGTAACAAACTTGTTAACAGTTCCTCACTTTTTCATTCGTGTTGCTGTTTTGGTTAGCCACATTGTTCCAAAGGACTCAGCGATTAACTAATGTTCATTGCATCCAGCTGTTTGTGGTGGAGCGCGCTGGCCGTAGGTCTCTCCACCTGCTGGGACTTCTGGGAATGGCTGGTTCTGCCCTCCTGATGACCATCGCCATGGCTCTGCTGGTACGTGAGCCCCTCGGGTCAAATCTGTGCAAGTCCTGATTCTCGATGTAATGCAACCCTCTCCTGTTCTTTCGCAGGACCAAGTCACATGGATGTCCTACCTGAGCATCGTGGCCATCTTTGCCTTCGTGGCCTTCTTTGAGATCGGACCAGGTCCCATCCCCTGGTTCATCGTGGCCGAATTGTTCTCTCAAGGGCCGAGGCCTTCAGCCATCGCTGTGGCCGGTTTCTCCAACTGGACTGCCAACTTCATTGTCGGGATGGGCTTCCAGTATTTAGCTGTGAGTTCAACATGGTCATGTCATTAGCACTACATGAAAAGAAATACCCATAAGCCACATAGAATGCGGCATTCCAATATATTGAGCAGATATTTGCTGTTACTGCGTTATGTAATATATGCCGGAAATATGGATAACTATTTTATGGATAAAAATTGATGTAATTGCAATTATTTTCATTTAAATTCGCTCAAATAAGTATTATGAAACTATGATGATATAAGAATCTTTGTTTTTGTCAACCAAAATGAGACGTGCTGAAACGAAACGTCACGTCACAAAGTCCCCTGTGTTATTTCTGTTCCCTACTTTGCAATGTCTTTAGAATAGAAGGTCCTTAGTATAGAAAAACAATGTATAGTGAGAAGGTCGTGAAGAGTTCAGCTCATTGCGAGTCTCTTTTTTTTTTTTTTTTTGGCTAGTCAAGGTTAGACAGGTGACAGGAATCAAGTGCGTTACAGCAGGGAGACATGAAGAGCAGGCAGGACATCGGGCCTCAAGGAACAGGATTGAGGAACCCTGGTCTATACTATTAGAGACTCATACTATATTAAAAATGGTCTATTTTAAATCTAATCTAATCTTTAAATCTGATCGCATTACTGAAAAAAAGTGGAAAATATCCAATCTTCTTTGTCATCTGTTTTAGCTGAGACTTGACTAAATTGCACAGATGATTGACCTAATTTATCTGTCAGTTGAGAAGAAGCACCTGTGTCTAAAGCCGAACGACTTACTCTCTGGACCTGAATTGGCCACCTCTGCTAAAATGTCATCAGTTCTCATCAACTAAAACTAAACCAAAATCGTCATGGACAATTCAAACTAAAATTAGAATAAGACTAAAATGCTCAGACATTTAGGCGCCTAAAACTTTACTTTACTAATAAGAGTATGAACATGACTAAAATGAATAAAAACTAAAATGACAGCTTGACAAAAAGAGTACAGAAAACATTATAATATATATATATATATATATATATATATATATATATAATTTTTTTAAAATAATGTTTTAATATCATGAGAAAAAAGTTGATCGGAATGACAATATAAGTCCTCATATTAAAAGAATAAATAAAGTTTTATGAAGAAAAAAAGTCAAAATAATAATGAATATAGTTGCAATTTCTGGAAAAAAAAAGTTGGCTTTATTCCGTAAACGTACAAATAAGCAAAAATCTTGGATTGCTTGGTGTCACTATCTTGAATGCCGAGTGCAGGCGCACATTATTTCGCATGCCATACGTCCCCACTGTGCAGGTGGACTGCATATGCAATATTCTTCTTTACGATGATCATCACATTTCCTATGAGGCATAAAAAGCCATCTCATGTGCTGTATGTTCTCCCTCTTGTGTCTTGTGTGCAGGCGGCGTGTGGCGCCTACGTCTTTGTCATCTTCATCGTGCTGCTGCTCTTTTTCTTCATCTTCACGTACTTCAAGGTCCCCGAGACCAAAGGTCGGACTTTTGATGAGATCGCATCCGGCTTCCGCCAAAGCGCAGCAGCGGGTGGTGAGAAACACGAGGAGCTCAACAGCCTGGGGGCTGACTCGCAGCTCTGAAGCGGCCCCCACCGCCAAGTGATGGGACAAACTCTTGATCACAGGGAGGAGGGGACCGGCTAGAGATGGGAGGCGGAGAGAAGTGATGGAAGGGTCTATTTGCTAGACGGTCCCAGCGAAGAATCATTTTCACACTGTCAGCACATTTCGGTCATCTTTACCGCGTGTGATCCTCCTTTACGTCTTCTGCTGCCCAGCCCCTCTGACACACGCTCACAAACACACACACTTACACGCACACACCCCTCTCCTCGTGTGTCACTCAAAACGCTCGACGGGCAGCGTGTGGTCCGGGAGGTGTGAAAGAGGCGTGTTGGAAGGTTTTTGATATTTCAAAGAAGGAAGAAGACCGCCTTTTTCACTGAGCAATCATACTGTTAAATGCTAACACTGTAGACTCTCGCACTGTAGCTCCTGCACAGCTTCCTCCTCCAGATGGCGCACTTTTCCATGAAATAACTGCCCCAATATGTTACTGAGGAAAAAGTGATACTGTTCACATTTTGTTGCAACTAATTTTAATATATGATAAGTATGTTACTTATTGATTCTAGAGGGGCAATATTTTACCCTACTATTTTTAATTTTTTATGAAAATTTGTATATGTAGTTGACAATGTTCATGCAAAGGAGTTTAGGGCCACACTGAAAAAATAACAATAGAGAATAACGTCAAATCATTAAATTATATACCATGCATACACGGCAAGCACGATGCGACAGGCGTTGGAACCCTAGAAAGGATAATCAGTTCTGAAAACGAATGGAAAGTTGTTCAAATAAATGTGTAATATTCCGAGAATGAAGTATTCGCGCATTAGATTGAAATCCAAGCATATAGTCACTCTATTAGTATAAATTGAAGAATATTTGAACAAAAGAGTGATATTATGACTTTATTCATAACTTTTGTCATAATGAGTCTTTTTATTCCTGTGTGGCCCCTGATCCTACAGTGTATGTTCATCCATGATTTTAATTGTACAAGAGGAAGAGATGAACATACAAATTTTATCACACTAAAAATGTACTAAAATGATGCGCTAGTTATTCTCTTGGCTGCATCTTTTTTTCCCCCCCATGTGAAGTTCCTTTTTGACAGAGCCTCACACATCTGGTCAAGCATATTTGTAGAGTGAAAGTCGGTGAGAAAAATGGACCAAAAATGAAAGTCAGCCTTATCATCCAGTCTTGGATCAAGCCTCCAAGCCTTGCTTTGCGTTCCATTATGGAAGTACTGTTGTGGGCTGCCATGTGTTGCAGAATAGTTGAGCTTGCTCGGCCTCACTGTCTACTTCTGCTGTATCGCTGCTCTCGTCTCTTCTGTTTGAGGAAACCGGTAAAATGAAAAAAAAAAAATACGAATAGCAGCACTTTATTCATATTCTTTTGTCTCGGAAACAACTCAAATCTCTGTTCCGAAGGAGAGCGGCTGATGGATGATTTGATGTCTTTTGAGATGGGGTTGTGTCCTATTTCCATATTATTTTTTTTCTCTTGTTTAATTTTTTTTCTTAAGAAGAGCGCGTCCAAATTCAGGCCACTTGTTGGCACGTTACATCATCAAATCAGTCCTTAAATCCAAATAATTCGTCAATGCGACCATTCCGTAAGTTAACATAGTGTTGCTGTCCACTAAAAAGCACATATCCTCACATTTGATCAAAAACTATTTTGAGGAAAATCCTCAAAGTAATCATTAAACTTTTGATTACATGCTCATCCCACATTCGATGGCACATACAATAAAAAAAGCTTTGTAATTTAGCGTTGCCTTTCCATCAAGAATGCCGGCTACCAATTGAGGCTCAATTTGGTTAAATTTCCTCGTAGCAGTTTGTCAAAGTTCTGGAGTCCAGGAATTTGTGTAAAATGGCTGCTTCAAGCCAAAAAGGGGCAGACTTCCTGTTCATTTTCAGCCATGGCTCCTTGAGAATTTAATGCATTCTGGAATGATCGACACGCAATTTCTTGTCGATAGGCAAAAAAAAACTCTTGAGGGAGCATATTTCCTCTTCTCAGAGTACATTGTTGGGTGAGGAAGAGCTACTTTAAGACGACGTCTTATATCCTGTTCGTTTTCAGGCATCGGTCCCTGTGACTTTTTAACGCATCCATTTATGATAGACAGTTCACCCAATTTCGTGTCAAGTGGTGAGGTGGCTGATAAGTTTTTCATCTTTTCCACGGGGCATTTGTGAGAAAGAAATGGCTGCTTCAAACAAAATTGGCCAACTTCCTATTTTTATTTTAGGGCATCAGTCCTTGAGACTCTTTCCTGCGTCTTGTGGTAAGAAGTGTACACCAAAGTTCAAGTCGATCGGTGAAACAGGTGGCAAGGATTGGTTTATTTCTGTTGTGCCCCAACTTTCCCAAGGTTGCTACTGAGTAAGAAATGGCTGCTCCAAACCAAAATGGCCAATCTCAATCTTTTTTTCCCGGACACGAGTCATTGAGACTTGCTCTTGCGTGCTTTCATGATAGACCTGTTCACAAAATTTCATGTCCGTCAGTCAAGCTGGTGTTGAGGATATTATTTTTCCAACTTTCCTGGGGGCGCTACTGAGAAGAAAAAAAAATGTTGCTTCAAGCCAAAATGGCTGAATTCCTGTTCTGTTTTTTGTGCATTGCGACACAGCCACCAAATTTCAGGTCAAGCTCTGAAACTTTCCCGGAGACACCGCTGAATGAATTTTGGGTGTTAGTTTTTTTTTTTTTCTGGATCCCTAAAATACATATCTCTTCACCAGGATGCATACTCAAAACAATAAATGTGGAGTTACCTTCTTTTATTTTTTTTGGATGGACAGCGACTATATTTTGAATGTCTTTTTTTGTGCCATCCAATTTGTGCCTTTCAGTGACCTTCAAGTGCACTCCATTTGCACCCACAAAAAAATGTGGGATTTTTATTATACTGTTACATGCAAGCCTTTTAAACATCATCTTGTAAATAAAACACCACAGCCACTCCAAAAAAATGTTCACACAATAAAAAGGATTTGTATTATTAGATTCTTACTGCAAATAGGACTGTACTTAAAAATGTATTTTAGCTTACACACACTTTTATTCAATCATCAGATGTCTGAGGAGTGAAAAAACAGGTGTCATTTTAGGGCACAAAAATGTAGTGTTTTAATAATTAAAAAAAAAAACAATGTGTGTATTGTTCTTTGGAAGGTGAACCTCATTTGTGTTGAGGAAATTGTTAAAAACCGAAGTTGTCCTGATTGTCAAAATTGGCTGAATAAAAGAAATGATGCACACGGAAAAACTTTGTGTGTGTTTGTGCATGAGTGTGAGGTTAATGTGATGAGAACCATAGTACAGAAATTTTAATTTGCAAAGTAGGAAATCAAAATGCGTCCCTATGAAACTGCAATTGGAATCCAAGGAAAAGAAACAAGAATAAAAGATGAATTGAAGATTGCAAATTGTCCGAAAGTGTGTGTGTGCATGGCTGTGAGAAATTGTTTGTCTACGCGTGCCCTGCGATTGGCTGACAACCGGTCCAGGATTTACCCTGTCCTTCACCCAAAGTTAATCTGTAACCCTAAAGTGGACAATGTAGAAAATCAATGGAAAGGTTTTTCTAATGCTAAAACTGATTCTAAATACATAATGCAACAAAATATGCAACAGTTTTTACCCCAAATCAGTCAAAAAAGAATTGCTCAGTCTGTTTTGCAAATAAAGTTCAAATAAAAGCTCACATTAAGTACCAAATAAAAAGATTGGTAACTAGCGTGGTAGCGATACATTTTTTTTTTCAACAATATACATAAGGCTTAACGGTTCGACACAACGCGATTTTGGGAGGAACGAATGGGGGGAGCCAAATGACAGAAGAAATAAAAACATAACTCTGAATGGATCATGACAGAAAATGTAATCAATTCCATCTCTTGTGACTTTTTGATTGGATTTTATCTACCCGCAAGCCACCTTCAAATGTCCTCAAATGCTAATGGCACCGTCCATCTGGCTAATTTTCCCGCTGCCAGTTCAGACCGTTTGCCCTCGCCAAGGCCGACGTCCAGGAAACAAGTTCAAATGTTACCCTACATGCTCACCTTGAGCCCGATGAGATCATGCTTTTTTTTAATTTATTTTTTTATTTTTATTATGCTGCTGCCTATTCTCGGACCCTCGAATAACTCATCGTACTTGCAAACTTTAACCTTCAAATAGAAATCGCACAGTGGGTTTCCGCTGAATGAAAAGCACTTTCAAGGTCGCGGTGAATGACCGCTTGCACTAATGAGATACAGTGCGCCATTTGCAATGCGACCTCCAGGGTGGTTCCAAATCCTCACCTGCTCCTGGATGGATAAAGAGGATCAGCAGTTCAAACGTTTTCCCTCCCCAGTCTCCACCCCCTGCCGTTCAACTTATATATTTTTTTCTTTTATTAAGAGAACAGTAGGGGGGTGGCGGATTCTTCGCAGGGGAGTGGCAGCCCCCCCTCAGGTACACCAGGTTGGCGGATGCCTCTCTGAAAAGAAAAAAAAAATTGTCTGCAATTTCCTCGGGATTGCCACGGATTACGTGCAATGTAATTGTTGTGACCGCCGTGGCCTCTGCTTGATTGACGGCCTTATTCACATAAGCCTGTCAATGGCAACCTTTGTACAAAAACAGCGCATGCTATAATAAAGAGAATGTCAAAGTGTGTGACATTTCAGAGGTTCTGAGTTTATATCTTGGTACTTAAACTCATCAAATCCCACTCTTTTCAAAATCATAGTAGTCCCGTTTTCATCACATGGGTGACATTTCAGGACCTCCTAGAAATTTGGCAACAGTTAAAAATCAGTGAAGTGGCAACCACATGTTCAGGTTATCATTTCTATACAGAGTGGACCTATGCTACTACCAAGAGCTTGGGACTGGGCTCCCATTATTTATTTAACTTTAATTCATTCGCAACTTGAACAGGAAAATGAAAGATTGTTCCGATGCGAACGTATCCATGTTTTCAAAATCATAAGAATTGGGTGTTTTCAATATTAATCTCTGTTGCAACCTTTTTAGTTGGCTTGACGTTGTGTGGATGTTGTTGTATTCCGTGCATCAGATCCTTTGTTAGCCGACTTATTACTACAGCGATTGCACCATCGACTTCTTGAATGAATGAAACAATCTCGTGGATGGTAGTGACGAAGCATTCTAAGAATCTCATATTGGCAACCTCTGAGTGTAACTATATTGACTGAACACAGTAACCTTCCACCCACATGCACACACATAGTCAGACAAAAAACAGTGTGTTTCCAACTATAGATTCAACAGCCCCACCCTTTAAGTTGGAACACGCCTGTGTTAGGGTCTTCTTCAATAAAAGGAGGAGGTACGCAGTGATTGATTTTAGGACGGCTGAGAACTGAGAATTATGAACCTGACATACATTTATGTGTAGAAAAAAAAAGTAATTTTATAGGTTTTGAATTTATTTCTCTGTAAATTTATATCTCAAGAACAGACATTAACTTAATGACAAAATATTCTCAATAGCGCAATTTATATTTTATGATAAATTACACATATGGGGCTTATCCTCCACTTTTAAAATAATTAAATTTAACTGTGAGTGGGGAAAGGGTTTAAAACCAAAATTACTTTTATTACACAACCTTTCCTTTGTTCTAAATTGTGTGTTGTTTCACTTTTTTGTTTGTTATTTTGTTGTTGTTGATGTGTTTAAAAATGCTGCTATTATTAAATTTTTTAATTTACTTTTATACTTTTAGTTTTGACTCAGCCTGCTGTCATGATTTCGAGAAACTCACACAGTTCTGTCGACACAGAACTTGCAAGAGGCGGCGCCACTTCCTATTTCGTTCACTTGTGATTTTTTTCTTTAGTTTTTTTTTCTATCTGAAGTTATTGAAAACAAATTGACGATAAAGGTTTGCCCACCACTGTAATAGCACTAGCCTGCAATCATCCTGGTGAGTCTTGTCTCTCTGCAGTTGAGTAAACAGGCACCCTTGCGTCCTTATTTGAGCAAACGCGCTATTTTGCACATTTATTTTGTTACATTTAAAAGTCACTAAACGAGGCAAGAACCAATGTTGAAAGTATCAGACACACGCACACGCACACGCACACGCGTACGTGCACTCCACACACACAGAGAGTTTGGACGAGCGCCACTTCCTGCCTTCCAGCAAGACTGCTTGACCCCAATTTGCTGCAGGCGGAAAAAGAGGGAGGGGTCCTGTGGGAAAATGAGGGTGAGAGGTTTGTCTTTTTAGTTGTGACCAGGAGCTGTGCTTTCACAAGAGAGTGAACATCAAGCAGGTTGGACTGCAACAAGCCCAAAGAACGGCTCTCCAGAGACAGCGGACTGTCGGGTTGGGGGACAGCGTGAAAAATGGGAAAGGGGGGCCGTGGCCAAAATGGAAACAAACGTAGACAACGACGTCAGTGCTGTGATGTACTGGCATCGGGTCAGTGTCGCGCACCTGATGCCATTTTCCCTTTCCAATCTACTGTATCATTTTATATCCACATAAAAATTCTGCACACCCCTCTTCAAATGCAATGTTTTTGTCTCAGTAAAATGAGACCACGATAAATCATTTAAAAACTGTTTACACATTTAATAATGTAATTTATAACCTGTAGAACTCAACTTTTAAATTCTTTCTCTTTCATCTTTTTGAGGAGAATTAAAAATGTGACACTGCACAAGTGCACATCCTCATAACTGCATTTAGAATTAACGCACACATATTCAAACTCATGTTAAAACGGGAGTCAGTACACCCAAACTCTGATTTAAAGTGCCTCGGATTAACTCCTGGTCAACTCCAGATGTTCTAGTAGGCTTTTGCTGACAAAAAAAAAAGAATCTTGCTTTCCTGCAAAAGTCTGAAGAATTTCTGTGTAGAATAGAATAGAATAGAATAGAAATCCCTTTATTGTCATTGTACTCAAGTGTGCAACGAGATTAGAGGGCTCCCCTCTCCAGTGCAATACAACAATAATACAGACAAATATATAAATTAGATAAATAAAGAAGACAGTGCAATGGAATTCAGTACTGAATAGGGCATATAGAAACACATCACAATGCTGTTTTGCGAGGTTAGGGTGGTCTCGTGTGTGTGTGAGAGTTCAGTATGGAGATGGCTCTCGGAAAGAAACTGTTTCTCAGTCTATTGGTCCTTGATTTGATGCATCTGTAGCGCCTGCCAGAGGGCAACAGGTCGAACAGGTGTGAGTTTGGGTGGGTATTGTCATTGACGATGTTGAGAGCCCTTCTGAGGCACCGGGCGGTGTAGATGTCCGACAGTGGGGGGAGAGGGCAGCCAATAATCCTTTGCGCTGTTTTGACTGTCCTCTGGAGCCTCACTCTGTCCGCCTCAGTGCAGCCGCTGTACCAGGTGGAGACACAGTACGTCAGCAGGCTCTCGATGGACGAGTGGTAGAAGGCCAGCAGCAGCTTCCTGTCCAGGTTGAATTTCCTGAGGACTCTCAGGAAGTGCAGACGTTGGCGGACCTTCTTTACCACTGCTGTGGTGTTGTGAGTACTACACCGATATATTTTTTGAACGATTCACAATTCCTTCCATCTTGAGACAGCCCCAAAGCATGATGCTAATTTGTTGTCTCATCCAAAGTGTACGAGTACTGTACTTTTATTTGATTTTTTTCTTAATTTTACATTTATATTCACATAACATTTAAACTGAACTTTTTTACAATTGTTTTTTTTTTTTTTTTTAAATAACTTTAGCTTTCTACAGTCCACTTTTTTTTCTGTCACCATAAAAGAAACATGGTGCATTTTCAAATACTGTAACAACAATTTGCTTGCCTTAAGTTGTACTTCTTGTGGTACTTGAATATTAGCATGATCTATTAACACTTTATCAAGGTTTTCTCCACCAAGAGCTATTTTTCTTCAATTTAATAAAAAACTATGCAGTTCATAAATGCGTAAAAATAAAATATAATAATAATATAAGAATGAAATTGTAACACATTGCTGCAATTTATTACAATGTTTTGAAGGCGGTTGTTGCAATGCTGTGCAAATTTCCACTACAAATTCATCTTGCACCTTCCCACCAATGAATCTCATTCTTAGTCAAAATTGATATGCAACAACGCACCTGTGTTTCCCTGCTGGATGTGTGAGATTTCCTTGGCTGAGGTCAGCACTTATGAAAAAAACAACAGCCATCGTGGGGCATTCCCTGGAGCCCCGAGTAACATGTTTAGAATAAATTTTTGTCGGCAATGTATTCAAAAGTATGATTCCACTAGAGGATACACTGATGTTATAGAGTGGGCTGCTGTACAACAATATTAAAATATTTACAGAAACAGGTTTGTGTGTTGTAGAGAAGGTAAGTACTCACGACTCCAGCGACTCTGGTCTGCCAGTGCCTGCACTTGCCTGCATAGTTTTGCGTAAAGGTCCTTATCCGTAAAGTCTCCAAGTGTCGGAGGAACCCTTCTCTTTTGTGTAAACTGCATTGAAGGTGACAGAATGAAGGGGTGTTGTGGATCAGCAAATACAGGGAGGAGTGGTGGTGCATTTATTAGAGCAGTGATATCTGCCATCAATAAGCAGAGTACTTCATGGTTTATACGAGTCTTTTGTTGCATCCAGAATTTGAATAAGGCGCTCCCAAGAGCCTTCCATGTTGGAAGCAGCAGGTTGATCCAAGGGACATTGCTGCTCACAGAGAATCTTTGCACCGCTTTGTCCATACCAAGTTCATTGCTTGCGCCAGTAAAATGAGTGCCGCCGTCTGAGTGGCGCTGTTTCACAGGTCCTCCTGTGAAGTGGCGTCTGAGCGCAAACATTATGGCCCAGCATTTACTCTCTGCGTGTCCTCCTCTCGTATATTTAGTTATGACAGGCCAAGGTCCGAGTACATCCAGGCCCACGTATATAAAAGGAGGAAATTTTGAGTCGTTCGGGTGGTAGGTTTGCCATGCACTGCTCTTGAAACTTCCCTCGAAGCTTGCAGCAAGTTATGCATTGGTGCAGGATTGAATTGATCAGTGACTTGCCTCCTTTGTTCCAAAATCCTGCTGCTCTGATGGCTCCCTCCGTGAAATGACGACCCTGATGTTTCACCTGCTCAGGGTGATGTCGGGTGAGGAGCAAAGCGACGTGGCTGTCCTTAGGGAGAATTGCAGGATTCTTCACAGCAGAGTTGAATTCAGAGTGTCTAAGTCTATCACCAACACGAATTACTTCACTGTCCAAGCTTGGGCTGAGTTTCAGCAAAGGGCTGGATTTGAGGATTGGACTTACGTGTAAAATCTTTTCCTGTTATTGCAAATGTATCCAACATCCACTTTGCTGTCTGTATAAAAACTGAATGTTGTACTATTTGAGATCCAATTAATCTTGGGTATGATCTGCCATTTGCTCTGCAAGCACAGCAGCACGGAGTTCAAGCCTTGAGATTGTTGGCTCTGATCTGAGTGATAACTTGGCCTTGCCCATCGCAAATCCAACTTGAACCTCTCCATTTTCTTGGACTCCTTTGAGGTAAGCCACAGCACCGATAGCCTTGTTCGAAGCTTCTGAGAAAACTCTCAATTCTGTATACACAGCCTTGAAGTGTGATGTAGTGGTGTACGTGCGGGGTATGTGGAGATTTTTTAAGTATTGGAGAGAATCCTTCCATAGCTCCCATTTCTAAGTTTGGCTACTCGGCGCGGTGTGTCCCGGTCAGGTGATTCGGAGATAAGTTCTCTGAGAAGGGCTCTTCTCTGTATTGTGACAGGTGCCACACACGAGGGTCACAGGGGGTGCTGGAGCCTATCCTAGCTGTCTTTGGGCAGGAGGCGAGGGACACCCTAAACTGGTTGCCAGCCAATCGCAGGTCACACATAAGTGAACAACCATCCGCTTACCTAGGGGCAATTTAGAGTGTCCAATCAACCTGCCATGCATGTTTTTGGAATGTGGGAGGGAACCGGAGTACCCGGAGGAAACCCACAAAGGCACGGGGAGAACATGCAAAGTCCACGCAGGAAGGCCGGAGCTGGAATCGAACCCACGATCACTGCACTGTGAAGCCATCGTGCTAACCAGGCGACCACCGTGCCGTCCGAGGCAATTACATTGAAAAATAATTTCTTCTGATTTTATGTGGTTTAAAAAAAAAAAAAAAAAAGACGGGAAGAGGAATTTGCTCTAGTGCGGAACGTAAATTTCAGTGCTAAATTAGGTAGCTCTACCAGTCTTCCAAATCAGGCAGGAGGGTAAAAATAAAATGTGTCCTGTGCAAAAAAACTTCCACAACTGCAGCCAAAAGGTGAACAATTTGTTAAACATTCGTAACAATTGGAAAAGAGTATTGGAAAAGTATTTTCAGTTGACACATTGTAAAAACCTCTACATTAAAAAACATCTCTTTTTTACTAATATGCTTATAGGAATACAGCTGCATGTAAAATACATTATACACACACAATTGTGAAGAAAAAATGTGTTGAATATGATGTTTATCCTAAAAGGAATTCCATGTAGTCCATTTATACCAACCGTTTAATCCTAATCTCCAATAATTCTAACAATGCCACATAAGCATCACATGTCGCTTCCATCTATCACCAATACCAAATTTATGACCAGTCTCTGATTCCACTGTCGCTCATTCCCCTCATCATGATCCTCAAAGATATGCTCCTCTCCAGTTTGGTTGTCACTTACCCTTTTGCAGAACTTGCACAGGGTGGGCACTTCAGACCAAGATTTGCTGGAAGCCTGCCATGTGCCGCCAGGTCCACCAGTAATGTGAAAACACCCGTCCGTGTCTTTAACGTGGTTGTTCAGACTGTCTAACACTTGCCGAGATATTGACGGCCTTTTCATGACAATGTTCAGCTTCAAATTCATGGCCGTTGATTGTAATTCCATACACCTCGACAGGGTTGAAAGGATGCTAAATTCCAAATCTCCAAAGTAGCATAAAATTAAATAGCCGGAGCGGATACAGACACATTGGTGTTGCTTGTAAAAGCCACTGCCAGCTTCAAAGCATTCACTCACTCGAGTGCACATGTACCACGAAAATGATCTTACAAATTATATTCTTACCTTCTATATAAAAAAGCAGAAGGAGAAATCTGAATTCTCACTTGCAAATAGAATTGACTCTGATCTAATCGAAATCAGTTGATATTTTGCAGTTTATGCAAAATTTTTGATTGACTATAATGAAATAATTTGCATGATTGACCAATGATGTCAATGATTTGCTCTGTGAAATAATTACAGCAAACAAAACCTCATTCACTGTGGGGTTGCTTTGGCATAAAATATTTTGTATATATTAGCCCGAAATCTAATCTATTTTTTGCCCTGTCGCGTGTTGTATGAGCGGAAGCCCTTCGCGCCATCAACGATCCAATCACAAGACAAACGCATTCACTTAGTTTCTATTTGGGCGGCTCGGTGGCCGACTGGTTAGCACGATGGCCTCACAGTGAGAGACAGCATCGGTCGTGGGTTCGATCCCGTCTCCGGCCATCCTGTGTGGAGTTTGCATGTTCTCCCCGTGCTTGTGTGGGTTTTCTCCGGGTGCTCCGGTTTCCTCCCACATTCCAAAAAACATGCATGGCAGGCCGATTGAACACTGTAAATTGCCCCTAGGTATGAGTGTGAGCGTGGATGGTTGTCCGTCTCTGTGTGCCCTGCAATTGGCTGGCAACCAGTTCAGGGTGTCCCCCGCCTACTGCCCGATGATAGCTGGGATAGGCTCCGGCATATGATGTAAAATTTGATACATGGCAATTGGATTTTCAACATGGCAGCCACTCCATAATTAATTCAATCTACCGTCATATTACTTCTATTCAAAAACATGAACAAGTTTATGATTGTAGATTATGTGGAGGTGTTCATTTTGAAAATGATGTCATAAAACAAGGCTAGGGCATGGGAAATATTGAAGCCCTACATTTCTGGATTATTTCATCCCTAAACAAGCCCTATTCTATCGATTCAATATTGGCAAGAACTATTTAATTTGAATTAATTATGACAAAGTAAAAGAAAGTAGAGAAATGGAGCAGACTAAAAGCCAAAGTTGTCAGAAATATAAATAATGAATGCATGAGAATGGTACTCAAGTCCAGTAACAAAGTATTTATCCTTCGTTACATTGCAATTCTGGCTGCTCGGCTGTATTCGCCCGTGTTACAGGGTCCATCTTGATTCTTAAGTCAACTGCGGCTGGCTCCTTTGAGATGACGGCTGCTGGGCCGTAGGCTGGAAATGTGGGCGCCCTGTGGCAGAGTCGCTTAATTATTCATGTTCCCACCTTGCTATGGAGTGCATCCAGAGATCCAGACAAACCACGCCTCTGTTCATCTTCAACGAGTGAAACAGATGTAACCATGACGATATACGAGATGGACTGTCACACGATGAGCATCATGACTGAGTGTGTTCTTCATGCTTTTTTCATTTTAAGCTAACATTGCTCAGTTTTACGACGAGAGGTGACATACCATGTTTGTTAAACAAACAGTTTACGCAGGATTGTTTTGACACACATGAACTTCGTTTGCCTCACGTGGCATTAATATCCCTTCACATAAACAACATCGATGTCTGTATAAATTGTGGACAAGATAGAAAGTAGTCTCACGCTGGAGAGGAGTTTCTATTTGGCTTTGCTCCGACTGATTCCTAAAAAAAAGGTGGGAATGATGATTTTGTCTTTTCATTTTTAAATTCAACACCACATAGAAAACTGACTGCTGCTGTACTTTACTCTGTTTTTGTTACGCTGTGTGTGTCAAAACTTCAATGCCTTGCACACCAGAAGCTCCTTCTTTGGCTTCTGCCCAGCTCACAGATCACCGGACTGCTTAGGCCCCTCCCCTCCTCTTTTGAGTTCACGGAAAAGGGACTAAAAATACAACAAATGGACATTTTTTTAAAGTTGAAAAAAAACAATAATAATTCGGCCTTTTTATGACTCCAAGAGTAAAAATAAGTCAAAAGGAAGTAGAATATTCTCATGCTCGTATTCTCTGGTATCTCCTACACATGGAAATTACAGCGCTTTTACGGCGAAATTTGAAAGTTGATTTAAGACTTATTTCTTTCACTTTCATCACATTCTCAACTTGAGTAGGATCAAAACTATTACGCAACTAGTCTGTCACAGTGCCTCACCCCCCATCTGTATTTGGCCTGTTTTATTGCTCTTTTCCTCTCTCCTCCCCACTTCCTCTGCTGCACGAAGCGGGGCTTAGGTGGCAACAAGGCGAAGAGAGGCTGTTGCTGTGAGCATTCTGCATTAACCAACCAGACCGGGTAATGAAAAGAAGCACTCGTCCGGAGGTCTCGACCTGCGGTGTTTCATTTCATTAAATGGAATCTTTTGCTGTTTAAACTTGCGTTGTTTGGCATCATATAACGGGACAAATGGTGCGCATTTAGCATCCATTGCAGTCTGGTTATACTAGGATGATCTCTTTTCAAGGTTTATTCACACCCCTCAAAAAAAACAAAAAAAAAACGATTTTTCGTGCTCGACTTGAATAAAAACAGATTGACTAATTCTGTTCTCATTTGCATTTTGACACCCCCCTGCCAAACCAAAAAAACGTCTCGCACAATGAATAGACACTTACCATGAGCAACTCCATGATATTAAGTATTAGAACGCAACCCCGCCGCCCTTGGTCAAAAAAGGAGGCTCTAAATTTGTCTGACCTCGTACACATTGTGTGGAGAAAATGGATCAGCTGGCGCTTGAGGGAACACTTGTTCCTTCCAAATGTCAAGTTTGCTTGGCAGCTGCCACGCACACATGGTCACACACACATTCCAGCTCTATATGTCCACCAGCGAGATGAGCTCCAAAGCAAGCTAATTCCAATTAGCTCCTCATCGACATTCAGTGAAGGCCTCCTCCTGAGGGGATGGGGCGACGTCTGCGCCTGGTTAGTGGACAGCCGCAGCTCTTGCCAAGCGGGAGACTTTTCCACAGGTGACGGATTGGACTAGCGCTGACCCTGTAGCTCAAGGTTGACCAGACAGGGTCGGGTCTGAATGTCTGCAGCTGCCACCGCTGATGTGTCACGTCACAATTAATTTCTCAGAAATAGAACAAGGAAGAGTGGAGTGCACTCGGGGGTCTTCTTAAAGTTCTCTCTTGAAGTGCAGCAGGTCAGTAAACAGTGGAGCATCTGTTAGTTTTCTTGTTTAATCCCCCGGTGCCATTTCTTTGATTTTATGACAAATAAAAGTTTTTGTTGCTCGGCAGGGTTTCGAGGGCTTACTCATTTGTGCTGTAAAATTTGACAGCACAACTGCACAACGACCATGAAACAAGCTTATTGTCATGGTCTATGTTTGTTAATTTTGGTTTAGTATTTTGTTTCATGTTTTTCCTTGTGGGTCTCTCGTTAATGCTTATTCTGTCCACCTGTGTTTGTCATCCACGCCCTAGTGTTGACCAGCTCCTTCCACCCATTTGTATCTTGTCCAGGTGTTCCTTGTTGTCTCGTCAATTTGTATGCATTTAGTTCCCTAGCTCCTTCAGTCTTGTTGGTTCATTGTCAATGTCTCCTGTCAGTTTTTGAGTCTTTTGATTTTGCACTTTGATCTTTTTGTCTATTCAAGTAGTTTGTTTGCCTTTTCCTAGTGATGGGTAGATGAGGCATCCTGTATCGTTTCGACACAGTGACACAATGTATTGACACTGTGTTGACACTGTGTTGCTGAATACTGACACCTGGTGGACTTGCAGGAAACATTTGATAGGGTCATCTGACACTGATCTGTCAAACTAATTTTATCCAATTCCATTGATTAGCGACGTGATGTGTTTTTATATATCCTATTTCGTATTACTTTCCATCGCACTAATTATTCTCTTATCTAATTTATATATTTAACTGAATTATTGTTGTATTGCACTGGAGAGGGGAGCTCTCTAATCTCGTTGCACACTTGAGTACAATGACAAAGGGATTTCTGATTCTGATTAGGCATTTGCTTTCACATTATTTTTACATACACGCAATTTCATAAAAAAAATCTTTGATATTTGAGACGCAGTTGATAAATTAAGAGAACATCTGTCTGAATGCCCAAGTAAAAGTGTTGTGAATGACAATGGACTCATTGTAATTAAATATTTTTATTCCAAAAAATTAGTTTCTCCTGCGTTTTGTTATTCAGTCTATTTCTTTTTTTGAGGCAATTTCCCCCGCCTTAGAGAAGATCCTCTCACAAGGCACTGAAGAGGCCGGTGTGCACAACGCCTGTGTGGCTAATATAAATCGGTGAGGGAACGTTGCCTCCATGGACTTCCAGTATAAGAGCGGGTCTTCCGTACGTGCAACGTGTCCTGCTGTCATATAGCGCTGCACCTCTGAGTGCGCATCAACAGTGACGTCTTCCATCTTGCGGGTCTTTAACGCAAAGTAACGCGCCAATAACTCGATGCTTGTTTTGAGCGTCCATCCTGTTGACAGATGCGCTTCCTTATGAACACAGTTTGGCGCGCGACCGCTGTGTCGACACGATTCTGGTAGTGGTCACGTGACTTTCTCAAAGCAGTACGCGCACCGACACGGGGTTTGCCCTGGAAGCTCGGCGCGCGCATCGACGCCTCGGTGTCGTTGGACCCATCACTACCTTTTCCCTTTAAATTAATTACTTTGAACCACTCCATACCTCGCTTCCCTGCATTTGGGTCCTCCTCCTCCTCAATCGAAATCCTGAAATTTAGTGGCAGACTATAATCTGTATGTGGTCTAGAGTGAACCCACTATACTCACATTTGGCATTCGCAAATTTACCTTTGCAGCAGCAAAAAGGAATTAGACAGAAGTGAGTTGAGAAGCTTCATTTAGACAAAAATAGTGCTTTGTTACCATTATGTCAATTCATTGCAGAAAAATGGCAGTATAAGATCATGAGCCCAGTTTATGGCTCACTCTAATTTTGCGATTAAGTCATTGCTGTGATTAATATAAATAATGAACATTAGAAAATAAGGGGCACTGATTGGCATTTCTCTTATTTCTTTAGTGGCAAGTTAAATGGAAGAAAATGCATTTTTTATGGCAAGGCAGTGGCACAATCACTCGTGCGCTCCATCAACGCTTAGAAAAAAAAAGAAATTATGAATTGCGACTAAACGCTCAATTACGTGTTTTGACCGAGTCATTTTGCAAATGTATCATAGCTCTGTATGGGACTCAAAGGAAAAGGCATTCTTATCTGGCAATGTAATCAATGTTCTGTATTAAACAAAAATTATTCAAACAGAAAGCGGCGCTTTGTGAAACTCTTAAATTCAACACTTCGATCCTATTTGCACAATAAGCCAGGAAAAAGAACGATTATGTAGAATTACGTTGATCAAATTCAATATTCTCTCATGAGAACTAATTGAACTCATTCATTTTCTTCCTCCAAGTATGGATCCAATTTGAACACCCACGTGTATTTCCTTGCCAAAAAAGGATAAACCAGATGGAATGACAGTAGTTAAAGCTTTAATTGTATTAATGATTTTCTTCCTTGTAACCATCAGTTAGTCATGTTCGCTTGCCAATTTGTTTTATTTAATTTGCTTTTAAATCCCATGATGTCTTTGAAAAGATGTCACTTCTATTCGTCACAGATGCAAGACAGCATGAGTCACAAACATTATTCTCCTCAGAAATTCCCCTTTTTTGTCGTCAGAAAGAAATGTGAAGCAGCATGACGTAGCGGACGGGAAAATGATGATGACGATGATCAAAATGACAGCTGCCTTGTGACTAAAGCCTTTTTTTGGATGTGGTGACGCTGACAAACGAGGTTTTTCTGTCTACAAGGTCTTAATCGCATCGCCGGCGTGTGCCTATAAATGTTATCATTGAGTCTGGTGAAGTTCAACAATCTCACCTATTTTTAGGGCTCCACCCTCCCCAAAATAAACAACAATTAGATTAGAGCTGCAGCTATTTTACGTTTTGGTATTTGGATATCCTACTGAAAATTCTAATGAATAATCAGGTCTTCAGAAAAAAATAAAACACAACTTCCCCATATATTTTTGTCTGAAAGATGAAGAGACGACAAAAGCACAGTAGCAATTTTGCCGGCTAAATTAAAACACCTGGTTGTAAGCCCTGTTTGTTCAAAAGTGATCAATTGGAATGACAACTGTGTCAGGCTGTCATCAAAGTTATTTGCGTCTGGTAAATTGCTTTGAAAAGTAATCCGACAGCTCTTGTCAACCTATACGTGGGAATCTGAGTGCTGCTAAACGCTAGTGCTGGATCTGTCGCTAATACGGTGTAATACAGAATACAATACATAGCGGCTACCCGAGGCACAAAAAAATGCCTCAAGCAATTTTTTTGAACAGAGATACTCGAATTACTCGAGGACAAGTTTCAGCCCTACACAAATGACTTCTTTGTAAGTCGCTGCAATATTAGTAATTCTTTGCAAAGGATGAGAATTGTTGTATTACCTCTTTAGATGTTTTGGCTTTAAAAATCTGTTGACCCAAGTCTTATGAAATAATAAAACAATATAAGTAATAATTCAAAGGTATTTGTAACTTCTCGCTGAATAATATAGTATGTTCTATGAAGCCTTACTAGGCCAAAGATGTTTTTCTGATTATTTTTGTATTTGTGGACTACGAAGTAAGCCCCAAAATCAACCTGTTCTTATCCATCTAGCCATTTTCCCACTTGCTGTCATTTGAAAATGAGTTTCCTGTTGCTCAGGGCTCAGCTAATGACCAATCACGCCTCACCTGTTTTCAGAGTTTGGTCATGTGACATCTGCAAGCTGTGCCATGATTGGTTGTTACCTGAGCCCCTAGGCTCGTGTCCTTTTCACTCAACATCAAGTGGCAAAAAAAATGTCTGCCCCCGAGATGGATAAAATGAGTAGATTTTGCTGCGTAATTCAAATTCCACAAACAAAATATTAATCAGACTAGTGAGGCCGCATAGAACATATTAATGGAAAGAGAACCTTTTGCGTTGACTTCCCCTTTAATAGATAATATCAAATGAATACTTTTTTTGCGCTTGTGTCATTAGAGTTGTAGGTAAACTGGAACCTATCCCAGCTGACATTGAGAAACAGGCAGCGTACATCCTGTAATGTAATCTCAGTCATTTCATTGTTTTTCCGCAAAATAAATGATCAGTTTTGCTTGGCTTCACCGCTGCTGTTTTTTTTAGTAGAACCATCGTCCTCTGGGACCGCCACTTTTTTTTTTCCTGCTTTCCATTAATTTGCATTTGCTGGAATCAAACATAAACACACATCTGCTCGGGTGGCCTATTGTTATTGCTCTTATTATTGCTGCTGTCCCATGAGGAGGCTGGAGTCTTGGAAGGAGGTCCGCTGACTGACTGGCTGAGTGTTGAGTGCAGCCATGCAAAGAAATACACACATAATGCAAATTACACGCACACAAACAAACATTGGCAGTCATCAGCTGGCTCACCTCTGCCATGAAGAATCCAGGATGCATGTAATATGTCATCCTGTATTGTGTACTTTTGCATTTTGTCTATAGAGTATATATTAGAAGTGGACACATTCCAGTTGTAGACAAATTGCATTCACTATTTATTTATTTATTTATTTTTTTACATAAAATGGAAAACCCAGGATGAGACGGCAGCTGGCTATCAATGTTTCCAAGGTGCGAACTGACATACACAAATACAATTACACAATGGAGCTTGTCCATTCAGACAGTTTCCAGATATAGTAAAGTTAATAGATAATATAATCGCACAGCTGTCACATCCACTGATGTTAACATTTGCTTGCATAGCCTCAATACTGGAGTCATGAACCTTCACTTGCACCTAAAATTATGACCGCAATCACCGTTTCCGTACATGTTTGGGCCAGCATGCACAAATATCCTCACACACACACTCGTCACGTTTATAAAAACACTTTTTTATCCACTATGAGTTAAATTTCAAAGCCTTAAGATTGGAAGGAAGACCCCTCACTCACACGTAAATTTATGACCGTAATCAACAGTTCGCATCTTTTGGCCAGCCTACACAAATACACACTTATCTCTCTCCTGTTCCTTTTGTCAACAGATCAATCATGGAGGCTGTGCGTTTTCTTTTGTGTATGTTTGTGTGCCTCTTTTCTTGCAGGCGATGGCTCAGTGGTAATACCAGAGCTTATTACACCAACGCCCAGATTAAACCAGTATATATCGATCCCAGGCTCAACGGACCAGCAGCCACTCATCATCCAACTGCGTGTGGAGAGAGAGCAAAAAAAAAAAAGGGACAGCAGAAATTCAGTGAAATAAATATTGGAGATTGGACACATGTTGTGCAACGGATTTGTTCGGGGCCCTCAATTTACTTTTTGTAGCAGTGATTAACATTTTCTCATCCTGATCTTCAATGGGTTCCGTACAAGGCCACTCCAAGATAAAACGCCCACGGGGGCTTTGAAATGTAAGAATGTGGACGGTAAAAATCTATTTTTCCTGACATCTCAGCACAGGTGGAACATTTTATTTTCACCAGGAGTGAAAATAATTCCCTGGCAAATCCTCCCAGTAAGGACAGATTTAAAATGAAAGTAAAAGCACAACGAAACATCCAAATCTGAACAATAGGAACTAATGTACGCTACAGTGGATTTGTTGATTCCTGGCCCAAACTTTCACTGTCATTAAACATCATTTTATGTACGAAGTAAGAATTATATATCTATGTCGCTATAGCAGCACAGGGGATTAATTATGTCTGACAATGTGTCAGCTGCATGTACCACATGAATGAATCTGCTCCATTTTTTGACAAAGTGTAATATGGTTGCTTGCAGGGTGTGGCCACTGTGTCAGAATCCAAGAGCGGACTCAACACCGTAGCCTCTGGTGCTCATGGTAACACAAACTGTAATCGGCACTTTGAATGTCAATGAATCGGTTAAACTAATAAGGTAGTAATATCTCAATTAAAATTAAAAAGAAAAGATTAATGACATTAATACAACATTTTGTTTAATTAATACTTCTGATGGTGTCAACCAATCGTGAGCATTTTACATCTTCCATCCACCCATCCAGTTTCATCTTATCCGCAGTTGGGTCGAGGGGGAAGAATTTTACACCTTTTGATTTGCAGCTCACAAGTTGTAGACAGAATTAATCAGCTTTGATTTGAGAAGAAGATTAGGTAAAAAAAAAAAAAAATCAAAGATGTCTTTTGATGTGCTGCAACAAAATGGGAAATTTGTTATTTTCAGAACGTCGCCTCCATAGGTGAATGGGGAGTTGAGATGACAAAAATTAATGACGCCATGCTTCGTTCCGCATGCTGAAAAGCGGAACGTGGTAATTGCGTCCATATTTTTGGCACGCTGTCTCTCATGGTGAAATGATTCATGGCAGGAGTCTATTCATGAGCAACTCAATAGGACACCCGGCGTTATTGTCTGCTCAATAGGAAAGACATAAGGATAAAGCCTTATTGGCTATTTTGATGTATAATTTAGATAATTTTGGCTTGCTGGCTAATATGACGCTAACACCAATAGCACAAGATCATCGCAGGATAGCTCAAGCATTTTTAACACTTCAGAGGCAGTACTATTATAAATATGCCTACTGGATATGCATTGTTCAAGCTTTTTTTTTTTTTTTGCTGTTCATCTGTAGTATGAATAAGTCTTTGGAAAGCTGGTCGGCTTAGTTTACACCACTGGTGTCAAACCCAAGGCCCGGGGGCCTGATCTGGCCTGCGACCTCATCTTATGTGACCCGCGAAGGCCAAATCGTGTGCATCAACTTCCCGTTTCTAGCACATTTTCTTCATTGAGATACGAAATATTTCCATTTATTTGTTATGAATCCTCCCATTTTAAAATAAATTAAAAAATTGTTGAACAAGCAATTACTTAATGGCTTCTGATTTCAAAACTGGCTTTCCATCAATTTGTTGTATGTATGTGATAACATAGGGTGATCATACAGTTATATGGGTTCACACATCACTGTCATAGTGGCCCTCTGAGGGAAACCGTAACGACGATGTGGCCCATCCACAAAAATGTGTTTGACACCCCTGGCTCAGACCAATGAAGTGAGTCCTATGTGACACTTAATGGCTCAATCTGCATCCGGGGGGATTTTTCATGCACTGTCCACCCACTCAGGGACCAAACCGGTGCCACCACAGCCTTGGGATCAGAGAATGCTGACCGCTTAGCTAAAAGCCCGGGCCGCCGGCTCAGCGGCTAGCACCCTCTCTGAAGGCTCAGAGGCGTTGGATTTTACTAATTTACAATCGCACAAGACAATCTGGCATCCGTTTTCAGAAAAATAAAGCACTTGTGCTAAATTAAACTAAACTGTCTTCATTCTGTAGCGTGGCGCACTCAACCTAGCTTCATCTAAAGTATTATTGTTTACTGCCTGTGTTATACCACTGTAATAGCTTGTTGCTTACCACACTCAAGTTTCTTTTGCAGTATTAAGAGTGTATGCTTTTGCTATGCTCAGTCAGTACTATGTCATGTATCAACACTGGTAAAAAAGAAAAAAACCTCGTCGTACTAACATAGGTTTACTATTATCATTATGAAACATCACATACTCAATCTTGAAGCCTTCAAACAAACTAAAGTCAGTTATGCATTTCTGTGTAGATTCTTTGAATGCACGTTTACAAACACAAATTTGTTTGTATCATTTATGTATAAAAAGCTCTTATTTCATGCATGTTTGCCATCAGATGGCGATCCCTGATATATTGTGCATGCTGACATTTATGACATCTGACAGCTGTGAGTCCATAAGTGACAGCGCAGCTTCTGACATTGATATTCTCCACCACATAGCGCTTCGTTCTGAATAATGAATGGATTCAATTAGGCAGCTGTGACACGCCGCCTCGTGCAACACAAATAGTTGACGACACCTAAAGATGGTGATCATTAGAAAACAAGAAGCCATTAACCATAACTATAGAAGATTGCATTGGGGAACTGCTTTGCAACAATACTTGAAAATCTATACGGCACAACAAAGCAACTTTTTTCTCCATAAATGGATAACTTGGAGATATAAAAAAGCTGTCACATTGTTGCAGCAGAATGTCATTCACCACAGTCAGCTTTCACCGAGATGACTTGTTACTTCCTGGGGCGCTCAATGCCAGGCTTTGATTTCCAGATTGAATTTTTAGGAGTCCCAGTTGTGTAAGAGCAAGTAATGACAATTGATTCTCAAGAGAACTCAACACTGCCTTCAACTGTCATCAGACTAGACTTTACACGATTGTGGTTTTGGGGGTCGATCAGAGCTTAGGTTTGATAAAAGAATACATACTTGATAACCGATTTGAACAGAAGATGGAGCAAAATATCAATTTTAACAACGTGTGTATTTATTCTACAGTGGGCCTGTGTGATAGAGAAAACGTATTGGAAAAAAAATAATAATCTAAACATTTTTTTTTAAATTCTCATAAATAAATATATTGCTTTCAACAGCTCCAGCTGTTGTGAAAGGCGCTATATAAATAAAGTTGTATTGTATTGTATTCTGACTGCGTTTTGGGTTGGGTCCTTGACGTCCGTTGCATTGCAGGCATGGCCTGATGTCTTTCAGTATTGAAGCTCGAATCACTCAATGACACACAGTCAGAATGTCAAGCTTTCTTCCATGCCTTCTGCATCCAGCCCTGGTCTCTGTTGCTACTTGGTATTTTTGTATTCTGCATCCAGCCCACATCCCTGTTGTTAATTTATATAATTGTATAAAAAGACTTATTACTTTGCCACTTCCATGTCCTGTCTGCATCGGAGTCCAAATTCTGCGCTTCATGTTACATATAGCATTATCATATCATATCATCATCATATCAGACATCAATGGAAAAACAATGCATGAACATTGAGAGTTATTCAGGTAGCCGGGGATTTTGCTAAAACTATTGCTATCTAGGAACAACAGCTGTAAATAAGTTCATACATTTACTTAGCAGCTACATCAAGTATCGTACGCCTTCTCCCGTTTGGCTCGTATTGGAAGATGGTCGTGTTGTACAAGTCCCGGTGCTCACAGACCATAATGATTAGTTTGTCCTACACTGTTCCTCCACTTTTCTGCCATGTGTTGTGTATGTGACTAAGTAGCACATTCTCCAAGCCATGGAGGCTCCGTTTTAGCTGTACGTATTCACCCCAAACTGTAGTGACTTTATATATAATCACGTCGCATAAATAGCTCAATTCATGTTCGGCATGACCGCAGTATATCTTAGCAAAGGTTCAGTGCGTCATGTTAACAACGGAGCTTTTTTTTCTTTTGTTCAAGCATAATTTCTGACAGCTGGTTACATCTATGATTGGCTGAATGTGCGTGTTAGCGTATTAGCGTAATCTACGTAAAGTGATGAAAGCTATTTTGAATGCTCTTACTTTGTGAATGGATGGCCACAAACAGATTGTCTTTCGGGCTCACATGTCGACCATGCAGTACAAAACAACCCTGAAGTGAATGAGGTTGCCTTTGCTGTAATGTCTTACTTCGCAGAGCCGATCACAACATTATGACATTACAGTCAATCAACAATTTTACATGAAATGCAAAAGATTAATGATCCATATTTCTATCTCGGTCTATTTCAGACCTGGGTAAAATGTCATTCCTCTATGGTGACTGACAAAGAGAACCTTTAGAATGATTGTTATCATTGAGACTGCAAACGGCAGAAGAAATTTCAAAGACTTTGGAATCGTCAATTTTTTAAATTGTATTTTACTTGAGATTGTAGGTAGGTAGTCTCAAATCTGCATAGATACATGTAGGATTGGTGTTCTGACGGCTCTCACCTACAATGAACTTCAACAGTTTAATTTGAGCTATTATTAGTTGAAAAATTTCACGTGTTTAGCCTGACGAGATAATCAATAATTTCCTTCAGGATCAATAAAGTATCAACCAAACTTACAGTAAACTAACCGTCATGATCAATAGTGTCTGTCCAGTTTGGAGAGTTCTGGGTCATAGTTCAAGTAATCCTTATTAAGATTATTTTGAACAATACCAAACTGAAGCTGGCAGAAAAAGCCTAAATCACAGGATGGCCAAAAAAAAGTATGGGTGAAGGTGGTGCAATTGGAAATGTCATCCTTGAAAGCATATGGGTAGAAGTGAAATTCTGAAATGTATGACCTCTCCTCTAGGAATATGGTGGTACAATTTAAATTCATGAATGTGTAGCTTTCCATTCAAAACGTTTTTCCAGTGATACAATACAACTTTATTTATATAGCTCATTTCACAACAGCTGGAGCTGTAACAAAGTGGTTTCCATATGGTGTAATATAAATTAGCTGGAAATTAGCACACTAAATAAAAGACAAACAATAGATGGCAGAAGAACAGTAGAACAGTGACAGTCTCATGTTGAGACGTAAGCTAAGGAATAAAAATGTCTTCAAACGAGTTTTAAAAGTGGACAGAGAGGGGGCTTGCCTAACATTCATTGGGAGGTCATTCCATAGGGAAGGTCCGGCAACAGAAAAAACACGATCCCCCCTGAGGCTGCGCTTTGTCCTCGGCACCTCCAGCAACATTTGGTCCGCAGACCTGAGGCAGCAGGCAAGTGCTTATGGGTGGAAGAGCTCAGTGAGGTACGCTGGGGTGAGGCCATTTAAAGCTTTGAAGACGAACAGAAGTATCTTAAAGCGAACTCCAAAGTGCACCGGGAGCCAGTGAAGAGAGGCCAAGATTGGGCTTTTGTGATCCGTCTTCTGAGCTCCAGTTAAAAGACGAGCAGCAGCCTTTTGGACCAGTTGGAGGCGCTTGAGGGAGGACTGGCTGACTCCAAAGTAAAGTGCATTCCAGTAATCTAGCCGTGATGTAACAAGAGCATGGAATACTGTTTCTAAGTGCTGCTGGGAAAGAAAGGGCTTCACTTTAGCCGGCTGCCTAAGATGAATAAAGCTGGATCAAACAACAGCACTGATTTGCAGATCTATTTTCAAATCACTGTCCAGTTTAAAACCCAAGTTTAAGACTGTTGGCTTTAGATAAGATGCCAGAGGGCCAAGTCAACAGGGTTGAAACTAGAAGGGCCACTGGGACCGAACACCAGAACTTCTGTCTTCTTTTCGTTAAAATTCAAGAAATTGAGTGACGCCCAGATTTTGATTTCCTCTAGACAAGATAGAAGGAGAAAGCGTCTTATTTGCTCAGCGGTACATAGATCTGACTGTCATCCGAAAAGCAATGGAAGGAAATTCCATGTTTTCGTAAGATGGAACCTCGAGGCAGCAAGTATAACAAAATCAGCAAGGGCCCCAAAAGGGAACCTTGTGGAACACCATCTGACAGAGGGGCAGAGCGGGACTCAGAGCAACCTAGGCAAACACAAACGGTCCTGCCAGTCAAATAGGATTTGAACCACTCTAGAATACTACCAGTAATGCCCACCTGGTGCTGTAAACGATAACGATCCACATTCTGCAAAATCCCATCAACGTTCCTCATGGTTGTTCCAGTTGATGGCCTTGTTTTGAAGACTCTTTGGTTCATCACCCCGGAATGTCTTCTGGCTTCTTGGTGAACTTTATAATCCGGAATGGCCCGGAATTCTCCTGAATCATTCATCGTTTAGGCGGCTATAGTCCTTGACTGCCAGGGGATAGCCCATGATGTGCTGAAAGCCTCACTCCCCCTCCCCATTGCCATCAAAATTTCATAATGCTATGCCCTGTTACCTCTTTCACCCCCACAACTGGGATATGCATGACTACTTTTGTATGGTTCAAGTGCACATTCATGAAGGATTGGTTAAGTTCATTCTGTATAAAGATTGGCAGAAGAAAATGGCTCTGCATAAATTAATAAAACATTTTTCTACTGATTGTTCGATTGATGAACTTACTAACTAAATGACTGACGGACTAAATATCAAACAAACTCACTTGGGGGCATATTCTCCAGTTTGCGCTTTGGTGACGCCCATTTCTTACGCACTTTCAAGGCAGGGTCTTTCTCCCGTCTAGGCTTGTGACACACCCACTTGGGTAACCAGTGAAAAATCACGCAGCTCACCTGTTGTTTGAATTTGGTCATGTTTCGCCGTGCCTTGATTAGCTGAGGCCTGAGCTATTGCAATCACATTTTCAGGTGACATTGGCCAAAAGGCCAAGCTCTGACTTACTACTTAAAATGACTGACTGACTCACTACTCAACTATATAAATGATGTATTCACTTGGCTAAATGAGCAACCAACCACCTAAAAGACCAATGCACTGACTGGCGGATTGACTGACTGATTTAATAACTAAAAGAATGACTGACTGATTGACTAAATATCCAAATAATGCACTGACAGACATGATGACTGCGCGATTCACTAACCAACCGACTGGTTGTCCAACAAACTGAAACTGAATGCCAAATGCTCAGCTATTCATTCACAAAACAAACCAGGGTTGAACATTTCTGATCATTCTCGACTGATCTTCCATTATAGAATTACAGTTCCCTTAAAATCACTTAAGACCAAGCAGGGCCTCCTCGAGCGGGAGAGGTGAGAGCGCAAGCACTGCTATTTGGTGAGAAGACCAAGTGCACACTTCATTAAAATGCATCTAAATAATGCTGTTACACAAGAGATATTCGGCAGCTGCAGGCTATTTAGTATGCATTTTTAGGTTGAGGCAAGTCAACTGAGGATTTCTATCTCGACTCTGCTTTTTAATTTATTACATTTCTGTGGGCAGCCTCAACCACTTTGATTGCAAATGAAAGACGATAACGTGTAGGAACACAGATGTTCACTCTTATCTGGTGGTGTTTGGTGGATTGCACAATTTGGTTGTATCAATTCCTTTCAAGATGAGGACATCATACAGGGTGTTTGAAAAAGTCACTGTGACTTGACTCTTAATGAGAATATAAGATCACAGTGACTTTCCCAACACAAGCGATTTGTGCCCCATATGGGGTTGATAAAGCACTATATAAGTGCTCTCCATTTACTATATATAAGAAATGTGAGTTGTCTGTGGATAGCCTCCAGTTATTGGTCAATCCCCTTATCTTACATTTCAAGTCAATGATTTATACGTACACAGAAGAAAATATCTCATGTACACAGCATACATGCATTGGAGCACCACTAAGTTAAAATATCAGCGTTTTTTCATTGGCTCTGCAGTGCCTGAAAATGATGAGTGCTGAAATTTGTGATGAGCTTGACAGATTCAAGGGGTGCAATCACTTTTTTATGAGCCACATGACCATTTGTCTGGCTATTGATTTAAATCCATGCACACCACATATGGACTCATGCGAGGAACATAGCTCTAACTCCTGCTCATATTCTGTTGCTCATAAATACAGTAAACACGTGGATCCAATACACTGCAATTTTTGCTGATGTTGATTAACATGTATAGGGTGTTAATTTTAACACAGGCAAAGTGTCTGTATGATGCCACACTACCCAGTGATAAAGTAACATTCACTAAAGTGTTAAATAGTCAACATCCAAAAGTACGTTAAGTAACAGCAACAAAATGCGGTGTTGACAGTGCAATATAAATGACACTATTGAGTAGACTTTACATTGATCCGACTGACTGATCGATATTTTGCATTTTTTGCAAAATCGCTGCTCAACTATTACGTCATAATTTGTGCTATTTATCAATGACGACATTGATGAGATCCGCAAAATAAGATATCACGGCAAACAACCTCGTTCTCCCCGGGGTTGTTCTGTGCTGCCTTAGTGTATGCATGAGCCCGAAAGCTAATTTATTTTTAGCTTTGTCACATGTCAGATCGAACTTCTGCCAACGCGCACGCGACCATCAAATCACAAAGTAATAACATTCCAGTAGTTTTTTATTCTACTGATAAAAAACTCAAAGAAAATAAAAAGAACTAGCTCCAGTATGTGTGTTATGTATTTAATTTTAACATCTCTTTAATTCGAAATCGCTTTTCATCACGCATGCATTTTTTTCATTAATGCCAGAGAAGATTATGTTGTAAACAATCCATGTTATATATAATGTTTATTATTGTTGTTTTTTTGTTTTGTTTTGTTTTTTTAAGATTTGGGGAGGCTCAAATGATTATTTTTTTCCAGTGCATTTTCACTATGACCTTGGTTGGCTAAAGTGTAAATAAAGTATTGATACTCGCTGATCGACCCCAAAAATGATGATCGTGCAAAGCCTGTTATTGAGGATTTAGATTAACAATCAGTGTTCATGCCAACACTCTACAGTGTGGGGCAAAATACCCTTTGCCTCCCTACCTTAAATAAAACAAACACATTTCTTTTGTTCAATCAATTATCATCAGATGACAAATCCAATGACTTCTGGTTCTCATGCTCTGACTTCCGCTTGTCAGGTGTAGTGGTTGGCTTCATCCCTGACGTGGAAGCCAAAGTAAACTCAACAAGCATCTGCCGTATAGTCGATTTCGTTGAAACCAAGGAAAACGTGAAGACACAAAATTGAGAAAACCGACAGGTTGTTGCAAAGCAACAAACCAGTCAATGTACTAAAACTGCTAAAGTGGACGGAGCCACTGGGAAGGAAGGTGTCTAACTGAAAGGGGCATTAGAAAACAAAACCTACAGTGATCTGAAAAAAAACACCACACTCCAACCTACACAAGTTCCGAAGAACCAATGAGAGAAAACCAAATACAAACATTTGGAGACTAAGGCAAACTAACAGGAAGGACGAGGCCGGTCTGCAAATGGGCAGAGGCAGTTGCAACAAGCAATCTGAAAATAATCCGACACCTTCCTTCCTCCTAGCCAGATTTCAAATAATGATTGCCAACAGGACCAATATGGAAGCTCCGCCCACCAACACTCCCAAAGGTGCCTGATGAGAAAAAATATATAATCTGACAAGCAACAAAACAAACCTGCAGACGAGCTCCTTACTTTGCTCACTTTGCCATAAAAGTAGAATTCGCTGTGAGTTTGTAGTTCTTTCTGTTGACAAGGTTTTTCCACTTAATAAAGATAAACATCGGGCCACGTTATAACATTTTCCTCCCACTCTCCCATTTGGATCAGAAAGTTGCATTCCATCTGGCAATTTTAGTTTTTTAAAATAACTTTCACATTTCTTTACAGTTAGTATTAATATACCACGCTGTCCTTTCTGCACCAGTGCACACCCTAATGACATCATCGTTGTTTACAAATTGGAAAAGGGTCTATTCAACAAACACAAACACATGAGCCAGGCGGGCATGGTTCCGTCAAATTTTTGGGGATATTCACTATTGAGAGATGTACTTTCTTTGGGGACTTTGAGATCCAAAAAGCAGAAGACAAGTTGTGGAAATGTAATTGGTTGCTGGAAAGATGCCTCTTCACTACCACTTTCATGCACAAGTACAGAACTCCCAAAACAATTAAAATACCTGTTTGAGGGCACGGTGTGCCTGGCATTAGTCCTGATTGTTATTGCCTGTGCTTGTGTTTCGATTCCACTTTATGTGAGTGCCTGTCTGCCATAACAACAAATACTGCAAATTGAATTTCCCCTCTGGGGAATATTAAAGTTTATATTTATTTTCATCTTTATAAGTAGGTGAACAATATTAAGACTCATTTTCTTGGTATATGTGCAGAACCATTCATTAATCAATTTACTATAAAGCGTATCATGTTCAGGATCATCCATACAGCCACCTACAAGTATTTTCTATACTGCTTATACTCTTCGCAATGTTATTATTATTAATACTATTCTCAGGGTGAAAGGCTACTGGAACATGTTATCGCACTATACATCCGTAAACTAGCTGGATAGAGAAGGTGTCACATCAGCAGAGACTTAGGCGAGATATATTGGTGAAATTGCTGATGGCCACAGAATGACAGAAATGAAATGGATGGTCTGTTGGGAGGCGGACATACAGGTCACATAGCGGGGAGTGAATATGGTGACAAAGTGGGAGGGTAGTAGTTTGGATCGAAATGTGCACTGTGGCAGTGCCCTTGACCAAGTTGCTGAACCTTCAGAACTGTTCAGGTGCACAACAATTTCATCCCACTCACTGACATCTCCCCGTTTGTGGATTGCTGACAACACAAGACAATAAGTGGGGGCCAATTGTCAAACACAGCAAGCTTTCTTTCACTGCAGCTCCATCTGACTGGCTGATTGACAGTCTAACTGACTGACTATCCAGACAGCTGAGCAATGAACTAACTAGAAGACCAACCATCCAACCAACTGACCAAGTAACTAATTGACTGACTGACAAACTGCCAACCAAGCAATTGATTGATTCACTGACCAATTTGCTAACTAACTGATTGACTGGCTGACAGATTGAACAATTAACCAATAAACTGACTAACAAAAGAACTGTAGGACCAACTGACCAACAAAGTGACAAAATGTCATAAATACTAACTTGGATTAGTTTAATAATTGACGGCTGAATATCTAATCAAACAACCAATAAACTAACTGACTGACTCACTCACCCACTAACTCACTGATTGGCAATCTGACTGAGTGACTGACTTGCTGTCTGACAGGCAGACGCTTACCAAACTAACTGAACTGCAAGAACCAATGATGACCAAACTAAAACCCTGATTGGCTGACTGCTTAACGGCTGACCAACAAATTGTCTAAGTGTCTGACCGGCTGACTGACAAACTAACTGACTTATTTATTGACAAACTAGTTAACGACCCAACTCACTCACTCATTGGCACACTAGGTGACTGAATGACTGGCTGACTGACAGGCAGATCAACAGATGAACTAACTGCAAGACTAACTGACCCACTGACTAACTACCCTAGTATTAACACATTGATTGAAAGTCTGACTGAAAGATTGATTGACAATACTACTGACTGACTAACCAACCCACTGTACAAGCAACCGACCAACTCACTGACCGAGTGACCTACCGACTGAAAAACTAATTACTAACCAGATTAACGGACTAATTAACCAATACATGCAAATAAATCACACATATCAACATGCTTTATGCTTTCTGTGCTTGGCAGATGTAAACGAGACACACCAGAGTTTAAATTCCCCTCCGAGATGAATGTTGTACGCTAAATAAACAATGACAAAACTAATGAAGTGACGGCCAGCCAGGTTCTTGGGGGGGAAGAAATGCTTTCATCTTTCCTTAGACTGCTGCTAACAGTGGAAATCTAAAGCAAGTATTCCCCACAGGAATTTGCTGTGAAATTAATGCACAAATGCTAAGGAGGTGGGTCTCATTGCATGCTCACTGATCACATGGTGGTCACATGACAGTCTTTTAAAAGGGAGTGGGGGGTGGAGAGGGACTGGAGCATCGCAACCGGGCTGATCCAACCGTGCATGCAGGCGACCTGCAGGAGCATCCGCCCTCCACCTCCTCCTCCGCTGCAGCTCACGTTAGCGCCTGTCCCGCACTTTTCTTCTCATCTCCACATTCACATCGCCTCCTACTACTAAAACCATTGCTGTGCGCTTCGTCTCACCAGTTGGGGAGGGGATCGTCCAGGCGGAGCATCTTCTATTTGCAAGGTAAGAGAAGATAACTTTTTCTGCGTTCTTTCTCTGCTCAAACTGAACACAATTAACAAGCAAATTGTAGAATAAAGGCAAAGTCTGCAGCCCTTTTTGTTTCCCTTTCAGCTAGAATAGTATTTATTTGAACTGCAATAAGAAGCATGATGTACAGTATTGTATAAACCCCACGTGCTATATTTGGACCAATATTGAATTACCTTAATATAAAATCCTTTGGGCAGAGCTGATCCATAAACTTCTGGGGTGAATAATGCCAGTTCAGTATGGTGGTGCCACTTAAATATCAATATATCAGTCCAGACGAAGATTACTGGCCGCTTTACTGGCGCCCTGGGGAAATTCGATACACACTTACTCGATTCAGTTTGCACTTTTATTGATTTTTTTTTCCACACCCCCCATTTTCAATGCCTTGCAAAAGGGCACTTTGTCAGTGTGTGGGAGGAGCAGGAACTAGGATGTCTCTCGCAACTAGTCCCACATCTCCATATTTCTAAGTCTCTGCAGTCTATTGAAATGCTTATTTCGTTCATATCTCGTGTGTGTGTGCATGTGTGTGTGACTCCCAATGACGACACGCAGAGACACAGCCTTCATGGTCTTTATGTGTGTGCGTTTGCCAGACCCCCCCGCAGGCCACATGCAATTAATGTGACCTTGTAGCGCACCGGGCAGTCTGGCCCCATCACCTTTCTTGAATGTCAACGCTGCTGACTTCCCGCTTGCTTTGCTCGTACCACAAAAAGTAAACTAAACCTCTGACCAAGCGTTGATCCTTTAATAATGTGTTCAGTGTGATGCTTGTAGTTTTCTGTAGACTTGAAATTTGAGCTGTTTTTACATGTTAGGGTTTCTCAAACTGATAAATGAAGAGTTTGGGATACTAGGTCATATTACAACAGTGTTTCCCAACCTTTATTGTGCCGTTTATTTGAGCAGTTTCTCAAAACATGGATACAATATACTGAGCTCCTTTCAATTCACTTAAAGGTGAAATTTGGACTTTTTTAATTGAACGCAGAGCTGTTATTTTGTTGCATATTTGGCAACAGGTGGATGCACAGGTCGGTTATAGCATCTACCATCTTGTTCCCTCTGACACTATACGTAGCTGGCATTGATAGGTGAAGATATATTTTTAGAAGTCATCATCAGCAATTAATTTTGGACTAATTACGTGACATTGGATCATTTCCCCCCAGAACACTTGATCAGCTCTCATAATGGTTGAGAATCACTGAGTGCGATTTGAGTGCGATTGGCTTGTGATGAGTCAAGGAAGTACACTTCTCACCAAAACACGAGCTAGGATAGACTACAGCACACCTGTGTCCTTAATGGTGGCAAATGCAATAAAAAAATGTATGGCCTGCCACTCCTAATGTAAAGTTTTGTGAGTGTCACTGCAGTCAAGGGCTACAGTGGCTAGAAAAGTACATTCTAACCTTCAAAGTACCTTTATACTGGCTTTCAAAATGAAGCATAATGCTACAGTGGCTACTTTGTGTGGATGATCCAAATTTTGTATCAAAGGTCAATACCAACTCATGTGATTGTTTGGATTGGTGTTACTGGTCTGAGGCAGGCAACTTGAATTTAGTTCAAATGAACAGTTTTGCCAATTTACATGCGCTTCATTGCTATTTGATGTCTATAATTTGACTAAAGTTGAGCAGATTTGACATTTCGCTGCACCAAGAGGCACATCACTTGCTGCTTAATGATCCAATAATGAGCTGGGAAAGGTGATAATGGACTCAATATGCAAGACAGCATGTGTGGATTTTTTTTTTTTTGTGCGTGTTGTACGTGATGTCTGAACACAATGTTAGATAATGTGAACATTTTTCAATGGGAAACTGCTTTCATGACGTATGTCCACTGCACGCACACACATGCGCATCCACGCAAGCACCATAATTATGATGACGATGCATAACGTCACCAAGAAATACCATTTTCATTTCCCAAGTTTTGCTGTTTTTATTGTTAATTTGGTTTTAAATAGGAAATCTGCGAGTGATTTATGATGCACCGTGTAATTTACGTTGCAGTGGGCTAACAACTAGCTCCGTGGTCGCAGGATGACTCAGTTGAAACTTTTCCTTTATAAATTATTGAAGATTAATCGGTCCTCCAGTGTCTACATTCTAAACGGTGAATAGTGAAAACGGTCACCCTATCCTCGTTTCCTCAAGTTGTTTTCAAACTGGCCATGCGTGGGTCGAAGCCAGTTACCCGCCTCCCACTGACTATTGACCCTTGCATGTGACATCAGACTTGCCTGCCCTGTGCAAAAGCTTCCATGTTCGAGAGCACAACGTCAAGTGAGTTTCACAATGGAGGCAAAATGGTCGCTAAGTCCGTTTTTTGTGCGCGACAACAGTGAACAACTGTGCAGTTTGCAATTGCTCTAATTGCTCAATCAGATCTTTTTGATAGAGGAAATTATTGTAAAGAAGACAAAAAATCTTCAAAGTTATCACTAATTTCTCATGTTGAACAAATGCCAAAATGTTGCGTGGTGATTGACAAGTCAATAGAGAGCCATTTGTAAGACATGTCCCAAATCAAGTGAGAAAAACTATACCATCAACAATATGGTGACAAGTGATAGCTCTCGTTAGGACAGTGCCTCCTACTGATTGCATGTATGCATGATGCATTCATGTAATAAAAGCAGTGCAGCAGATCATTAGAGCTTCACTCATCCACTGAGGCTCAGGTTCGCACACTGAATTCAAATCTTCAACAGGGCCTCCCAATGGGAAATAACACCTGAAATCCAAGCCGCACGCATTTCTTTCCAGTTTCCAACATGTGATAATGTTCTGTATAATGTTGCTGCAGAATGTAATGAAAGAGGAGGAATTTCTAAGAAGGTGCTCTGTCAGTGTCGAGGCGACGACGCAGAGGATAATGGATTCCTCGGAATGAAACAGGCGACATGACCGCAAAACCGCACGTTTTGTGGTGAAGAAGATTCACAAAGAAGAGCACGGAGCATTCATTAAAGTGGCTCAGCGGCAGTGTAAGCGAGGAATAATAAGCCTGGCCTGAAGGTACACTTGGAAATATTTTTTATCAAATTGGATATTTGGGAAGGCGGCAGAATACCAAACAGTTATGCTAAAAGGCTAACAAGACGAGCAGAGGTACCGTACATATCCACGACTGACTCGAATTCCTGTGCAGCCATAGATTCTTGCAAGCCGTGTTTGTTAGGCTGCCATCACATCAAGCGACATGGTCGAAACCGAATGAACTGTAGTGTAGTGTGCAAGGCGGGGCGAGTACTTTTCATGAGTGGCTGACCATCGGCCACTGGTTTCATTACAGTTCAAATTTTGGCGTCACAACATTGGCAAAGTAAACTGGACATTCTCCGTCTTTCTTCCTTGCAATCAAGTTAAAACTTTTTTTTTTCCTGGACATTTTTACTTGTAGTGCTTACTGCTCTACAGTATGGTAAAAAAATGACAGTTGAATTTACAGTAAATTACAAGCAAAAAAAAGTATTGTAAACTCAAATTTAATTACTGTAAAAATCGATTACAACATATTACTGTAAATGTTTGACAAGTTTTTACTGGATAAAAATTACAATTAATTACTGTTTTTTTGTTTTATTTTATTTTAGAAAACAGTAATTTATTGTAATCTAGTTTACAACTGTTCCTCCCCTTCAATGATGTTTGTTTCGTTGTAGAAGCTGTTGGGATTCAGTGGTGGTGCTCACTCGAATCCCTTTACCTGTGTAACAATAAAAAGTACAATTTTCAAAACACAAGACATGGTAGATTATTCATTATTTTTAACTAACCGAACTGTGTCTATGTTAGCAGAGAAACAAACAGCGGGAAAGCCAGTGAAATTAATTTAAACACAATTCTTACAAAAAGATCTTTTCCAGGTTGGTCCAAAACGTTCCAAAACACCACAAAATTCAAACTGAACCGAATATAACTTTCTCCGCCGACATTAACAAAACGTCAGCCCCGCAAATGCCCTTCTGCAGCTGAGTGCCTAAATGCACATTACTACCTGTAATGTTGTCTGTTTATTGAAGAAATGCGATGTGAAGACAATGCAGACTGTCCTCGTGCTAAATGTTACATCTGCCATAGTAAAAAGTGATGGAAAATTACCAATGAACCAAAGAAAAGTGACTCACCAAATGCTGAGTTTGTGTCTTGCTCCGGTGATTGTAATGGCGCCGCCATTATCCACTCCTCTCGAAAATCCGAACCCCAAAATCAAAACAACAGTATTTTACTTATGATGCATATAATCTAAGTACAATACAATGCAATCCAACTTTATCTATACATACCAGAACACAGTTGCTGTAAATCTTACAATAATTAACCGCAAAGTTATGCAGCAGGTTATTGTAAATTGGTTTCACGCATAATGCAATGCGAAATACAGTTAAACATGACGAGACAAAATACTGTACATTTGTACTGTAGATATTGCATCAATTTGTTACAGTGTAGCAGTCCGTGTGGAAAAATACTCACCACAAAATGCAACAATAGAGCAAAAAAATCAGTGATATATGACAGATATGCACGATATGAAATTCTGCAATACATTAAAGCTGCAAAAAGTAAACTGCAATTTGTTTGGGAACAAAGTGTCTTTACAAATGCTGTAAACAGCAGTTCAGCATTCATGAATTTGCCCATTTGCTGGTTTTGAGGGTGTTCTATCCGCCTTTATTCGCTGAAAACCTCACCTGTCTACTGTTTTTGTGCACGAGCCGAAGCCCTGTGTCACATGGACACATTACTTTGATGCCTTCTTGTGGCCAAGCAAGTTTATATTTGGGGAGGAGCTTCTTTTAGTCTAATTGAAAAAAAATATATAGTTTTGCTGCCGTCTTCTGGCAACTCTCGGCAATTACAAACCTTTCTGGGTAACTATCAGATACTTGCAAATTTTCCCTGTTCTCAGCACGGTGTTGCTTGTTGAATTGATGTTATGTTTTACATTCATCTTATTCTTCAATTAGAGTTAAAAATTTAACTTAAAACATTGCCCATTCAGTTATTTTCTATGGGGCTTATTTGCTGTTTCCACTCTATTTAGCATTATTTATCAGCCCTTGGCGCAGTGCCATTCTCGCTTTACATTGCGCTTTAAATGGAACTCCTCTGGCTTGGCTTATTATTGCACTGCAGCCAGCATGAAATATTCATTCCATTCATATTCAGCCCCGTGTTTGCTCTTTTATTCCATCACAGAGCATTAGGCCATCCTTCACTTAGCAGACACCCCCCAAATTGATTGAATAAAAAAGTTAGGACGTCATTACACTAATAATCATTGCCGGGGAGGGGGCAAGGAGGAAACGATCCAAAAATCAAACCACAAACTCACAAAGAGAAATAAGAGAGATTTGTGGTAACGGTAGAAGGCTGCCAGGCTTTAAACAAACAAAAAAAAAGTGGGTGATTTCGTGATGAGATTAAGCCCCACTACGTCTTTTTGGGGGCGGAGCTGATGTGCACAGCTGGTTGACAAAGTGCAAACCACATCTAGTTTCATTAGCATCAGTTATGTGGAGGTGTGTCATTACATGGATGAGCGGCCATCAGTGGTCCAAATGCTTTTTGCTGTAGTGAGTCTGGTAAATCCCCTTTAATTGTCACCTTTAACCCAAAGCCACTGATTGTGAAAGTGCAGAATGTGAAAGAATCACCACCTAATTACAGTTCAGTTAGTTCAAAACATTTGCATTTAATTTATTAAAACGTTTTGGTGTGAAATATTTAATTTGATCTTTTTTGTTTATCTGCAATATATTAGAAGTGAATGGTTAGTAATTAAATACATTTACAGTGTTGAAACTGTGAGTCAGATTTGTATGTAACCTCACTTCACTTTTTTTTTAAATTTTCATGAACACTCAGGCAGAACTGCCAACTGTTAGAGATCCCGCATTCATTTTACGAATATTTGCACACACACACACACACACATACACACACACACCCACACACACACACATATATATATATATGTATATATATATATATATATATATTTATATATATATATATATATATATATATATATATATATATATATATATATATATATATATATATATATATATATATATATATACACACACTCTATAACTCACATAACAACTATTAGTGAGTAACTTGATGTGAGAGCTTTATGTTGGTTTTCCAACAGTCATTTCATGGATCAGTGATGTGGGGAAAGGAATATTTGCCCTGTCTCTCTGATAGTGAGGCAGGCCATCAAGCTGAAGCTCAATGTCGTTTTAGCAAAGACTTCTCTCCTCTGGAAATCACTTAACTCGTAATACCTGTCACTGGTGCGACAGCACAGCAGGCTAATCTGTGTGCATGACACTCAAAGATATCGCAACATGATTGGCGTAAAGTCAATGTTATGTTGCAAGAATTTAGCCAACATTAGCTGTTGATTGGCAGGCAATACTGTGGAAGTAGATGAAATGATTTGAGAGAAATTTCTTTGCAAACAATAGACAGGATCTGTCACTGTTATTAATTATACAACACACAATGTTTTAAAGTGACATTTCCACTTCATAAAGTATGATACAACTGTAAGAGTACATTAACAGTGAAAACATGACCTTCAGTTTTAACTTTAATACTAAAGCCATAACGCAGAAGTGAAATTATTTTGAATGCATTTAAATGTATATATAGAGTATATACAATATATATATATATATAGAGAGAGAGTATATACAATGTATATATAGTTCCTTGTGTCTGCTATGGCTGAGTTATCCTCAAATCATTAGCTTAAAGCTACGTTGGACTTGGCTGCTAGCTTCCACCACCTATAAATTGCTCGCTAAATGTAACCTTGAGAACACATACAGCAAAGCTGTTTCTTATTCGGGCTGGTTCTGCCTTTGGAATAAATGTCACCTTCTTTTGTCCCTCAAATAGACTTACAAGAAAACTCTCTTGTATTTTCACTGGTGGTTAGTCTTTGTTAGAGTCTTTGCCTTCAGGGACAACAGCTTATCTCATGCAACTTAGCCCAACCAACCAACAACCAACCAACCAATCAATTTATCAATCAATCAATCAATGAGTCACCGAAATCCAAATCCAAACCTAAAGAATTGTTCTTGCACATCATTGTGGTTGAGTCAATGTGGCTGCTGTTTTTGCATGCAACGCCACAAATTGTGACGGCGGCACTAAAAAAAAATTGAACAGGCTGCAACAATCACAGGAAATGCTCTTGATGCCTTTAATCTGCATTTCCTAAAATATATTCATTTTAGGAACGCGCTCAAGCGCAAAAAGTGGACCACAAGTGTTTTTGCTCTCCAAGAAAATGTTCTGAAAAGCAGAAATGATTATGAAAACACTAAAAATGTAAATCTGTCTGTAGAGGTGCGGTGGCAGTGGGTGTACACTTCAAAACATAAACAACATTTAAACCTTTAGGTTGTGCGGGATGACACTTAAAGCCACCGCATTACATACTCGGTTGCTATGGTGGCAGTAATGACTTCCAGATGTAATTTATGCAAATTGATGTTTTTCTCTAAATGTGTGAAGCAATATTTTTTTCTTGTCTCTCTAATGACAACTGCAATAGTTGAATTCCGTTTCAGATTAGGACATGAAGCCATTCTGTTGAATCAGATTTTAGATTATGTGAATGATCCGGTTATCTTTGTAGCTTTATTTCTCCGTCATCATCAGTCCGTCGTTCTTTCAAGCCAACCAAATCTAACATCGACAGTCTGTCACTCAGTCATCGTTGGTTTAACAATGCTTCCGTCATCGCTAAATTACAGTTCGTCACCACTACTTTGGGATCGATAGACATTCTCCTTCTTCTTGGTGGCGACAGCCAAACGGCTCTGAGAAAGTCCTACCCATGACATCACACGCGAGCCAGCATGGCAGACACACAGCCAAATAAAGTTTTTAAAAAGACACACACACCCACGCACGCACACACACTCAAAGTGTGGTAATTGATGAAATAAAAACAATATGGGACAATGTCCTTTACCGACAGGGAGAGACCTAAAAAAGGGGCAGGCTTGGAGAAGTGTGAGAAAGGAATTTGGAGTATCTGGTGAGTGGATTGAATTGATTACAATTTCCTAACTGTCAACAAAGATAGCATTTAGCAGCTAACATCACCGGTCACCGAATTGACGAAACCATTGTACACACTTCTTTTCTGCCCCTGCGACCAAACCACACGCAAGACAGGTGGTCAGCTGTTAGCAAAACGAGAGTTTGTCAGTGACGGACTAAGCAGGTCCGTCAGTAGTGACCCGGTTAGTGACAATTCCACTGACAGACGATAACCCGCTTCCATCGGTGCTTAGTCCAACATTTTTTTTTTCATGTTCCCGTTATTCATCATTCACTTGCAAAACAGGTGTCTGTCAGCGACTGACTTATGGACCTTCCGTTAGGACTGATGGAATGCCCACCTCCGCTTGTTTGTTGATGAAGTGCCACACAAGAATTCAACTACAACATCTACAACTGCTATTACTGCTACTATCATTACGGACAAATTGATATAATTTGGAAATGATATTCAAGATAGTAATAAATACTGAGCAAAGAGCTGTTAGGTCAAAGGTGATGTTCCCCAGGGTTCAATTTTAGGTCCCATATTTAGATGAAACAGATGGAAAATAAAGGCAGATAGAGATTTAACGAATGCTCTCTACAGAACCATATGCTGATGCTTTGGTCACATATTTTTTAATGAATTGATTAAATAATTTAAGAGATAAGTAGATTTAAATGAAGAAATGAATGAATGCTCAACAACGTGCTGGAAGATGTAATGAAGCGTGCACCAAGGTTGACTTTTTCATTTAGGAATTTTTAAATGAGCACATGCATGCATGGTTGGGCTTCATTCCTCTCATGTTGCTAACTAAGGAATGAATTAGTGCTCATCAGAGATGAAAATGCTGAAATTTGGCATCCCTCAAGGTTGATTTTAAGGGCCCACACTTTTTTTTAATTTAAGGGATTGATGAATGGATAGATTTTATTAATCAGTGAGTGAAATAAATTAATTACTTTTTAATTTAATTGACATTCTGCGGAACCGTGGCTTTCGATTTCCATGCTTGTTGAAGATTTCTTTCGGGTTAATTAGAGTACAATGTTGATTGGTACGTTAACCACTCAAGTTGGACCGAATTGCACTTGATATAAGTTCTCCAGCAGTCTTCGTGTATTCCCACAAGGCTGCAAGCTCTTCAGTGTCAATCAAGTGAGCAAGTGTGCAGCCACTTGTCCGGCAAACACAAACGGTCGCCTGTATCAAGCTTCCTGGGAAGCCACAAGAGAGCGGAGCACTCTGGAGTTTGGGGAGGATGCGGGAGGGGGGGGGTGAGCGGGGGGGTCACCACACTGATGACAGCCATCGTGCAGTCTGTTGCTCATGAAGTCTGCGAGCTTGTCAACTCGAGTGAGGTTTACGTCACGGCGGCCACATTCCGTTTTTACCTGCACCAAGAGTGGAGATTGAAGCAATCAACGATCCATTTCTTTGGATGCAATTTGAAAAGGGACACTTTCATCAAGGGCGCAGACATTTTTCTTTCTCGGGCAGAAACAAATCTGGCCTTCCGCTAAACAAAATTGACAGAATTTTGATTGGCTGTTTGATGTGCAAATGCATTTGAACACTGTGAATGAGTTTTGACGTAAGAAACGTGTAGACAGCCAGTCAATGTTTTAAACATTCATTACTGTGTCGCTCGTCTTGATTAATGCAGTACTGATAATTCTAACCTGCATAGAAAATATGATTCAGGGGCCATGTGCAGTTCACACGTGTTTTAATAATGTGTCTGTGACAATCTTGCTTAAATTAACCTTTAATAAAAGGAAAATAAAGAATGAATGAATGACCACCGCAGAGCTATGTGGTGAAATGTAGCCTTCCTTTGTGGAGGCAACGTTTCATACACCCCACAATGTGCATGTGGCACCTGGCTACTTCACAGCATCTCAAAAGATATTTATCTGCTAGCAAATACTCATGTGTGCATTCAAGAAACCTCAATGCAGCTCTGCTTACCTTTTGGCTTTCATATGAGAGCAGAGGCGTCGCACCTTTGTGAGATGAGAGTGTCTCTACACGATAGTGTTAAGACATTGCCTTTGGTGTTATGGATGGTACCAACCAAGGAAGTGAAAGGTGGACCCAAGAACAAGTGGAGACATTAAAGGCAATGAGGAAGGAATTTTTGTGAGTGAAAGGAAGTGAGGCAAGGGTGTCCAGAGTCCTTTTGGACCAGAGGGTTGAGTCAGGGAGGGCAATCCAGAATCCAGAGAATGAAGGTTGCGGTGAGGCAGAGCTGGGGCGGGTAGGTAGGAAGCTGCTGCAAACACGAGAAAACAAAAGCACCGAGAATCAGGTTAGCATACTAGCCAAAACACATTCACTGGGAGCACAAATGTGGGCCGTAGTACCAAGACATGGGCAAGAATAATCTGGCGCCTGACCACTAGCTGCACCGATCTTAAATGGTGGTGATGATTCTGATTCTGATGAGCGACAGGTGTGCAGGAGCAGGAGCCTGAAGATGTAGGGGCGTGACCAGGAAGTGGGACGAAGAAAACCACAAATGGATATTTATCCATTCTAGATGCACTTGTCATGGGTTGGGAAATTTGGTGTGGGGGCAGTAGCCCCTCTTTTCACGTTTACCTAATTACAGTAAGGACGTTTACTTTATTGTTTAATTTTTATGGAGACCCAACTGCCGTATTTGTATCCAGTCAAATAAAAAGTACATTTTCCGGTATTCAACTCCTTTAAGATGTGAATGAGGCAGCGCACACATTGAGACGGATGATTCATCTCAGCTGCAAGGGGACGTAAGAGTGGCCACGCCATTTCGGGCCAAGATCAGACAGCCGAGTGATGCGGTGTGACGTCACGAGCGAGTGCAAGTGGAGTTTTGGACAACGTGGACGTCAGTGCATCGCTTTCAAGCCTGCAGGACACATGACTCATGCTCTCTTTTATGTCCATTGTCAGAATGCGCACAGATCTGTAGGGCTGACATTTTTTTGCTGATGTCAAACAGTTGAGCCTCGATTTCTAGTTCAGAGAAGTGCCAGAAACGCTATGCAGTTAGTATCAGTGAAAATAGAAGCATTTTCACTTCCTTGTGTGATTTTTACTCCTCTGCAGAGTGGAGCAGGAGTTTTATTTTATTCAGGGAGAGGCCAAATTAATTTCATAATAACTAATCATATCCAATGTGTATCTTCTTTTCCTTCCAGCTTGTCCTGTTAGTGCGTCATTTTTTTCCATCCAGGCCTATCTTCTGCATCCTCCTCTCCAACACCAACTGCCCTCATGTCTTCCCTTTCTACATCCATCAACCTTCTCCAAGGTCAGGGGTGGGCAAACTTTTTGATTGGGGGGCCACTATGGGTTCTAAAATTTGACAGAGGGGCCGGACCAGTAGCAGATGGATGGAGCGTTTTGCTAACCTCACCTCATCGGAGAAAAAAAAAAAAAATTAAATGAAAGTGAATAAAAGTATTACATCAATATATATGTCTTTGAAAAACTACAATATTTAGAAAATAACACATTAACAAGGTTTATTCATTTAATTTGGCAGGCCGGATTAAAACGTTCAACGGGCCGCATGTGGCCCCCGGGCCGTAGTTTGCCTGCCCTCGGTCATCCACTCTCTCTCTTGCCTGGCAGCGCCATTCTCATCACCCGTCTACCACTATATTCACGAGCTCTCCTCTGGTGTGTGTCCAAAACAAAGCGTAGGTCTGCTCTCTCTAACTTAGTGCCCAAAACATCTTACCTTGTCTGTCCTTCTGATAAGCTAAATTCTAGCTCTGTTGTCTCTTCAGCGACACTATCTCTAACCCAAATACCAACCTCATTATTGTCTTACATATTATATATTCCCCTTCATCCTAGCAGAGAGTCATTTATCACAAATACACTTTTCTCCAACCGTTCCAGTATTTGAAGACCACCACCCTAGAAATCGCTTCTCCCTTCAGCCTCACTTTTCCGCCTCCACCCCGCTCATACTTCTGCTAATCTTCATTCCTCTCCTTTCCACCGAAGCCTCCAACTTTCTAAATATTCCTCCACCTGCTTGATCCTTTCACTGAAGATTACAATGTCATCTGCAAACATCACGGTCCATGACGACTCAAGTCTAGCCTGATCTGTCAGCCTAACCTTCACTATTGAAAAGAGTAAAGGGCTTAGAGCTGATCCTTGATGCGGTCTCAACTACAACTTATCGACCTTTAGCTGATATTGTGAAGCTTAAATAAATTATTTTCTCGCCCACATGCGTGATATCTCATTCAAGCTCGGGTCTTGTACAGCTTAGTTATTTTTGATCATTTTGTTCAAAATGTTGTATATTCCAGGAGAATAATTGCATTCAAGGATCAGAGAGCGCTATCAGAACAGTCTTTGAATCTAAAACACAAAGTATCTGTTTTGTGATTTTACATTCCTTAATACTTTTACTCAAGCAAATATCTGAAAGATCATAGAAAAATGGGATTAATCGTGATCAGTAACAGAAAACTGTGATTAATTCATTTAAAATGTTTAATCACTTGACAGCAACAAACAAATTAATTTTGGCAAGTATTTGGGTGTCGTTGAAAAAAATCTTTATATGTTATGAAGATATTTTTGGGAGCCATTTTTCCTTTCAAAAACACATTCCCTTATTTTCTCTTTTTTGAATGCGATTTTCCATATTTGAAGAGGACAAAAGCAATGGCTCAGAATCGAACCATAAAAGCTTGAGATTGACGCCTGTCTGTGTTCCCATTAACCAACACAATAGGAGCTCATTTTAGCGGCTCCGCTTGAGCAATAATTGACAGTCACGAAGTGCACTCACGCCGTTTAAATCCTACGTTTGTGCACTCTGAAGCTGCGTCATATTTAAACCAACATATTAATTGAAGCTCACAGATTCATGCCTCAACATGTTGTTTTGGATTTATTTGATTTATTGCACGTTGAATTCACTTGAACTTTTAGCTTAGAGGTGACTCGTGTAAAATGTTGTCTTGTATTTTCCTTGTGAATTTATCACATTTAATCCCTTCAGGGGGGACCAGTGAAAACATCAAGAAACATAATGCAATGTGTTGCTGTTCTATATGTGTACTTTTCTCTTTATTACCAGGTGCGGGTCACTTCCTGTGGCGTTTGAGATAGCTGCCGTGATCTGTGGTGTGCTGTGTGAGATTATTGCTAAATGGCTGCTTATACACGAAGATGTGTTTTACTGGTGAAATAACCTTGAAAGAGATTGATCCAGGGTTTTTGATTGTTGTTGTTGAGTGGCTGAATTTTGGTTTCCTTTTTGTTTCCGGCGTAGTTGACGTACTATTAAATGTGGACATTTACAGAGTGGGGCAAGAACAAAAAACAATGTTCCGCCTTATAGTTGCAGATATTGAGGAGATAAACACCCCATGCCACGAAACCAGGATTAATTGGTGCACCTTAAAAATAGTAGCCTTCGATCAACTTATTAGATGTAGCGCCCAATTAATCAGCGGGTGCATCCAATTTAATTAATAAGCTTTTGCCCTTTTGAATTAAAAAAAATTTTGGCCGCAGTTGACTTAAAAAAATTTGAATACTCTAACCCACTCGCCTAAAATGCTATACCTGTAAAATATAGAATAAAATATAAAATAAACACCACTGGAGCAAGTTAGTTAGTTAGTTAGTTAGTAAACATTTTTGACTGGCGAATCCATTCAACCACATATTCACTACAACAAGAAACAAACGGACAAGAACACCAATTGAGAATGCGGCTAATGGACTGGCTAAAAAAATAACAAATAAACCAAATAGAAAAGCTGCAAAATGTCGTCATGTTACAAAGGAAAATTACATTTTGAACATGTTAAAATTTTGATGGCAACGAGAAAAACTGTCTGCGACCATTAAAACTGTTTGCAACCATCTTTGGAACATTTTGCCACCTCGAGCGACACTCGCAAACTTTGGCCGCTAAGTGAGCTATATGGGTTTTACGTGGGGAAAGTGAAAGGGATGGAGCATAGGCTCGATGGAACTGAAGGGAATGTGTGTCCCCTGTCCCAATGCCATTTGCACCCATGTGTATATACCGGGGGGAAGCAAAAGTGGGAATACAATTATAAAAAAAGAAAAAGAAAACGTGCTCAATAGTTATTGTTTATGATACAAACAAAATTAAAATACAGAAATAAAAATATCTTCTGCCCTGCAATTGGCTGGCAACCAGTCCAGGGTGTCCCCCGCCTACTGCCCGAAGATAGCTGGGATAGGCTCCAGCACCCTAGTGAGGAGAAGCGGTACAGAAGATGGTTGGATGGAAAAATATCTTCATCATATATAATGTCACTAATCTCACCAATGTGATACTGCTGTAAACCTCCTTTTGCAGCCCGTGAATATAATCTTTTTTTTTTATTATATACACTATTTACCTATTTGCATGTGCATGCTATGATTTGTTTTTGTTATTTGAATTGTGCGCAGTTTCGTTTCAAGTTATATCTCGGTTTCTATGTTTATGTGTGTTCGTTTAGTTTTTATTTCCAACTATTCTCGTCTGCCCAGTTCCTTGTGTCTCCCGCCACCTGTGCCTTGTCCAAGTGTACCTCGATGTCTCGTCAGTTTCCTGTATTTCCCTCGTTTCTTGTCCCTCGTCTTTTTCTATTCATCTGTGTTGCTGTCGTGTGTCAATATAATCCCGTCATGTTGTTTCTTTTTACGTGTTTTACCTCCAAAAAGGACAAATAAATATTTGATGCCTAGTTATCCTGAGAACATCAATCTGATGACATTTTCTTTTGTCCTCACGTCCACGTTTGAGTTACCACAGCTTGGGGAACACTTCATCCACCTCATCTGATGACATTGTGATAAGCATGCTTGTGGTCGCCTGTCAGGTCACCTTGCATGCCCCGCCCTTCTTTAATTGCGTGCTAGTCAGGAATTCTTATTGTCTGCGCTCGACGGCATTTAATCCAATTGATTATCTGGAGTGTTGGGGGGCACCTTACGAGGGTCAAGGACTCACTCAATTGTATGTTTTTGTACATGCGCCTCAAGAAATACAGCAGATGTCAGAGGTTTTTTATGGTCACTTATTGATAGGCAGAATTTGTGAGGCATGATTTTTGCCCCAATGACTTTTTTTTGAGTAAATAAAAAGGGGGTGTAATTTACTATAAATTCCACAAAGTGGTGGGGAAAAAACAAATGGAGAGGATAATAAATACAATAGAATTTTATTTATTTAACTGCTGGAGCTGTAACAAAGCACTTTGCATATGGTGTAATATAAATTAGCGAGAAGCAGGAACACCATGCCTCTAGAACGTACACAATAATGAACCCATGATACATAAATGTATTCACTAGTGAAATTATTCGGCACTCATAAATAGCATTCGCTAGAATGAGGAAAGAAGCAGAAACATATTTGTCACTTTCACTGATGTTTGTTCTCACGGTGCATTCAAGGACCGGCAAAAAAGCAGAACATCCCAGAAGTAGCGAAAGTACACTATCAATGAATTCAAATGAACAGTAATGCAAGGATTCCCCTAGATAGTGGCATGCTAACACTTTCGTTGCTTCTATTTTCAGCGAAATGCAGTGGATAGAAAAAAAAAAAAGAAAAACGGGAAATGGGCTAATTTGCACGTGCTAAATCATGAATATATATGCGTTAATTGTAATCTAGTCATAATACTGTCCTTGGTTTCCTTTAGACTTCACTGCAACACAAATTAGAGAAAGGCAAACGAATCTGAGAATGTGTCCAATTCTCAGTTTTTTCAATGAGATGTTTTTTCACCATTGGAGTTTGGCAATTGAAAGAATTCTACTTCTAGCTGAAAAAAAATTATATCGACATTCATGTAAATTGGAATCCCTCTTCAGTCTATTTTTATACACAAAACAATTATTTCAACATAAATAACAAAATGTTGTGAGTCTTTTGCCTAAAATGAGAACAAATCTTCAAGCAATGACAGCTACTTGGTCAATTTGACAAATAAAGACTCTTAATGGAGTACTGCAATGCATTATTAAGTGCATTTTTGAAAAGAGCAGAAACAGGAAATGACATTGGAGACATTTATGACCCTTGGCTTCCTCACTCACACTAGGAGACAGATTAATACGAATATGATATCGTCTCACCCTCACACTCCCCGACTCCCACTTCAAATCTGTCATTTCTTGATGACGTTTCCTCACGGAGATACGAAAGTTATCACGCTAACATTCAGGCAGGTGCGTGTGTGTGTGTGTGAGCGTGAGACAATGCCAGAGTGTGAGAAATGAGATACAAAAGGTGAGACACAGACAAATGCTCTTTGCTGAGTCGTATAAGTCTCCAGCTACTTCCAGACGTCATTGTTAAATATGACCACATTTCCGTGTTCGCATCAATGCAAAATGTCACTAGTGCCATTCTTCTTTTTTTGCAATAAATTTTAAAGCGTAAAAAAGATATTAAGTCCACGGTGACATAGGAGGATACGAAATGGGAATTTTTCATTGGGGCAAGTACGACAGTGGGACACCAAATCCCGTGGATGGGTCTCGCCGTAATATTAGGACAGAAAAGTGTGACAATGGTCATAGAATAAAGCTGTACTAGAATGAGAAAAAAACAATTTTAGACTCAAGTTTTAAAGCTATGCCACAAAAGTCAAGATATGACATACAGTAAATGGCTTAGAAAAAAAAAAATTTCCAAGAAAAAAAGTTAAGCCATAGACTTAAGCCATAATATATCCAAATAATATTGTGATGTTTCATGAGAGTAAAGTACTGCTAGATGGGCAAAGCTGTATATTTATGAAAAAATAACGGTGAAATATAGAATAAATCAATAGTATTGTAAAAATATAAACAGTCAAGGGGTAAAGGTTATAAAACAAAAAACATTGTTATGGGAAATAATCGGAACATGAAAAAAAAGTAGTATTACAACCAAAATGTCGTCATGTTACAAAAAAGTTCAAAGTTGTAATGTTTTGTGAATGAGTCTCAATGTGACAATAACAGTCACAATCCTATGGCAATAAAGTCGCAATATTATGAACAAAGGAGCCTGATGATTAAGTCGCAACATAATAATAATATTGTTATATTTTTGAGGAAAAACATCCTGCGCTCAAAAAGAAAATTGTCCACCATTGTATCTGACATGGTTAAAAAAAAAAAAAAATTAGTTTGACAGATTCAGAGGTTTTATTTTGAGATTGCTGGATAATGTCACCTTTTAACTAAAATATCCTGTAAAATCTTTTTCTGGTTTTGACTGAGGATGCAAGACCCCCCTGTGGTGAGCTCGGCATGCAGTCCTTATTGTCAGTCTAGCCCATGATGGGCTTTAATGCACTGAGTTTCTATTTCGCAGCCATGTGAGAGTGTGCACACTTTTCTGGAGATTACCCCGACATTCACGCTGAGGCGCATGCGGGACGTCACGCACCGGACGAGTAAGAAGCCAGGCAGCAAATTTTGCTCGGCGTAATGGAAAAATCTAAATCGTCTCGTCTGGGATATGAAAGTAATGCGCTACGTGACATTTAAGGATAAAGGTATAATAACTTGTGCTCGCTTCGCTGTGTTTTTCTCAATTCAGGAGGTAAACGGCAATTTTTTATTTTCAGTATTTATTTATTTTTTTGGTTTTGTCGTTTTCTAAAAGGTTTAATAGAGCCTGCAGCTTAATTGCAGAAGTGGAGGCAATAGAAGTGGCTACAACTGAAAAAGAAAAAAGTAATAAAACTGGAGAAAAAGCATAATCAATTTCTTTTTTATTCATGTCAAAACATGGCATTCTGACTAATATTACATTGGCGGAATATGAGTTAAGCAAACGCAATATCAATCAAAATGCCATGTTTAGTCAAGTTAAGGTGCATAGAACATTTTATTGCACGGAATTTTGGGGTTGACTTCCCTTTTAAGGCAGGGGGGTGAATTTCATGTTTCTGGGTTCAAAGGCAGTGGATGATATAATTGAGAGGGTCGAAATTGAGTAGCTTGCTATTGCTTTGTAAATACTAGTCAGTTTTGCTGCATGGAGGAAAAAGACATGACTTGTCTCTGGTTTTGTCATTCATCGCCTCTCCACAATTAGTTATGAGCAGATGTCAATGCTACGCTGCAATGGTGAAGTTGCCCTACTTCTCCGCACTGAAATAGTAAAACTTTGCTTTCATAATAGTCTGACTTAGTTTTTTTCTCTACATGAGGACTTTATTCTGGTACGTGTACGACTTTAGAGTATTATATTATGTTTTTTTTTGTTTGTTTGTTTTTTAGTGGTATTACTTTTTTTTCTTCTATTCATAACAGCTTTCAGTTTTGGAATAAGATGACCTTTTTTTTCTCGGAACAATATAACTTTATTTTCATGATTTCACCACTCATAATACTTGTAATATTACAAATTTTGTTTTTATTCACTTTCTCATGACAATATGGGCACTATTTTCAAACCGCGAGCAAGTCTAGCTAAAAGCATAGTCAAACTGTGCGCATGACTGGAGTTTTCCTTCTTTTGATATTTTGCTGAATTGAAACATAGTCCCACACACAAACACACACTCGCATTGCAACTTTTTGTTATAACTCAATGAATTTTTTTTCAAATCCGATGACATTAGTCACAGTGTTTTTTTTTTAATTTTTTTGTTTTTTCCTTTATTCCACAAAGCTGTGATGATTGCGACCAAATGAAGTAGAACCATTAAAGCATGATAAATGAATGAGTGGATAGGTGGGCAGGGAAAGATAAATAAATGGACGCAGCAGCATCTCGGATCCTGTATAAGCTGCTGTTCCCTTGCAGCTAATTTAGATTAAACGTCATCCTTTCCCACCTTACTTTTTACCGGACAAGAGCTTGTTTACACCATCCATCATTGCAAAAAAAAAAAAAAAAAACACATGGAAGGTCCCCCTGCTCGCTCTCTCCTGTGCTGAATGGCAGTTTCTCAGAACTTGATGACCCACATCGCCCGCCCTCTCATCTGTCTGCTGACTTTGAAGCATGCGTGCTTCACAGTGGGTTGCGCGTATACTCTGGTGATCTTCAATCTAGCCCATGAGGGCTGAATGCTGCCTTGCTAGAGTTCATTCACAGTGGACAATGGGGCTTTTTTTTCCCTGCATGATTCGGTAGAATGCATGCATTGATCGCATGTGGCACATTTTAATTCAGATCACTGACGTTACATTGTAGTCAGGTAATACCGGTGGGATTAATGTAGATTTGTTTCTGTTAATAGATAATATTATTTTTTTGTTTTCATGATTCATTAGCCAATTCAATAATTGTTTGTTGTATCAGTGCTGTATGGTGTCAGTGAACTCAGCTCACTCCACAACATGCAGTAATTGGCAGATAGCGAACAATTGTTCAAAAAAGAGGCCTTTAGCATTTTAATTCCACTCCCAGTATACAGTTTCCTGTCTAAGAGAAAACCATTTTGTGTATTTCAAACAGCTACATAGCTTAGCTTTCAGACAGTCCGTTTAGATTAATGCTCGCAAACAATGCCAAGCGCCATTGATTGGCTAACAAATAGCATTTTTTTGGGTGGTTTTATAACTTTTTAAGCAACTGCAACCTGACAACAGGTGCAACACATATTGATGGAAGATATAACAATATTCACCGACATATACTGCGTTCTTTAGCCTTTTTTAAGAATTATTATTATTACTGCAGCTTACTGGGTCCGTTGTGAAACAATTCTTTGTGAGTCTGCATTATCCTGCCTGCAATTGTCCAAGGCATACCAGAAGGAGCAGCACAATGTCCATTAAATGGAAGCAAAATTATGGCATTAACTGATTATTTCTTCACATTCACTTCAATTGCTTTAAATATTATAGAATGTCTTTTTTCCTTTTAACATATTTAAAAGATTATGGTTGAGGCCTGAAAGAATAAATGGCTTTTCCATTGATTGCATCTTAGGATGTTTCAGAAAGCCAAAAATCAAGAATTGGTGAGTTTTTAGGAAATTATACTGCACAAAGGTTAAGAATTTTGGTTAATTTTTAAAAGCTGTGTTCAACTGGGGTGTTGTGTGTTAGATTTATATGTTGTGTTTTTGTTGACTGAGGACACACATGACAGACCTTTCGGTCTTCAGGTGGTCAGGAGCGATTATGTCCATTAGATTAGACATCTCGGCATCGCTCTCATGCGGATAAATCAAAGCGAGTCCGTCTGCAGAATCATTAATCCCGGGATGTGGCCCCTAGGGATGCTCCTCTTCTCTTCTTCAACTCAGTAGTGGTTACATGAAATAATAAGCCTTCCCCAACCCTGTTGCCACGACTCTTCTTTATTCCTCCTAATGGGCTTCGCTGCGGATTGCCTTTCCCTCAGGAGGACTTGTGTGCCCTGCTGGCTTTTTTATTTGCTGCCTCCCCCCCCTTTAAAACGATTGTGTGAGCTTTTTTTTTTTTCCCACCCTCCTCTCTATATTCACTCTGCATTGCTCCGAGGGCACAATCGCAGAATCTCCTATTATAATGCCTCCATCCTGCAGTGTTGGTGTGCCGCAGCTCGCCCCTCTAAATAGGCTGTGAGAAAACAGATAAAATGGGAATAAAAGTCATTCAGGACACATTTATACCAATATTCACACTTGTGTCTTTTGCCTTTTACCAGTTTCAACACGCCCCTATGGAGAGTGCGCAAGGCCACCATTCATCTTGTTTTATGGATCATACAGGTCATGTTGACGTTGAAAGTAAAAAAAGAACGTAGCAGCAATTATAATAACCCTGATCAACGCATTTTACTCATATTTTTTTCAATCAGAGACGCCAGTATTTTTTTTCAACACACCGGGAAGTCATAACCGGCGACCAATCGGAAATGTAAAATTCATTCTTGCTTTTTTAAACCACAATGGCTGAAGGAGGGAAAAGTGTGGCTTTAACAGCAGATATATACATTTTCAAGACGGACCTTTCAAGAGAAGCTAGGTCGCCCCTTTTTGTCAAATCTAATTGCATATAATGCTCCTGACTATTGTTGCTTTTGTTTGTACAGATGATATAATAATCATTCATTTACATTTTGCCATTCATATCTATAGAATTTATTATGCATCTATAGTTGCACAGCTACCTACAAACCCTTTATGCTACATATCTTAATCGCAACACATTCAGTCGTTGGCAGTGAATGCGGGTTTCCTCTGTGAGCGTGCAACATACGCACGACACGAGATAGCCTAATGGGCACAGTCATGACCGTGAAAACGGAGATACAGTATTGACACGCGTCATCTCGTCTCGCCCCCGCACACGCCGCTGTGAAGTCATCGTTGTGCACGTCCATCCGCAGCGTGGGAGGATCATAAGTACTTCCTGGCTCGTCATTCCTCAAAGCATCTCCATTAGTTTGCTCTTGTTCCCATGAGCCACCTCGTCACTGTAATGAATTTTTATCAACTGTGCCAAGCAGGCTATGTTCTCAAGGGCGTGGGTTTGTCTGAGTTGTCTTTAATGGGCAGACTTCTAAAGAGATTCTTGCAACAGTTTGGTTAGAATCCCTACACAAAGATACCACCTATGATGAGATTAATGCAGATTATTTATATGCTGGTGTGTCAGGTATGATCGCCGGTGGGCGAGGAGGAGGTGGACCCAGAGGGGCGAGGAAGCAGGGAAAGGGTAAACTAAGGGAGTTTATTAAATAAATCTAACGAGGACAAATATGGCGTGGACAAACAAACGTGGCAGGGTGCAAAATGACTATGACGAACTAAACTTGACTAAACAGAACAAAAACCGAGGAACGAAGACAGTGACAAAAACTAGGGACAAGAGCGGGAGCAAGAGCGGGAGCGAAGCGAGAACATGAGCGTGAACGAGATCAGGGAGCGGTCGTGACAGTCCAAATGAAGCAGCAGGAGTAATGTTCCGACAATGGGTTGTCGGAGTGAGGTGTTTAAATAGTCCAGTCAATAGGGGAGCAGATGGGAATCAGGTGTGTTGATGATAACGGGGAACAGGTGCGTGGCTGGTGAGACAGAGTGCTGGGGGGAAACGCCCTACTCAGCTGACAAACATAAACAAAAGTGCACATGGTAGGAAAGTGACAAAAACAATAACAAAAGCACATGCAGACGAAAACAATGACAAAAACCCCTGTCATGCCCGACGCGGATCATGACAGTACCCCCCCCTCAAGGGACGGATTCCAGACGTCCCACAAAAAGAAAACCATGTCCAAAAACGAGGGTGGGCGGCAGGGGTCGAGCGGTGGGTCAACGACCCGTGATCGAAACCGGTCTGGCGGATGTCCGGGAGGCCAGACCAGCGAGTCCTTTCGTGGCCATTCAGGCGGCCGTCCGGGTGGCCGAACCCGCAAGTCCAGTCGTGGCCATTCGGGCGGGCGTCCGGGAGGCCAAACCAGGGAGTCCGACTGTGGCCATTCAGGCGGGCGTCCGGGAGGCCCAGATCGCCACATCGAGTGCGCCGCCGGGGCTGAGACGAGAAGCGGCGGTGGGTCGAGGGGCTCAGCCGAGGCAGAGGCTTGGAGCGGCGGCGGACCGGACGCAGCCGAGACAGGAACTTGGAGCGACGGCTGGTCGTCCAGCCCCGCCGAGTCAGGAACGTGGAGCGGCGGCGGGTCGTCGAATCCCGCCGAGGCAGGAACGTGGAGCGGCGGCTGGTCCTCGAGCCCCGCCGAGACAGGAACGTGGAGCGGCGGCTGGTCCTCGAGCCCCGCCGAGACAGGAACGTGGAGCGGCGGCTGGTCCTCGAGCCCCGCCGAGACAGGAACGTGGAGCGGCGGCTGGTCCTCGAGCCCCGCCGAGACAGGAACGTGGAGCGGCGGCTGGTCCTCGAGCCCCGCCGAGACAGGAACGTGGAGCGGCGGCTGGTCCTCGAGCCCCGCCGAGACAGGAACGTGGAGCGGCGGCTGGTCCTCGAACCCCGCCGAGACAGGAACGTGGAGCGGCGGTGGACCGTCGGACGCCGCCGAGGCCGTGACGAGAAGCGGCGGCGCATCGTCGGACGCCGCCGAGGCCGTGACGAGAAGCGGCGGCGCATCGTCGAAGGCCGCTGAGGCAGAGTTGAGAGGCGGCGGCGTGTCGTCGTCCACCACCGAGGCAGGAGCCAGGAGCGACCGTGGGTCGTCGAGCGCTGCCGGGTCAGGCCCTTGCAACGGGCGCAGGACAGGCGCCGTCGGATCCTTGACCGGAAGCGGACGCGGGACAGGCTCCGCCGGAACGTGAGCTTGGGGCGGACGCACAACGTGCTCCGCCGGAACGTGAGCTTGGGGCGGACGCACAACGTGCTCCGCCGGAACGTGAGCTTGGGGCGGACGCACAACGTGCTCCGCCGGAACGTGAGCCTGGGGCGGACGCACAACGTGCTCCGCCGGAACGTGAACCTGGGGCGGACGCACAACGTGCTCCGCCCGAACGTGAACCTGGGGCGGACGCACAACGTGCTCCGCCCGAACGTGAACCTGGGACGGACGCACAACGTGCTCCGCCTGAACGTGAACCTGGGACGGACGCACAACGTGCTCCGCCTGAACGTGAACCTGGGACGGACGCACAACGTGCTCCGCCTGAACGTGAACCTGGGACGGACGCACAACGTGCTCCGCCTGAACGTGAACCTGGGACGGACGCACAACGTGCTCCGCCTGAACGTGAACCTGGGACGGACGCACAACGTGCTCCGCCTGAACGTGAACCTGGGACGGACGCACAACGTGCTCCGCCTGAACGTGAACCTGGGACGGACGCACAACGTGCTCCGCCTGAACGTGAACCTGGGACGGACGCACAACGTGCTCCGCCTGAACGTGAACCTGGGACGGACGCACAACGTGCTCCGCCTGAACGTGAACCTGGGACGGGCACACAACGTGCTCCGCCGGGACATGGACTGGGGACGGACGCACAACGTGCTCCGCCGGGACATGGACTTGGGGCAGACGCGGAACGTACTCCGCCGGGACATGGACTTGGGGCAGACGCGGAACGTACTCCGCCGCAACATGGACTTGGGGTGGACGCAGGACGCGCACCACCGGAACATGGACTTGGGGCGAACGCACGACGTGCACCGCCGGAACATAAACTTGGGGCGGACGCGGAACGTGCTCCGCCGCCACATGGACTTGGGCCATCGGCAGGGCGCCGGAACGGGGCTCAGCAGCTGACGAGGAGCCGAGACGGGGCTCAGCAGCTGACGAGGAGCCTGAACGGGGCTCAGCAGCTGGCGGGGAGCCTGAACGGGGCTCAGCAGCTGGCGGGGAGCCTGAACGGGGCTCAGCAGCGGACGGGGAGCCTGAACGGGGCTCAGCAGCTGACGGGGAGCCTGAGTGGGACTCTGGAGGCTGCAGCGGACGAGGAACCGGCACGGGGGGCTGCCGCTGACGAGGAGCCGGCACAGGAGGCTGCCGCTGACGAGGAGCCGGCACAGGAGGCTGCCGCTGACGAGGAGCCGGCACAGGAGGCTGCCGCGAACGGGGAGCCGGCACTGGAGGCTGCAGCTGACGAGGAGCCGGCGCTGGAGGCTGCAGCTGACGAGGAGCCGGCACTGGAGGCTGCAGCGGACGAGGAGCCGGCACTGGAGGCTGCAGCGGACGAGGAGCCGGCACTGGAGGCTGCAGCGGACGAGGAGCCGGCACTGGAGGCTGCAGCGGACGAGGAGCCGGCACTGGAGGCTGCAGCGGACGAGGAGCCGGCACTGGAGGCTGCAGCGGACGAGGAGCCGGCACTGGAGGCTGCAGCGGACGAGGAGCCGGCACTGGAGGCTGCAGCGGACGTGGGGGCGGCATGGTCTGTGCATCTGACGTGGAGGCTGCAGCTGGCCGGGCGCAGCAGCCGGGCCGGGCGCAGCTGAGACGGGGGAACTGATCCCTATCAGCCTGCCGCCATAGGGAACCAGGGGAACGGGAGACACGAGGTACCGAGGCTACAGGTGCTGGTGAACGTGAGCTATGATGCGCAAGGGGGACGTGACAAGGTGCGGAAAGCGACTGTGGACGTGGTGAACGACGTGGCCGTGATCTACGTGATTTGGGACGAGGTGAACGACGCGAGGTAACGTGGGAGGTGGTCTCAAAACGGTCAAAAGAAAAAGGTGACGGGAATTGTTCGGGGGGAGGAAAGTGACGGATCCCAATCTGTGTCATGCTGGGCATACAACTGGTCGTAAATGTATTCAAAGTCATCCTCGTGATCTGAGTCTACTAAAATGTGAGGTGGTGTAATGGCATTGCGCTCAAAATCTTCTTGGTAATCTGAATCTATAATAAAATGGGGAGGTATGACAGGTGGGTAATCCTTAACATTATCATGAAACGCAGGGGAGGAAACCGGTGGGGAACAAAAAATAGAACCTACGTGAAGGACGCGGGATTGGTCGGCAGGCTGAGGGGGGTAGTCCGAGCAGCGACGACGATGACGTCGCCGAGAGCTTCCCGCTGAGTCCTTTTCTGGTCGGAACATTCTGTCGGGTTCAGTCGCCGGTCGGCGAGGAGGAGGTGGACCCAGAGGTGCGAGGAAGCAGGGAAAAGGGTAAACTAAAGGGAATTTATTAAATTAATCAGTGAGGACAAATAACATGGCGTGGACAAACAAACGTGGCGGGTGCAAAATGACTATGACGAACTAAACTTGACTAAACAGAACAAAAACCGAGGAACGAAGACAGTGACAAAAACTAGGGACAAGAGCGGGAGCAAGAGCGGGAGCAAGAGCGGGAGCAAGAGCGGGAGCAAGAGCGGGAGCAAGAGCGGGAGCAAGAGCGGGAGCAAGAGCGGGAGCAAGAGCGGGAGCAAGAGCGGGAGCAAGAGCGGGAGCAAGAGCGTGAACGAGATCAGGGAGCGGTCGTGACAGTCCAAATGAAGCAGCAGGAGTAATGTTCCGACAATGGGTTGTCGGAGTGAGGTGTTTAAATAGTCCAGTCAATAGGGGAGCAGATGGGAATCAGGTGTGTTGATGATAACGGGGAACAGGTGCGTGGCTGGTGAGACAGAGTGCTGGGGGGAAACGCCCTACTCAGCTGACAAACATAAACAAAAGTGCACATGGTAGGAAAGTGACAAAAACAATAACAAAAGCACATGCAGACGAAAACAATGACAAAAACCCCTGTCATGCCCGACGCGGATCATGACATGGTGAAGGTTTGTCACACTTTCAGAAAGACTGCCCACAATGTAAAAGGATGATTTTCACCAAATTTTAGGATGGGTTCATTCATAGCCAAAGAGGACGAGATTACTTTTTGAAGCAGACAACAAATTCACCAAAAATGTATTTCTTTTCAGCATTGGGTTTGTTTTTCACTTCTCTCTCTTTGCTGTTGTCTCAATGGGATTACAAATCTATCACAGGACCAATTTTTATTTTGTTGAAAGATGTAAACGATGGCCAAAGGCGACACCAACATAACCTAAATTGAAAATTTTCTACATTGAGTTTGGTTGAGAGGAGTCTTGTACCTTGCTTGTCTCACTACAGTATTTAATCCACAGGAAATATAACCAAAGGTGATATTTTCTCGGAAGTCTGCGAAAGACATCAGGACTGGCCAGACCAAAATAATGAACACGATTTGACAAACATACCAAACATCAATTTATTTCTGCATTAGTTTTTTTTGGTAACGCCACAGCATAACTCAACAACCAGTGCGCTTATTTTCATCTAATTTACTGGAAGTGCTTTTCCATAGTCAAGGGCAGCATTGTTAAATTTGGACCTAGATTTCAGAACAATTTCATGAGTCGTATCCCAATGTCTATCTTTTCAGTTATACCAATGGTCACTTTTATAGAAAATGTGTGTCTAATATTCTGTTTGTTGTGGTTGTTGTTAAAACCTGGATAAACTGTCAGAGTCACAGATGTCGCAGTCCATTAGGAAGCCTCATTAATAAAGCCTAGCAGCCTTATTCGCATTCCACATCAGAAGTATTTAAATCACAACTGATGAAAGTCACAATTTTAAATTGAATTTCTTCCCACAGATGACGTTGAGAAGCCTGTCAAATCGGCTTGTAGAGAAGATCGTATTAAAAGATCACGGGCAGCTTTTGAAGCATAGCAGAAAAAAAAAACTGAAAAATTCAAATAAGCCCCGCAGAAAGTTTGACAAAGACGGCAATGCAAACAGCGCCGACCGGCAGCGTGTTGTCCTTGCTAACTCGTTGGCACTCGGGCCCGTGCGCGCACGCCTCTTAAATATTTAACGAGTCCAGCTTGGCCGATTCCCTGCGGGCAAAAACTGTAACAGTACGCCATTGGCTCAAGCGAAGCCTTAAAGACACTTAAGACGTAGCTTTGCTGCAGTTCTGGAAGATTAATATGCCGCTGTAGCCCTCTGAATGGCTACTTTGCAGGCAAACTGTACCATATGCAAATATGCCGTGCATGGAGCAGGTGCTTGAACATCGTAGTGAGTATAGCACACGATGGGCAAAGTATGACCCACGGGTAGGTACGTACTGTATATGGTCCACTCTGTTCTTTCATTCGCCACACAGAGTTTACATGATCAAGATTCGGGTATTATTTGTTACCTAAATGTACGATTACTTTCCAAAGAAGAGCTTGGTGATCATATAATCGAGAAACGTGATATTAGAGTGACAAGCTGGGAGCGTATTAACTCAATCAGATGCAGCGAAAATGTGCGTGACAGCAGATAATCAGTCCAGCTTTTCCTTCTCTACTTTGGTTTGCAAATAGAAGAAGTAAACAGAAAGTAATTGTAAGATGTAGACAATGACCGAGAATGCAGCTGATGGGCAACAGTACGACGTGACATTATCTCCCGAAGATGACGCAATTCTAATGAGAAGTTCCTCACAATCGCTTGTGTGGCGGTATATCCAAAGTGACGTGGAGTAATTGAAGCTGTCGCATGTAAGGGACGTCCTCAAAAACAGGTTGAATCATTAGAGCAAGCACAACCCAAGTGGAGATGAGGAAAGCATGAAAATGCAAGCAGATTTTTTTGTACAGCCTGCCCAAATAGCATTAGCAGTTTGGTCGCTATTTATTAGCCGTGCAGCTACCAATAGCGTCATTTTTTGATCATGCACATTTGCGAGTCGCTGTGATGTTAACGCCATATGTAGGACCATAACTTTAAAATTATTCCGTATTTAATACATGAAATTTGACACTTTTATTTAATTATTTAATGGCATATTTATTTATTTATCAGATTTATTTAATTCCATATCTAATGAATGAATAATACAATTAATTAATTAATGACCATTTTAATTAAACATTTCATGGTGCTTTTATTTATTTAATTTATTTTTTTTCTTTCAGTCCTCCATAATAAAGTACCCACAATGAACTTGGAAAGGTCGTTCGCATCAATGGTCACTCGTCTGGTTAATATAGACCACAATGCATTGCGAGCAAGAAAACAACAAGGTACAAGGCCGAATATCAAAGCATACATCACAGAAATAATTAATTTACATTTTTTATTTCATTTAATATGTGTACAGCAAAGGGAAAAAAATTAAGTTTAAAATAAATATAAAATATATATTTCTTAATAATTAATAGTCAGAGATCGTAATACGCCGGTGCACCATGACAGGTACAGTGGTCATGTGACATGCGACGAGAAGCAAGTAATTAGTTGGTTTTCCGAATAGCCTAACAGAATGAGCGAACCTATACAGGAAGCGAGTTCTGTTCCTACGCTGATGATGTAACCTGAATTTCCATGTAAATCACATTTTACCCTTTAACACTCCCTAAATCTCAAAATAACTATCCAAATACATGTTTTATGCGTCATAGTGATCAAATGGAATAATTTAAAATAAAAAATAAAAAACAAACGTCTTAGCATTTGTGGGGTGATGATATTTACGTTATTGCCCTGCATAGAAAAACTGGCTGAATTATTACTATCACCATAAATACTCACTTTACGCTTCATGTTTCTAGCAGAATTAAATTAAAGTCAAATATAAAGTCAATACTGTTACTGTTAGTCAAAACAATTTTGTAGATTCAATCTTCTAGCTGCCAGCTCCCTCATTCCATTTTTAGTAACTCTGTTATTTTTTGTTGTTCTACATTTTGTTAAACTGTTGAGTAAAAAAATAATAATAATAATAATATTTTTATGTTCATTAGCATTTTCATTTTGTTTTAAAAATGTACTTCAATTGGTAATAACATGTCGATGTACTGTCTGGTAGCTTGTTTTTTAGGCCAAATGCATTACAACTACAACAAGTTTCAAGCAATGTAAAGTTGGAATAATGATCCGATTTTTTTTTTTTTTTTAAGAGAACTAGCCCATGTTAACAAGTCCTCTCGCTGTGGACGGAACTTGTTAGTGTAAAGTCTAATGTGGTTATGAGGCGCGGCTTCAGGGGGGTTACTGAACCTCATTTCACAGTGCTCAGACACTCATTAGCGCACCCCTCCATCGCCCGCCTCCCTCCATCGCCAGTCAGGCTCGCCAAAGTCAAGGCTGAGGAGCACTTTAACCCTGCAGACGAAGACTAATTACACCACGACTGCCCTTTCACATTCACTCGAGTAAAACACCACAATTTCACATTTTTAAGGTACACTTTCTACAGCAACAAGAAATGATGTTATGGTAACAGAAGAAAGATGACATTTTGGTTTCATTATCAGCAACGTACCCGAAGGCGGGATGAAAGACAGTGGAATGACTTTGCTCCTTGGCTCTCATTTACAAGACTTTGTGTAGTTTCATCACATTACATTTGTAGATGACTTCTAATCCTAAAAGATGAAACCATACAGCACGTTTAGAGTCAATATATGTCAATTCAAAAAGGGTTGAACTCAAGCCAACCTGAAGGAGTGTTTTATGCTCAAAAGATCTACTCGATCAGTGACTGGATCATTGAAGGGCAGTGGCCCCTCCAAAAAGAAATAATCCCTTTGACATTACTTCTGAAGAAAATTTGAGCAGCGAGCATATGTTCCCATCATGTCATACTACACCAGTGCTTCTCAATTATTTTCTGACACACCCCCCCTATAAAGAAGAAAACAATTCACGCCACCCCCCGCCACCAATTATTTCACATTTCATACTAGTGTACATTTTCTTTGTATATACATGTTAGATTATGTCAATAAAATGTTCCTTAGCAAAGCTAAATTAGTTAGAAATATAATTTTGAGAACTATTATTGTGAGGATCTGGAAACTCAGGACTCTGTGGTGCAAATATTGATGAGATGATAAATATTTACTATACGTTTGACATCGAACCTCTTCGTCGTGATGACGTCATCTGTTTCCGTGTTCCGGTCTGAGAGTGTCTGCTAAATTGCGAATGTAGCGTTTCGATACGTAATGGTTGCAATTCAACATTTGTGTTCATAGCTGCTGGCTCAGCGCCCAAACGGGTTCGAGTCAGACTTCTGTTAAAAGTCGAGCGTACATCGAAGCACTTATTACTCTGTAATTCATTTTAGCGATTAGCACGCTTAGCGCCTCCTCATTCGCCTCCTCTTTTAAAACGCTACCTGTTAGTGGGGTCGTTTATTCGTCATCCCACAGCTCGTTGCTGCTGCTGTGCACAGACTTAGATATGGTACAAATAAAGCTCATACTGCTGCGGCGCAAGATAGCTTGGCGGCTAGTATTCAAGTAGCGGCAAAAAAAATTACGAGCGACAGGACGACGCTTTTTTTTTTTTTTTTAAATCAGTACTGCGGCTTTGACGATCTCAAAATCGCGTTGTCTGAGATTGCAATTTTTGGTCCCAAAACCATACATCGTTCAGCCGTACTACGTTTCCCAGGTTAACACGCGGCCCCCCCAGGATCGGTGCGCCCCACTATGTGAGAAGCACTGCACTACACAAGGACTTCCTGCACTCTATGGTAACATTTGATATAATAACCAAACATGCATAAAATGTTTTCTCAGTCATTTGTGGTCAAGTTAATTTAACATTGGTAAATCAGAAATGGAGAGCAATAAGCATTTTAAGGAGATTTAATTTCCATCATTGTATCATTTTCCTGACAAAACAAATAACATCTTGGATTCTACACAGGTGAGATCTTCCTAGAAATTGTTACAATGTTCAAAACTACTTTGTATTTCAAATTATCTAAAGTTCCATACAGTGACAAAAAAAGCAAGGATTTGTGGCAAACCTGAAAAAAATAAAATAAATCTACTGCCCAACGAACGGTGATGTCTAAAAAGGCAGTTGTCGCAAATTTTTATTCATTTATACTGTTCCAGTTAAAAACAAAAGCAAATAAGAACAACAGAGTGAGGAAGAGGCCTTGACAAACTATAGGATGCATTCGGAACCGGCTTCTCGCCTTGTGGGCAAGTTCCTTGGAGATCACGCGCATCGAGGCCAATTTTGTAACACAGAGTGACTTGACGATTGGAAAGTGAAAGACAAATGATCCAGTCACACTTAATCAATGTCAAGATCAATTCGTAAGGGAATGGGAGGACCTTGGTGTTGTGGGACACATTCCTGAAATACGTCCTCTAAAGCTTGTGATTTGATTTATGACCCAAGTCTGGCCGGAGTCCAGTCGCACCTAATAGAAGAACAAAAAAGGTTGACTGGGGAGTCACGGGGGTGTCCAGCCATTTGCAAAGTGGGATAGAGGAGAATCAATGAACCAGAGTGTCTGATAACAGGTTTCGAGTAAGATCGTAGCAAAGGCTGGAGCGCTTGGACTAACAAAGAAGCAGAACAAAGGGGAAGTAAACAAAGTGATGTAAAAGTTATTTTAAAGATGTTGCCTCTTGATGTGACATAGAATAGTCAGCTTTGCTGATATGTACCCGTACAATAAATTTAAGGATATATTGTCCAGCATGCTGACGAGCAAACGTGTCAATGGTCATCTTGTGTGTCTTTACACTTTAGAGCAGGAGTCTTTAATCCGCTGTCCTGGATGTTTTCCATCTATCCCTGTAACAACACATCTGATTAAAAAGTTACGGGTTTGACTGTGATTTGCTCCCAAGCCTTCACAACTCTGAGTCATTGAGATGTTGAATGGAAAACCTAAGGTGGCCTGTACCTGTGCCTTCTTGAGCAAGGATTTGGTTAAAGACGCCAGATTTCAGCCCACTGTGTCGCAGTGGCTTTGTTTTCTTCATGACTAAGATCCCAATTAACTAAAGATCATTAACAAGTTCTTGCTGTGTAGTTGCTCCCTTACCTTTATCAGATGGCACTCCAGACCAACAAATGATGGTCTTTGTTGTGGATGGCGATGCAAAGGCACCGGTGCACCTGATAGATAATTTGTTGACAAAAAGGCATAAAACAGGTGCATCTTAAAGTCTTCTAAACCAAGTTTGTGAATTTGGTAGACTGCATTATGCATATTTTATTGTATGACCTTGGTTCAAACTGGCAATTTGGTGACCAAAATTAGACTTCTTCAAGTCCCTTAAAAGCTGGTCAAACTTGTGGTGCATGTGGCGTAACAGAATTTTTGTGGATTTAAATGAAGTGGGTTTGTATTCAATCAGCATTTCTTAAATGTATTCATGACCCAAACCATTCAGGGATTTATAGACCAGTAGCAGAATTTAAAATCTATTCAACAGCTAATTGGGAACCAGTGTAAAGTCTTTAAGACTGGAGTAATATGTTGTGATCTCTTTGCTCTGGTCAGAGCTCGAGTTGCAGTTGTTTGATGCTCTTTTGTGGGAGTCCAGTGAAAAAAAAACATCACAATAATCAAGTCTACTGGAGATACAAGCACGGATACGTTTCTCCTAGTCTGCTTGGAGCATGCAACACTTGAGTATGGATTTGTTTTTCAGCTGATAAAAGGGTGTTTTAGTGATTGATTTTATATGATTGGTGAAACTCAGGCCTGAGTCGATCAGGTGGAGGTACGCTGTTCAAATATTTATGAATGAAATACGTCTGACGTCCACCAGACCTGTCCCCAAAGCGCTAGATCGCTCTCACCAATCAAATACACCAAAATCGCTTTCGACCAATAGTCAACCCTGTGCTGTCTACTTAGATAAGGTCTGAGCAGGTGTAAGTTGAGATCAACTTTCTGCCACCACATTGTTACTCCTTCCAGGCACATCTCCAACGATACTCTTCTGCTGCGCCTGCATGCCCATCTCAATTGAAATTTGTCTACCAAATTGGCAAGCACCCGCAGTGAGCCATGCGCTGGCACAAGAATCAGGACACGCAAGCATTTGGGCCCCATCGCAGATGCGTTGTCTACAAAAAGAGAGTACCAAGAAGATTGGTACTGTAATGGTAATCTGTGAGAACCATTTTGCAGGGGATCAAGCCGTCACTCAATTAAATGCACAACTTTTATGCTGTTTTTCATGAATTTTTGTCTGGTATTCTGTCAATTAATATAGAATCATTAAACAACCATAAAAGGGAAACTTAATTCCTTCGTAAGTTATCAAAATAAGTATTTTCTCCACTGTAAAGACAAACACACGATTAACTGCTTGCATTTAGCAGACAATTTTGGTGATTCCAGTTCTTCGCCTTCTTGTCAACGACTGTCACTGCCCGAATCCTTCCCAACCTCACCGTATGATAATTTACAGTAATATTTTTTTTTTGTTTATGCAGTTTGACGTGACTCTTGATGTGACATATTTAACATTTGTTACCTAGAAATATTTCTTGATGACCAAGCCTCTCCCTGCGTTTCAAGCGCTCATGATTGATAAGCTGAATCTGAATCTGTGGTACCGGTAATGGCAAATGGTCTTTCACTTGTATAGCGCCTTTCCACCTATTAAGGCCCTCCAAAGTACTTCACACTCTTGTCACATCTACCTGCAGATGACATACCATGAGGAGAAACTGGGGGTTCAGTGTCTTGTTCAAGGACACTTTGACATGTTCACAATGGCCGGGGATCGATCTCGCAACCACTCGGCGGGGAAACGACCTCTCTCCCAATGAGCCATGCCGCCAACAACAACAACACGCCTCTCGGAAACAAATGCAAAGACATATGGGAAAATAATTTAAAATGCAGTCCAGTTTTTTAAGCAAATCACAGCAGAATGTTTGGTAAGAACTTGAACATTTATTGTGTTAAAACCCAATATCAAAGGCTGATTACTGCCGATTGAAGTTCACACATGCTGCAGGGCCACCACAAGGCAGTAGCGATGTGTATATAGTTATCAATATACTGGTTACATGATTAGGGACGCCATCACATTTAGTGTGAGTCAACATAATATTTAAGAAAACTCTATATTTACTCAGGCTTGTGCTTGTTGTACGGCTAGAAGATCATGCTGATATCATGTTTTGTCTTTTGTTTGTAATTTAGTCTTACAGGCTGAATAAAACAACTGTCCTCTTGTCCTCTGCATAATCGCCGCCTATTGCTCAGGAGGGGAATAACCCATGTTGTTGTAGTCTTCAACAGCAATGCTGAAAGATATGATGCTATATCCGGTTACAGCCTGTCAGCATGCGAAACTGCTGATATGCTCCATTCATTTTTTCATTGACACTGTATGACCTTTACGTTCATACATAAATAGTGTTGAATCACAAGGGAGAGCAATGGATATGCGTCCCCTTCAGTGATCCGTAACTCCCGTCAATGAAGAAGTCAATGGGAGGGAGGAAGGTATTCTCACATCACAGCAGAAGACACACACACACACACACGAATAGACCCATACAAAAACAATGAGCGTGACAACAAGGGAGGAGGGAACAGAAGAAAGTGAAAAAAAAAAAGGACCGCTACAAAAACAGCAAAGGTGCCAATGCCGACTGTCATTTGTAGTAAGTGAACAAAAATTGTGAAAACCACCCCTGAGGAGACTCATCAGCTGCTCAGCAGGATGTTTCAGAGAAGAAGAAGCTTCACATTTGGAGCCTACGGAGGGTAAGACAAACAAACCCATCGCCTTTAGCCGAGCTTAACTTTACAGTTTAGCTTTGGCATCCATTCACCTGTCAAGCAATACTGGGTCATGAGAAAATGGACCTTTTTGAATTCTCGTTTTTGCTTACAAACTTTTCTTTTTCCTTTCCTTTGCTACCTGAGAGTGATGACCTAGAGGCATTTTGTGGACAGGTTGTTTGAATTCTACAAATGCTGAGGAAATGTGTCTGAATGCAACAGTTGAACCCATCTTTACTATCGGATAGATGGGCCTTTTTTGGATTATGTTCTTGCATCATGGCTGTAACAAGGTCGTTGACTGTCTGTGTTGCAGTCGTTAGTATTAGGATCATCTTGCTAAGAGCTACGTCTTGTGTCAGCCACCAGGTGGCACAAGTGTTGGAACCGTTACAGTCAGATAATTTATTTTCTCATTGGCAGCTAAGTCGCACTAGTTTATTATGCGCTAAGTATTCATTGTTGTTAACTTAGCTTTAGCATCCATTTACCTGTTGCCGCGAAAAGAGTGGTGAGTGAATGACTCTTGGAGTTTGTTAACATTAGCGTTACAATTAGCACTAATGACAAAATAATCACCTTGCTATAGAATTTCCTTGTGTGTTTGCTGCCAGCTAACAAGGATGGCTGACTCATTGTTATGAAATCCCAATTTACAGCATAAGAGTCTCAATTATGCACAAAACATATGCTTAGCTTCATCGTTGACGTTGAATAACAAATTACTGCCGGAGCTTATCCGGAATGCATGAAGTGTTTCATAATGATTAGCTCATTGACTCTCTTTTTTGCATTTGTTAGCCTTAGTTTCAGTTTTCGCACGAGCGAAACAAAGAGATCATTTTTGACAAAAAGTTATGTGGCAGCACTCGTACAATAGGCTTGAAATATTCATTGGAATTATTTTATGTTAACCTTGACATCCAATCTCCTATTCTATTGGAATGAGCTTTTAGTGAATGTGTCTTTGCGACAAGGTTACTGACTCTCAGGTCTAGGTTTGTTTACATTAGCTTAAACAAAAGAGAATGTCTCTTTGTGCATGACTGTGACATGTCATTGACAGTCGTAGCATTAGCATTAGCATTAATGAAACAAAGTCATGGAATTAAGAGTTTATTTGTGAGCGCCCCGTGCAGTTAAATAACAATTTAGTGGCTCATTGACAGCTTAGTTGGTGTAGCTTGTTCATTATGCACTTAATGGACAACCTAGCATGCTCTGTGAACTTTCAATTCAGGCATAACAATGTAGCCAGTCGATTAAATGTCCCCCTCTAGCGACTAATAATGGGTTCTTCCTTCTTCTATTTCCAGAATTCAGTGATGAGCTTGCTCATGAAATGTAAACATTTTTTGTAGATCCAGACACATGTATGAGATTATCCGCATGATGTACTTGCTTCGTTGACCCCTAAGAAATTACTCCCACCTACCAGCTCAATTGTATTACGATAATACACATCACCGTGATATGAAATCTCTGGGAGACTTCAATGAGCAAATTGTAACACATGAACATTGGCTAAAGCTACACTGGTTTGAGGTAAACGTTTTGCTGGAAACATGTCCAAAATGTTGGCCGGAATTTAGAAAACACAATATTTTTGGCAAGCAGAAAATTATGAATCAGATTTTTACATTGTTGAATGATAATTATTGAAGTGCCATTGAGAATCCAACCGAGACTTGATTACAGTATACACGGGCTTGAGCTAATTTGCTTCGTTTATTGTGGAGCGCACGCTCACCCGATGAGGTTCGCTTGATTATTTACTAGCTCTCGTGATTAAACACACACAAAAACAGGCTTCAAGAGCTAAGAAATAGTGGCAACTACATAGCTGTAGGAATTCATTACATGTGCCACAGCCCAATATGAAATACAAAGTTACGTGGACTCAAATTTGCCCTATCTCCGCACCACGTAAGAAAATACTTATTTTGATAACTTCTAAAGAAATACATCTACGGAGAGACAACACTGATGCTTTGTCCTAAGACTGGCCACATCATTAGGTACACCTGAACATTGTCTGTGATACCGCGCAATTTTATGCTTGCTTTATGGCCATGAGATAGCTGATGCTGTATGTTTACGTACGTTTACGTCAAAGACTGACCACATTAATAGGCACACCATCCTAAAGGCAAGGTTTTCTCTACTCAAAATTGAGTGACCTGATGCTTTTTTCTGTTCTTACCATTTCCCTTGGGGTTGTTTCAGCGCTGTTAGCACCAAAACAGTGTGTGCCGCCTGTGTCATCATCGCGGTGGTCACTGATTGGCCAATGTAATATTTCCACTGTCAACATGCAACGCAAGCAGAACCCCCACCAGCAGCAAGAGCACACAGAATGTCACATAAACACACAAAGTTAGAGGTGAACGCATGCATTTTCACTTCCTTACATCATCTCGTGCGGGGTCATGTGATCTTTTGAAAACACACCGGGTGTCAAATAGTGACCCCACACAGATGGATGTCGGAGACATTAAAATGGGGCAAGGATGTAAAGATATGGCATGGGCAGGACTGCAGCTGGTACGTTTGAACATTGCACATGCGGTATCATGCAGTAGAAATATGTGATTTTAAAAAAAAAAAAAAAATTATATGGCAGTGTCAATGGCGGCTGTCACTGCTTCATGATTGGACTTGTGCCATGTGATTGTTTGCTGAATTTAGGAGTCCAAGCGAGCTGGCACATCCCAAGGCAGAAAGGTGATATTGGATTCAAAAGATCCAAAACAAAATGTGTTTCATGCAGATTACATTTCTCTCTGTCAAAGCATTGACAACAAAGCACATTTTGTTCTTTTTTTTCTCCCCTCACCTGCTCTGTTTGGCTGCTTGGTCATACAGATTGGAGGATCTGTATACCTTCTTATGTCGGAAATGTTTATTTGATTTTTTTTGTGCATGTATACTCCCTCGGTAGTTATTTGTATCATGATGGATATTTCTTGGAAAATTAGAGAGAGAACACAGAAGCATAAACAAGAAAAGACAGGACACGGATAAATTAGCAGTCAAAACAAAACTAAATGTTTCAAAGCATTTCATATTCTAACCAGTGTTGATTTTTCTCCAAAAATCAAAATAAAGCCTGTGAACATATATTATTCTCTGTAATATTACAAATCCAAATTAATTATGCACATCCTGGCACAAACTAAAAACGGAGGCAGTCATATTTTATGCATAATCATTGATATTGCTCGCATTTGGCCAAAACCTCATAAATCACATTTTGGTGAATTTAATGTTTTCAAAATTTACACTGTTGGTCAGTCCACACGTGTGGGTTGCAGTAGTATAATCATGTCATTCAACAGCAAAAAACATTTGCAATTCCAAATGCTAAAATATATCTCACATCTTATAATTCTAGTATTGTAGTGTGGGGGCCAGTAATTTCATGACTTTCCATCTGTCCCTGCCGCCTCGCCATGTCCTTTCTCTATAATGCTTCGCAGCAGACCTTCTGCCCCAAATTACCCAGAAAACAGCTGGACTGGCGCATACAATCCTTGTTTTTAAATACTACTTGGAATTTTGGTTTTATTTGAGACCTGAGTTTAGTACAGTCCCAACTTTCACCATATAAATACCACCACTGACTTTTACTGTCCTACTTACAGTTATTACATGCTGCGTGATCCGAACCTGCACTGTGAGCCATCATTTTTACCTCCAGTCACTTCCATACTCCCACGATCACACTTGGCAGCCGTCCTTTCCCATCCTTGACTCAATCCCAGCATGGATAGTTAGCGGCTGGCAGGCAGGCAGGCATCAGGGCAGATAAGCGAGTAAAAAAAAAAAAAAAAAAAGGATCAGTGGAGGAGGCTGATGCAGATCACGTTAATGTGCTTCTCTGAGGGTCGGGGGGAGGGGCCCCAATAGCAACATTGCTGTTAATATTTTGATAAGGGGTCACTTATAGAGAATCACTGATTTTTCTTTCAATGGGAATATGAACGTGATGATGTTGTTAAAGTGAAAATGGTTCTTATATTTACGAGAATATTGTAATATTGTCATTCCAGATTGGACAAGAGCCCCTCCAGGACGAGAACCATCTTCTGGTATGTCTTTATATTTTAATGCATAGTAGGCTACATAACATCCACAGGAGTAAGAGTTTACATCTTCCATATGACAAAATATAATTCTAACATGGCACTGGTGAACAAGCTTTGATATTTTAAATTTCTAACCATGTCAATCGGTTGCTGTTGGTACTTGCATGAAGAGAAATGCGACTGCAATCAGTATCAGGTGTAAATTTGAAGTTTACTGCATGTCAATCAATTGTTGTCAATAGTTTGTGTGAGATATCATAGATGAAATGGAAAGTTACAGTTTTATTTTATTCCTCAGTTGGGTCGCACTTTGCAGTAAGGGTCCCCTCATGAAAGGGGTTTATAAAGCGTTTATTAATACATTTTGTACGCAACCGACCTCATTTTTTCATGGCAAAATGATCACCAAACTTTGACGCCCATGCTCTGCCCACATTCGAAATTTTGCATCTGTTCATGACACCTCTTTTGAGTCGAGGTCATAATTATCATCAATCTTGGTTTGCCTTGCTTGGTCTACAGTAGATTGGGTTGACAGAAAAGCATTTGGACAAATTCCCTTGTAGGAGTTTCCCAAAGTACAAGCCCTGGTATTTGCCCAAAATGGCTGCGTCAAACCAAAATGGCCTTCAGTTTAATTCTGGGCATGATCTGCGAGACATTTTTGTGCGTTCTGTTACAAAAGACGTCCACCAAATTAATATCATTTTGTGAAACTGGTATTAGAGGCATATTTTTGTCTAGTTTTCCAGGGGGTGCTCGTGGATGAGAAATGACTGCTTCAAACTTAACTGGCCTACTTCCTGTTCCTTTTCAGTATGACTTTTTTAAACTTTCACGTGCGTTGTCTTATGATGGACATGTAGATGGAAATAAGACTCCAGGGTTTTGCTAAATTTATCCCTTCGAATGCAAAATGAGTCAGTAATATGGCACTTGATGTTCTGCTGGGAACAGAGCCCCCCAGCATGGAATTGGGATAGTGTGACTAAACATGGCCACCAGAACAGATGGAGGAGAGTTAATAATACCAGCTGGCCCTGGAGCATCTTCAGGCTTCTAGATACCTCCATTCACGATAGCAACAATAACATAATGGCAATATTGACCGTAATTGAGATTGAGTTGTTCCAATGGAGGTTTTGGTGGAAAAAGTTTCGACTTTAGGAGATTGGTGGCCTTTTTTGGACTTGGATTGATTTTGAACGGTGCATTTGTTGGATCCTCATTCATTTGTGAATTTACTGAGGCTAATCACATTTCTCATTTCATTTTCCCTGACCACAACCAAGCCTGATTACTTCCACACCTGTTCAATCAAGAAATCACCAAAATAAAAGCTGTCTGGCAAAATGTAGCTAGCCATACATTTCAAAAACCGGCAACAAAATGTGATGATCTAAATTAATTGAAGAACAATGAGAAATAAAGTGAATTAACTATCCATGAGTGTGGAACGTGTGATTCCAGCAAATCACATTGAGAGTATATTATCCACAACTTGAGAAAACATGGAACTGTGGTGAACCTTCCAAGTAGTGGCCAGCCTACAAGTCAAGTCAAGTCAAGTCAATTTTATTTGTACAGAAATGACCCCAAAAGCAGAGCGACGACTCATTCAAGAGGTTACAAAGGAACCCAGGGCAACGTCAAAGAACTGCTGGCCGGCCTCGCCTCAGTTAAGTTCTGTGCATGACTCAACAATGAGGGAGAGACTGGCTACCACTGACATCCATGGCAGAGTTCCAAGGTGAAAGCTGTTGCTGTCCAAAAAGAACATAAAAGCTCTTACTTTTTGCAAAACACATTTGAATAATTCCAAATTCTGCTGGGAGAATATTCTATGAGGGCGGCACGGCGTACGACTGGTTAGCACAATGGCCTCACAGTGCAGAGGTCGTGTGTTCGATTCCGGCTGCGGCCTTCCTTTGTGGAGTTTGCATGTTCTCCCGTGCCTCCGTGATGGTCTCGGGCTGCCATGCTACCGGGATGACATGCGCTGATTGATGGAACCATGAATTCTGCTCTCTACCAGAAAGTCCTGTGGGAGAATGTTTGGCCATCAGTTTGCGACCTCAACCTGAAGTGCATTTGGGTTGGCAAGTCAACTTATGAACAGATCAAGACAAAAAAAAAAGGTTTTGGAGCGGTCTTACCGAAGCCAGACTTGAATGGAATTGAAAAAGTTCAACAACTTCACAGAACAAATGATAAAAGACAAATGTATAAACATTCTAGATGTTGGCATGGCACACGTTCCCTTGAAAAAAACAAAAAAAAAACAGTAATGATTCTATCTTATCATACCTAGACTCTTATTGATTTTGAACGTTATCTGTAATGTGGCTGGCTGCTACATTTGATCAGATACAATAAATGTCCACTCCTTGGTCAAGCAGCAAGTGCTTGCTTCCCCAAGGTTATTTTTGTATTCCGTTTTCCCAGAAACATTGAAGAATTGAACGTATGTCCCCATGAGGGTGGTCGATATGAAACTGTTTGTAGCTCGTATCCTGCGTTCCTCTGCAAAAAGATTTCTTGTGAGCTGTGGTCTACTCACAGTTGATTTTGTTCAACATGTTCCGTGGAAGTGAGGATGAGGCGCGCCCGGGTCATTTGCTCGCGCGTCACAGTGCTGCGCTCCTGATTATAATCACTGAGTCATTATGTCTTGTCGCTGTCTGCGCTCATTTAAAAAGCCTTAATATCATCTTTTCTTTCTTTCTTTTTTTTTTAATCATTTCATTCAGGCAAATTGGAGATTAGCGCAGCAGTTCATTTCTCTGCTAATCTGCTAGCCTCCACTATCTTCTCGGACTGGCTCCCCTTTAGAAAAGGTATGACGTAGTTGGGAGGTTCACTTTGGAGAACTTGAATTGTCCGCAAATGCAAATGGGAGCAGGTGTCTAGTAGGTTTTACATCTTTGAAATGTAACCAGCCAAATCTCAAATAATCTTTCCCCATTGAAATGAATGAAGATGCCATTAATCTATTCCAGCCTCCCAAAGAGTTACAAACAATGTTTGAAAACTGTATAATAGGCTATATTTCATGTTATAAAATGAAATGTATGAAATTGAACTGTTTTGTCACATTTGTTTGTTGCTTGAATGCAATGGATATTGTGCTGCTCCCTCTAATGTGTGCACATTAATCACCTCGGGCTCATGCCAAAGCAACCCACGATATTGTTAGTTGCTCTTTATATGCTATAGCTCTATCTCTATTTGCATTAGGGCTTGGCTCTTGACACCTGCGAATAGCGAGCATTCACCATGTCTAAAAGTAACCATATCTTCATGTGCTGCATTACTCAGCTCGTTGGGACACTGCATCATACTTGTGGTTGCCCGCTGAGCGTCTGGCCAATTAAGACACTCATTAGATCGATTGCCATTGACGCTGCGCCACCAGCGCTTGCCGTTGTCGCAATCTGCCAGCAGGAAGAAGAGGAAGAGTCCGCCGCCGTAAAATGCCGTGACATTTCTTTTATTATTGTTATCCGGGCTTGCGGAATGACTCTCTGCAGCAACGGTTCCACCATTTATGAGCTTGATGCAAAACAATTACAGCAAGCATGTTGAGGATAATATAACCATTGGAGAGAATTACTCCCTAATGAGTTTCTTTTAGCTTATCATAATTAAGTGCAATGGTGAATGTTCTTTTTAAGATGTTTTTTTTTTAACTGTACATATCAAAGCAACAAGTGGAACAACTAAATGGAAGAACCTTTTAGCCAATCAGAACCACAGCATTTGGGGAAAAGGCACAATAGCAACATGAGTGAAAAATGGAAAGATAATAAAGAAGTAGAGGTCACCTAGTAGTTTTTAAATCTGATGATTATACAAGTTTACGCCTCATTCACCATATTTCAGTATTTATTACGGCATTAACAGTGTGCCACTCACAGAAACATCAGTTTGAAAAATTTGAGAAATCTGAGAAATTTATCATCAAATTAGTTGATTTTCATTTACTAATTTTTAGAGATAATATACTTTGTGTGGTGGGATCTGTGAAAACAACTTTTTATCACTCCTAAGATATGTTTTACTGAACAAGATTTTTTTACTTGACTTGCTTGAAATTTGGTGGTGACTTGACTTGACCTGCTTGATTTGTTTTTCCCATAGTGACTTGGAACTTGCTTGAGCCTTAGACTTACGTGTGACTTGGACTCGTGTGTGTTACTCCCACCTCTGCAAATTGTTTCACACCATTTAAGATCAAAGTAATGGTCCTGAGAAGGAAACAAACACGACAAAAGAACTCGAGTAATGTGGACATGAGACATGCATCATGTTGGTTCTAATCCATACCCTGCTTATGTAGTAAATTGACTGATATTGCTTTATTAGCTTATTAAAATGAGCCAATGTGGTGTCATGTTGAAAACACTTGACACGTTTCTCAATCTTTGTATAGCACCTAAAAAAAAGCACTCTCTGTTACACAATCACATCGAACATTAAAATGAGACGGACAGAGGTTTTGCTTCATGAAAAATCTAATTGTAAACAAATGTAGCATTATTTACACAGTTTGAATATTTGCAAAGCAATAAAAAATTGCGGGGGAAAAAAGTTAAATAATGATGCAATTAAAATGCAGTTTTTACATAAATAAATGTATAAAAAGTCTTAAAGAATAAATGCAAATGTGTTGAACTTAAGTGAAATACAACTGAACTGTGCAGCTACAGTGACATTGGGCCTCTTTGGATTCTGTTTCTTTGCCTTGGAAATTTTCTTTCCTATTCAATCTAAGTGAAATGACCTGGAAGTACTTGCAAGATTGGTCGTTAGAATTCTCAAACTGCTTTGGAAAGGTGCCTGGATAAAACCTTTAAACCACCTTCAGCAACTCTTAGCCAACATTTACAAAAGGAAATTACTGTCAATTCTTGGCGGCGGCAATATTTAAAGCATCAGGGCACCAACTTAGTTGACAGACTACACCAGGCATGTCCTGCTCCGATCCTCAAGGGCCGCTGTCCTGCTTGTTTTAGATGTATCCCTCCTACACCACACCTAATTCAAGTGCTCAGCTCATCAGCAAGCTGTGAAGAAGGCTGTAAACGATCCTGATCATTTGTACCAAGTGTGTTGCAGGGGAGACACATTGAAAACCCGCAGCACTGTGGCCCTTGAGGATCGAGTTTGGGCACCCGTAGACAACAAAAAGACAATTGAGTTTCAAGACTTTCAAAATAAGAAAAATATATTTATATTTAGATTTAAAAAAAAAAAAGTACAGAACACAGTGTATAGATAAACATGCATCAAGAACAATACAATAGTGAACAAAACAATAAAAAAATGCCTCAATCATTATAAGTAAAACATTACTATACAGAAAAACACAGCTGTAAACAAAACATTAGTCCATCCATCAATTATCTGAGCCGCTTCACCTCACAAGGGTTGCGGGGTTCAGGTGTCTTCAGGCAGAAGGCGGGGTGCACCCTGAACTGGTTGCCAGCCACTCACAGGGCCCACAAAGACAAACAACCATTCACAACTTGATTGAATACTTTTCTGCACAAGCCTTGTGATTGGCTGGCGACCAATCCAGGGTGCAGCGCCCACCTCTCGCCCCAAGTCAGCTGGGATAGGCTCCTGCTCACCCTAATAAAGAACAAGCGCGATGATAACTGGATGGAAGTATGGAAATAAGATGGCTTGAAATGGACAAAATTGTTGTGTTGACTCTGACCCAACATGCCTGGATGCGAGTTGTTAAACCACAATGTTTGTGTTGTGCATTCATTCCAAGTGGGCTGCTGTAACGTTATACCCACTCGAGGGTGAGGGAGCACCATCAAACCACCCTGGCGAAGCTTGGCTCGTATCCCCTTGTGAGTTACTTTCTACTTAGGTCTGCAGCCCGGGCTTATCGATTTGACTTGGCTGTCTATTCTGTTTATTTCCAGCAGCTCAGCACTCGGAAGAATCACTGTACAAGAAAAATCTCCACGTTGTAGATAGGCTTATTTGGAAAAGTGTCGATGCTCTGAAGCCCGGTACATAATAAGGTAGCAAAATGACACATATTAAAAAAAATGGTGGGCACCAGGACTATGTCCTGGGGCCTTTTATCTTCATTATCTCCAGACTCCCACTAGGAAATGCTGCATGTTGCAGAAATTCAACAACAATTTTCAGTATTTTTATAGAATTACCTATCTACCTATGTTAGGTTTCAAATTGACTGATTGAGGCATTGATTTTTTTTTTTTCAAAATTATTATTTCTGCTTTGTAAAGGGTGCTTGAAATGCTAGAAAGGCGCCTGTAAATAAATTATTTTGGGATGAGAACCCTGATGATTATGCATTTTTGTAAAATTGGAATACATTATTATTAATATTATTATTATTATTACATAACCTGAGGTGCTTATCCTGGGCGTGGTGGAGACTATACCAGCCGAGTGTTCCATTAACTTACCATGCATGTGTAGGATTAATAGAAGAAGTACTATGACTTGAACAAGGGAGGGTATATTTATAAATCAGTTAATCAGAATTGTGCTTGAGCCAATCCTAGTTGACTTTCGGTGAGAGGCAGGGACCCTGAACTACTCGCCATGACTGCTTTGTGCACCTGCACGCGCAAACAGGCGCAACATGCCCCCAAACACAGACTAGACTTGCGCTGGCACAAAAATGAAGTTATGCCGAACACCAACACGGCAGTCTGCCAAAATAAGGCCCACAATTTTCTGTGTTGATTTCAATGCTTCTTTACATGTTATAACACTGGCATAGCAGCTTTACCACTGTCACTCGTATAGCACTTTTCTAACTTGTGTAGTCAAAGCCAATCTACCCAATGATGACATACCATGTAAGGTAGCAATACTTTGCAATCGAACCGACAACCTTGGGATACAACCTCTCTACCACTGATCCACACTGTCCCATTTGTATTTACCACAGTTTATGGTTAAACAGGCTTTCTTTTCTCACTGACGTTTTAAGGTCTTTGCTGGTCATTTTCTGTTTGCAGGAATCTGTCTTAAAACATGGCGAAAATGATGAAGCATGTGTGGGTGAAGAAAGGAAGGCGAGTAGCATATTGAGCTGCGGTGAATAAGCACCAGCACCTTGTGTTGCCTCCCACCCAAAAAACCCGAGCACTGTCCACTATTCATGTGTGAACATGCTGCCACATTGGCATCACTGGACCGCTCGCTGCCACTAATGCCAGTCTAATGTAGAGTAAGCGCTTATATTTTATCCTATCTGGGGGCTATCCTTGAGCAAAGCAGAGCATTTTTGCTTTTTCTAGATATCAATTCATGGGGATGCATGCATGTCGAGGATGAAAAGAAATTGCAGAACAGTGGGAGGCTCTGAAAGGCGGGCCAGGAGGGAGGGATGAGGGAGAGTGAGTGAACAGAAAGGGTGGGTGATGCTCTCAGTATCATGTGAGACGGCAAGAGTGGCTCATCGCACAGCAGCAGGTGTCGGCCGAGCGAGAAGTCGGACGCGGAAACAAAGCAAGCGACAAGTTCACAGAGGCTTCAAATGATGCAGTGCAGCATGCAGGTGAGCGAGGCTTAAAATGAGCGTTGTTGTGCGTCCGAACTTTCTTGTCACGCCTCCTCGGGTTGGACTGTACTGAATGACTTCATTTTCATTGGGCATTCATTTCATTGGACACCAAGCGGGATTACATTGTTTACTCGCCACAAAGCTTTTGGGTTAATTGGATGTGTGTGCGTGTGTGTGTGTGTTATCCCACTTTAAAGCAGACATGGGATTTTGACCTCTTGTATGTGTCCAAATATTAGGTCTATGTGATAATGGTGGGGGTCATTTGCATGATAAAATTAGGTCAAGGTTTAAGATTAGGATGAGGGTCCGGGGTTTTAGGGGTTACGAGGTAGGGTCGGGATTTGTCGTTAAACTGTAAGGTGGTTCAGAGATCAGGCATTCACAGAGGAGTGATCTGGTTGCAAGGCTGGAAATGAGCGGTTAAAAGTTTAGAAACGAGGGAGCGATTATTCCATCAATGAACTGAGTAATTGGATTAATTGATTTTTGCGTTAGGTGGCACGGTGGCCGACTGGTTAGCACGATGGCCTCACAGTGAGAGACAGCAATCCCGGCTCCGGCCGTCTTGTGTGGAGTTTGCATGTTCTTCCCGTGCCTGCGTGGGTTTCCTCCGGGTACTCCGGTTTCCTCGCACATTCCAAAAACATGCATGGCCGGCCGATTGAACACTCTAAATTGCCCCTAGGTATCAGTGTGAGTGCGGATGGTTGTCTATGTATGCCCTGCGATTAGCTGGCAACCAGTTCAGGGTTTGCCCGTCTAATCCCCAAAGATAGCTGGGTGGGATAGGCTCCAGCACCCCCCGCGACCCTAGTGAGGAGAAGCGGTACAGAAGATGGATGGATGGATGGATTTTTGCGTTGTTAAATACAATAACTTAATAATGTTCATGTGACGTGCATGCATTACTTTTGTCCATTTGGGGTTGCCATGTACCAGGAGTTATTTTTTTTTTCTTAAGTTTAGTTTTATTTCTTATTAGTTTTAGTTTTTCTTTCCAATAACCTTTTTAGTTTAGTTTTAATATTAGTTTTTTTTTGTGTGTGTGTATTACTTCTGTACAAGTTATTAAAAAATTTATGTTTTATTCATATGTGAACCAAAAAAGTATAGCACTTATTGTCTCGCGTTGCATTTCGGAAATGGGGCTGAGTTCAAAGAAGCAGTGGACCCATTCAAGCCAAAAGTCAAACATGTAAACTCATTGCCTCGGCGCAACATCTGTTGGCGCTTTTTTAATTGGCTGCTGCTAAACAACGTTGCTTCTGTGCGACAAACATTGGGAGGACTACAACTCCCACATGACTGTTTGACCTTCCTTCTTCCAGCTAACGCCCATGCATCCATCCTTCTACCCATTATCTGTTCCGCTTATCTTCACAAGGGTTGCAGGGGTCCTGGAGCCTATCCCTGCTGTCTTCGGGCAGTAGGTAGGGTACAAAATTATTTATTTTTTTCAATTATAGTTTTATCTATTTGGTTGGTTTTTGTTAACTAAAATAAATGCTGGTGAGTGATCTGGATGTCAGTGGATGAGTGTTTAGAGCTGGCTGGCTCCGTGTAGAATGAGTCGGCGTGAGTGGTGGATATCAACAGCTTGTTTGAGTGTCCTCATTACGGCAGTTTTCGAATCATTTTGTTCAATTATGGAATTTAAAGTGCACTGGCAGCTGTGTCTATCCTTGACCACTTGTTGGGCATTACAATGGGTTCTAACAAGCAACTGTAGGCTGTTTTTAAAATAGCATAGCGTTGGCGCCGTATTCAAGCTGTTGTGGTAGACATTGCACTTTGTCTTCAATGTGAAGTGTGAAATGAGCCCAAACTTAGATTAGTCTTTTACACTCTTGCCTCTTAGCTCCATGTGGACAGTGAACCATGCAAAACTGCGAGGTTATTCGAGTTGTTTAGTTGCTATTCTAATTGTTTATCTTCACTATGTGTGATGGTTGGGTCAAAACGGGACTTGTCTCAATGGCAATGATACACAGATAGCCTGTTGTTGGGTCAGTGCAATTTTTAACTTTCACACTTTTTCAGCTGTATCTTAGATGAAAATGTAAAGGACAGTGAAAATCTGCAATTCAAAGAATGGAGTAAATTTTAGGCACCAATGAGACCTTTACATCATTTTCAATTTGAGATATATTTCCTCAAATTTCAAAGGGAAGAAAAACAAAATTAAATGCACTGAAGTTGTCTTATCGAGCTGCAAGACTGATTCTTGTCACATCCATAACAAAAGGCAACAGTGTTGTGTGATGTTGGTTTTAGGCTTAGCACAAGAAGCCATTCTCAGATGCAGAAATAATCAAATAGTGTTACTACAGAATTACCCACAATGTTTGAAGCGCAACATAAAGAGACCTAAATGAAGCTATCCTCTCACCTTAGCAATCAGACACAGCTAAGTACTGTTTTAGCAGCTGTGTGATGGAAAAAATGATGGCAAAAAAAAAAAAAAATGCTAAGTGAATTGCATTCATCAGAGACCACTAGTGTATGTAAGGAATTATATTGGGATTTTCAGTTCCTAGTTGGGTTTTTGTTTTAAATATTACATGGCCCAAAAATATTTTAAAATTCTTTACTCCTGGCTCAGGAAGTTAATTTGTCCTTTTCACACTGCACTTACACCATCAAAAGACCAAGCAATTCTGTATGCGTGATGTCAAAGCAATTGACCAACCAGCAGGGAAAGCCCGTTACTTCCTTATAGGCTGCTATTCAAGCACTTCCAAATATGGGCAAGCATGATCCGGGACAGTCATTCTTATGCGCTGCCAAGAAAAGCAAATAGTGAGAAAGCCTTCAGGGTGTTGGACTTTGGACTTTTTAGATTGTGAAAATACTTTAGCCAAGACCTGTTACAGAAAGACAATTCAGGCTGAAGGTAGAACAATTATTTCACATTTATTATTTCATCAATAAAGAGTGATCAGAAGCTCACTGTTAGTACTTGGGCTGCTGTCAGCCCACGAAAGCCCGTTAGACAGCTCTAATGGACCAAGTTAGTCTATCGTTAATGGACAAGCTTACTCGAGCGTGGCGGACCTTGATGCGATGATGTCTGACTCCTCCCGCACCGCCCGCGGCTCCTTGCCATTCGACAAGGAAAGCGTTTGCATCCGCAGCGACGCGCCATGCGCATTAGTCATGTTCACACTGCATGTGGCCTTGGGTCAGCGATGCGCCCCCGGAAATGTCAGCTTTCTGACGACGAAACTTCCCAGTGAGCCTTGAGATTAGACTCAACGTGTATTTTTCTTTTATCCAAAGCCCGACACAACTTTTGCTTTGTTCACATAGGAAATTGGAATTAAGTCACATTTAACCATTCGGTTCTTCACCCCACCCAAATATCTGGAAAAATATTGCTACTTTAGCCTTAAAAATCCGCCTTGACTGGAATATATCCCACCAGGTCAAAGGGCTTTTCGACATTGAGATGTAGTACTTCGGCCACGCCAGCCCGAAGGACCAGTTCACACAGGCTGTCAAGTTAACTCTTTTCCCATCGAGCTTCCACCTTTGCCATGCTGCCAAGGCGCTCTAAATTGTGTTGAAGCGCTTTAGCCACACCCCTCCACATTTTCAGCGATTTACTTTTAACTTTACGATTCAAACTGCTTGTTCTTGAGGTCTCCGCTTTATTTCACTCTGCAGCTCAACAGCAGGAGCACTTTTCTACACCGCTAGCTCAATTTGTTTTGAGTTTTGTTGGATCTGTTAGTAACCAGTAGCACCATTTTCATAGTATTAAATCAGACTTTCCATTGCCACTGCTTGTCCCCTTGCTTTGGGACAATTTAAAGCAGTATTTTACTTCACATGCTGGTACCTTTGGTCGAGCTGATAGTACAAAGAGCCACATAGCATTTGATAGTGTCGCAATGATACATTTAATGTCTACATGTTGTCTAATACAACGCAGTTAGCAATTTCTGGTTTAATGCATTTGTTTACACGTGTTCCGTATTTCAGATATGTAATCTTCTGTTGGACATCTTTTTTGACATCCAATCAGTTGAAAATAGACCCACCTTTTACATTCACCGACAATTTTCTTCAAACTTGCCATTTCGTGTAGTGGATGGACAATCTAGTCAATCCAAAAGCTTTTAAACCTTCACAGGAAGTGCTCATTTCATTGGCAGGCAGACGGCTCATTGACCTTTTTACCTCTCAACTTGTAAATTCACAGGTCAAGCACACCGCATCTCGCCGTCTGCCGAGCCCTGCGGGGAGCTCGACCTGTCGTCCTAATTACAGTTGTGTTTTAAATTCACTTTGTGGCGCATTCAGCGACTCTCCCCCTTTGCTCATTTGCAGCTTCAGCAGCAAACCTTGCACACCGTGATTGCACACAAAAGCCAGCATTCTTATCACCAGTTAATGACCCATGGTGCTGTGGAGGAAGCTGCTGGCAACACAGGATTAATTATAGTTTAAAAAGCATCGTGTCCATCTTGGAAAGCTTCTTCTGACATGCTTCCAACATAAGGCTGTCTTTTAGCATATAACATAAGGGGAGCCGTTTTTTTGGCAATACTCAGTGCAGTTTTTGTGGGAATTTGACTGCGTAAAAAACCTGAACTGTGTATTCAAAAAACATGTGCACGATCCTTTCGTGCACATGTTTTTTGAATACACAGTTCAGGTTTTTTACGTAGTCAAAAGTGCTATATTGAAGTGCTGCATGTGTCGGGACTTATTTGAATGAGCCGGGACCGCCCACTCAAAACAAGTCAGTAATTCTTGATCCTTGGGGTAACTTTGTCAAGACTTCTTCTTAAGCCACCAAGGAACTATGTCAATCATTTTATAAAAGCAGTCTCCTGAGCTACTTCCTAAGAGACAAATGGTGACGAGCAACATTGTACAAACGCGTCAGTAAAGCCTTTATAGTCTTTTTACACTTTTAGGTTGATTGGTCAGTTTAGGCGTGTTAAGATGTACGGAAAGAAAAAGCCCGTCTTCGAGAGGACATCCAGTCCTTCATGGATCTGAAGAGCTTATTTGAATTGTGTCACTGGCTGCAACATTGGCGGTGGAATCTTCTCTCTCTTTAGTAAGCTGCTTATCGTCGGTCTGTTATCTGAGCAAAGTGAAACACAAAAAAGACAAGTTTTCAAGACTGTTGACAACTGTCGATGCAACAATACCGAGCATATTATATTGTTTTGTTGCCAGGGCCAGGTTGAGTTGGTGAAATCAACAGTACCTCTGCTGTTTGCAACCAAATGGTGCCCTCAATTTTTCTCAATTGCTTAAATATTCAATTATTAACAGTCAGTTCCCCACAATCGCCACAATTATGATCCATTAATTGATTCCTACATGTTGCATCCATTGAATCAATTGCCTTGTATTGATTTCCCATAATCAGCAGAAAGACAATGTCAGCTGGAATTATAAATGTCAGACTGTACCTTGTCAGTTGTTTTTGTCTCCCAAGGTCCAACTGGAATACTACCTACTTGCCAGTTTCAAAAATTTACTAACAGTATGCACATGGCACTGAAAACAACCCAGTCCATGGATCACATCAGACTAAGCAGTTTTTTTTTTTTTTTTTGCCTACATAGATGATTGTGATAGTTGTCAAATCATATTAGCCACTTGTGCTGTGTTCCAGAAAACTGGGACGTTGTACATTTCTTGATTTGACTAGGAAACATGCAACGGAACGCCCTTGGAAGTCAAAGTTAGGACTCACAGAGCATATCCATGTACCAACCTCACCGCCACATTGACTGAAGACTGGGAACCCTTAAAGGTCAGACCTTTTAAGTTCCAAATGGGTTGAGTAGGTAAGAGTGTTTTCTAGCAGCCTAGGCAGCCTTACTATTACACTCAAGGACTGCGTTCAGAAAATCAATTATCTAAAGTATTGTGAATACAAAAGTTCCAATCATCGTAGTTTATCAATCAGTGGCTACTTCAGTCTCTCTCCAACCTGTACTCACGAACAACAAATCTTGACATTTTTAACACTTAGCGCAAATATAAGACACATGCAAGCAGTGATGTGTTGCGGTGGACTCACATGTATGTTTGGTTGCCTGCTTGATCCACGGATGTCGCAAAGCCTTCTCCGGGGTGAGCCGCTTTGTTGCATCGTATCTGCTCAGCGATGCACAAGCACTTAATAGACCCTCAAACAATTCTGTGCACCACACTTTGACTACTTGAAGGTTGTTGAAGAAATTTCGCTAAGAGTGGGTGAACCTACTCGAGACAGCACCGAATAAAGTCCAGAAACTTTGGATTTTTCGACTTCAGTCTGGTGGCCAGAGGGGTCTTTGGTTGCTTTTTGTCTTCAGAGTCAGAGCCGTCTGGAAAATTGGGTGGGTATGTGATCATGATAACATTCTTGCACCAAAGATTGTGTTAAAATAAGCTTCATAAGCCTCACCGATACAGTAGTTTTTCCTGCTTGCGGCAGCCAGTAAGTCTAATGGTGGGAGACCCAGCACCTAAGGAACATTCAAGATCCTGACAATGGCGGCAGTCCAACTCTCAAGAGTAAAATGGTACGAGCTTATATTTACCCTCGTTATACAGTTGAAAATGTCGCCTTTGTCTTTGCCTTTGAAGAGAAATAGGCCCCAATCGAGCTGAGCCAGTGTGCAGCCTAGGCTCCACATGTCCGCGGCTGTGGTGCAACACCTGCCGAGGAGACGCTCCGGAGCCATGTACGCCAGCGTCTGATTTGTGGGCCGACCTGTGGGCGGATAAGACACATTGGATGTCTTAACCGTAACATAAAAGGTCTGCAAATGGCTTTACTGGGCTCATGTCTCACCATATAGTAGTCTCACCTCTAATAAAGATGCTCCCTCCGAAGTCACTCACTGCTGCATTGTTTTCCTTGTCCAACAGGATGTTTTCCTTAAGTAATCAAACAACATGATTTAAATAAATGATATCCAATTTGTAATATTTATCATTTTCCTACAAAATCCAATAGCACTTTTTTTGGCTAGATCGCAGCTCGTTAAATGATTCATAGTTGTTTCATTGTAAATGGAGTTCCTCAAAATCAAGTGACTCAGATTCGGGTGCAAACAAATGTTGATTGAGATATCCCGACGTTGCAGCATGTTTAAATGGTTCATAGTCTCTCCGTTACATATAGAGTTCAAGGTTTGTCCTCAGAGCTGTCTCTCTTACTTTTGACTTAATTTACTTAATGTTGTTCACCTAAGAGCCTGTCTTTCAAAATGTTATGAGACCCAAATATAAATACTTGGCATTTGGTTCAGTTGATCCATGTTGAAGTACTTCGCAGTGGACATGTGATTTCAATTAAACATCAATATGACAGCAATTAAATGATTTTTATGTCAATCCAACATTAATTTGATATAAAAAACATTCCTCTATTTTGAATGGAGGAATTTACTTAACAGTCCTGTTCAATTAGGAACATGTTTCCAAAGGTTTTGGGGTTTTTTTCATCAGAAAACAATAAACAAATATATTAACACTGTTGGCACGAGTATAAATACTTAAGCATTTGGTTCAATTGGTCCATGTTTTAGTACCCCCATTAACATAGTGGCTTTTCTTTTGAAACAAAGCCCTGTTTTTTTTTTCTTTTGACAAGAAAACATTGTCGAGTCAGTCTTCATCTCTCTATCGGACTACAACGTTGTTATTTACGGTTTGGGGAGGCAGTTGCACTCGTAAAACTGTAGATGCAGTATTTTACTGTCTGCTCTGCCCATAAACTTGCCTGCTCTATCAATATGTAAGGATCAGCATATATTTTAGTTTGGACAAATTCTTTTTGCTCTTCTCTTACCGGCTTCAAGTCACCGTGGATGAGTTGCACGTCTTTGAGCACTTTCAGACACTTGAGCACATCAATGGCGTATTTCCTGATGTCAGTCTCACACAATCGTCGCAATTTACTCTCCGCTAAGGCTTTATGGAGGTCTTTTCTAAAAATAAGTGCATTAAACTGTTAATTAACAGGTCTTGTTAATCATAGGAAAAGTCTCTAAAAGTCCTGAACTCACTCAAATAGCTCAAAGGTGATGCAGAGGTGACTGCGGAAGTAGAAGTTCTCCTTCATGTGGACCATGTTGGCTTTGTTGGTCCTGTCTAGTCGCTGCAGGACCTTTAGATTGTCCAATTCTGTCTGTGCCATCTTATGACCTCTTGAAGCAGAAATTATATAATTTCACTGGCATACAATGGAACAAGACATTGAAACCATGCCCATTTGCAAAATTTACATATTTGAATTATGCCAATGCACTGGCTAATATGAGTCTTTGTATGTGTGTTAGGAGCTACATTTAGCCTGGGTTGTAAGCGGAAGTTACGGACAGTCGGTCCTTGTGTATGTGGTCAACAGAGTTTGTCTGTGGACTTTGTGATGGAATGATATAAACTAAAACTCTTTCTACTTTGTATTGTCGTGTAGTTCACTCAGTGGTACCATGCTGCCTCCTGCAGGTCGGTCTTGGTACTACACTGCGGAGACATACGGTTGTCGAAGGAGATACACTATATATAAGTATGCCACCATAAGAGCAGTAGGCTTTTTTTATGTGTGTTGTATGGCAATTTCAAAATCAGATAGCATTTTAAAAATTTAAGTGTATCCCCGCCCTACCCATGATATTGGTACATAGGTTCGCTAGTTTTTGGTTAGCATAAATCACTACAGAAAGAACATATGGTGTTGTCTTACTCTGCAGTGTTTCGAAAGACCTTGATGGCAACCAGCGTCATGGTCTTGTGGTCCCTGCATTTGAGCACCTTTCCAGCCAGTCCTGATCCCATCACCCCCAACACCTCAAAGCGGTAGGCCAGGTGGTCTCCAGCCCTCTGCGAAGAAAATATTTATTCTACAATTCCATGACTTCTGGCGGTAGACTTCTGGGCGTAAGAATCTACAAAGCATGGATGCTCACCACTTTGTAGAACCCTTTGGAGTCGTCGAAGGACTCGACCTCCGTCCCCGATGTGGAATCTTTTGAGCGTCGCAATTTCTTGGCCTTTTCTCCCACGTACCATATGTAGCGGTATTCCTTGATTTCGTTCTGCTCGTATGGTGTCAGGCATCGTTTGGTGTCCCGGAGAACCGCTGTGTCAGAATGCATTGTGATTCCCATATTCGCTCCAACGGTATCAGAGAATATCGAAACAGCATTAGAGGCACTTACATTCGGGAGTCCTGCACTGCGATTGGGGAGTGAGGATTCTGTTCCTGGAAGAGCTTTTGTTTATCTGAGTAGAGAAGCATTAAAAGAGATTAAGGAGGCCTTCATTCATCTGTTTATCAATTATTAATCATTGACAATTCCATCTGTGTTTATGTATAGAAGGTTATGTTACATTGCCTTGTTTTGAACCTACATGTACGAGACTCCTATTCAGAGCTGAATTTCTGTTACCCGGAAGCAACCCAATATACAATGAAATTATTGCAAATCTGCTATACAAACACTTTATAATAATCAGTCAACGTATTGTTCTTCCATATAGTAGATCCTTTTGGCCCAACTGTGTGATATTCAATAACGCAATCAGATCTATGATGCAAACCGATAACCGGCAAATGCCATCAAAACATTTTTTTTTCTACATCATCTTTCCTGTTGGGTGGCACTGCGGCCGACTGATTAGCACAATGGCCTCACAGCTCTGAGGTGTAGGGTTCGATTCGGGTCGGGCGTTCTTATGTGAGGTTTCCATGTTCTCCCGGTGCCTGTGTGGGTTTTCTCCAGGTTATCCGGTTTCCTCCCGCATTCCAAAAACAAGCATGGTAGGTTGATTGGACACTCTAAATTCTCCCTAGGTGTGTTTGTGATCGCAGATGATTGTTCGTCTGTGTGCCCTGTGACCGGCTGGCAACCAGTTTAGCGTCTACCCCGAAGACATCTGTGATAGGCTCCAGCACAACAGCGACCCTTGTGAGGAAAAGCGGTTCAGATAATTTACGGACAGATCTTTTCTGTCATTGTAAACGCACAAAAGTACAGAGCAACAAAATTGTCTCAACAGGCACAACCGGTCCAACAAACATAAAAAACAGTGACCAAGAGAGATTGGAAAAGAACGTCGATTCACCACTGCGGCGCCCCAAATTCTTAAGTTTGAGAAAAGAAAAGACTCAGGGTGATGGGGGTAAAAAATAAGGCTCGAGCTATATGCCCCTTTAAGGAGGCATGGATTGAACCTAGAAAAACCCTCAGCGCTTAGAACCTAACGAATTACAGCATAAATCTAAGACGTTCATGTGTAAAGGGGGAATGGGAAAAAAATGGCGGGGTGGAGCATGGCCCCCAAGCGCTGACTAGCAGTCAAAACACTTCAAGACTAACCCAGCCACACACACCTGGTCCATCACGGGGGAGAAAAATGTGGGAGCCAAAGGAAGGCAATACAATGGGATTACGTAGTTATTGTGAGTGTGCGTACGTGTCTGGAGGGCCTTCAGTCCATGGGACACAGGAAGTAGGAGTGAGCTGAAGGATAAGTTACCACAGCATCACTTCCAGGAGAAAGTCTAGGTAATGGTTGTTTTGGGAACACGCTGACTAAAATGTCTGTCGAAGTTGAGTCTTGCTAGTGCCTCAGCTGGCTTTAATTAGCTGAATTGGCAATCAAATTTCCACGATTCACCAACAATTCCCCGTTGTTTACCATTTGGGCAGTGCCTCCAGAATTGACTTCATTATACACTCAGTCTTGCTCTCGCGCTTATGAAAAATAAATCTATTGTGGGCATAAGAAGACATGACACCAAAATGATTGGCCAAGACTATTTCTTTGCAATTGCTGTCATTATATACAAAAACATTTGGCTTTTTTATTTTTTTAATATGATGAGCTTTTTATCTCATTGCGGGTTTTTGTCAGGAGCTTTTTTTACATCGTCAAACACCCCCACAATACCGTGATAATTATTGTATTGTGAAGTTCATAACGTCCTAATATTGGATCGTGACATCGGTACCGTTACATCCGTATTATTGAACAGCCGATCACATTTTTCAAGAGACAAACTCCAACCTATAGCGATTTATCCGCAGACATGTACTCACTCGAGCACAGATTTGTTTGGCGGGCGTCGAGATTGTTTTCTGCTGAGTCATGGGAATTTGTGGGAACCCAAGTCTCGTTTTGTACGGAGGGTTCGATGGCAGGGATGTTTGACGATGGACTGCCACTCGGATATTTTTTGTTGACTTCAGCGGCTCCTTGTGGACTCTTGCGGTGGGAGGAATCTAGAAAGTAAATAAAAAGGGTGAGTCCACGTCATTGTAATGCTTCATACATTGCATTTGACATCACAACTATTGATCGCATATCACCCGTGGGCTTCAGGTTTTCCCACCTATGGATTAAAGTTCAACAGTGGCGAAGATATCGATTCAAATATTGATACCAAGAAATTAGTGTTCAGTTTCTTGTATGTGCTGCTGGTGTTTTGTCAAGTAGGCCAGTATTTCTTTGAATTCAAAGCTTTGGAGGTATTTGCACTAGATTGGCCAGCTATTAAGAGTGCCAGCTTCTTATCCTTCTCGACATCTGTGTTGCGTTTTTACTTATCTTTTAAAAGTTAGTCAAGAAGTGAACAATTTTTTTTATTTTTGTATTGCATGTCCTGAAAACACATTCTCCCATGAAAAAATACATAAAAAATATTGATCAATTAAATTTCAAAATATATATATGTATAGAACAAGTGCAACAAAACAAATGTACAAATGATTTTTTTCTCTCAGGCTCACTTTAAGTACTTAAATAATACATAATAATACTGGTCTGCATAAAAAATAAACAAGAATACTATTTTCTAGATCAGTTTTTCGCACTGAAAACAGTGATAGCATTCATTTTGCCACATTTGCTCCAGTTTTTCTGTTACACGCTTCCAGCTTTCCAAGAGTAGTTTTTTATTACTTGTTTTCTTAGCTTTAGTGGATAAATAATATCAATTTGTATGAAATTCATGAACAAACTCGTTTACACTTTTTTTATGCAGACCAGTGCAATGTATGTGAAGAGACTCCGCAAGTGTATATTGTGCTGAACAGAACCATTAACAAGGATCATTTCACTGCTCCCTATTTCCCTTTAAAATGGGCAAAAAAATCTAAGACTTTAGTAGTATTAAAATAAAGCAATTAAGTAAAAAAGACAACACAAACAAAATAAGAATCACACTTAAAATACTTGATTGATTATGAGCTCTTTGTTTAAAAAATAACCTTTTATTAGGCTAGTATTTTCAACTCACTCTATAAATTTTGCTAAAATCTGTCCATGGTTTTAAAAGTTAGTAATAGCAATAAAATTGTGAAAAAATATATTTAAAAAAATGAAGCTTAAATGTCATGCAATTTAGTTCTGAATCAACAATTTATTGATTCATCCATCTTAACCTCCATCAAAATACATTTTAGAATAATTGGTGTTTACTTTGTATCGGATGAATACCAGATTTTGCTCTATCGCAAACTAGAAGCAAATAAAAATTGTACTTTATTTTCATAATATTGTGATGTACTTCCTTTAATTTTAAATGTACTTACGCCCTCGTGTCAATGTACAGTGTTACGATGGTGTTTGCATTTATTTTTACTCCCTTACACTAATCTACAGTGTTCTCTGTTTCCCAGCCGTTGCAATCCAAACTAACCTTGCTGAGTTGCTCGTTAGTTGCCCTGTCACTTTTTGGTGCAGCTGCTTGCATCTTCCCGACTGCCGCTTTCTAAACTTGCGAGCATCTCTCCTTCTTCTTGTTGAGAGTCCACAAAAGTCGTCGTGGTCTTTCGCATGCGCCCGGCGGGCGCCCGCGTGTCGGTGCGCTTTCATATGTAATAAAGTGGCGTTGGCTCGTCATCGCCGCATGAAAAATGGATTTCGAGGCGCGCGGTGGCACGTCAGCGGCGTCACTCACGGACGTCCGGTGAAAGCCACACCAGTTTGGGTGACGCGAGGCCGGTGCGAGAAAGTCATGAGGTTCCTGCTGATGGGGTCGAGAACGCGCTGAATTGTGCAGACTGACGGCTCACAACGCCGTTGTCGTGGTAACACGCACAGCTGGGCAATATAAAAACAGATTCAGCAAGTTAAATGATGATCATAAAAATTCATTACACTAAACACATTGTGATCGATTTTAAATGGTCAGCGATGCTACACCGGAGGAAGGGGGGCTATAGCACCGTCAGAAATATGTTTAGCCTTAAGCGCACGCCCCCAACATTTGATTTAATATTCTAAAAAATATTTATAAATTAATTTCTCATTGCTGTCGTCCAGCGTATTAGGAAGAAAAGGTTTTGAACATTTCTTTACATTCTTTAAGAGCTCACATCCTCTGACCTATTTTTAAAAATTTGGGACAACATGTAAAAATGTATTTGTTGTGAAAGTGCATGTTGAGGAGGTAAATTAAAAGGGGAATCTGTTTCATTTTGCAACTGCATGTTTTGCCTGCCCTATAAGGGCACTTCTGACCTGTTGCGCAACTCACGCTGCCCACTCGTCTCCCTTCTCATCCACATATCTGCGCTAAAGCTTTTTTGATTCCTAAAGTATAGCGTTAATTTAACCCTTTTTTGGGGTTCATTTTACACTATTCACGGGGAATATGGAGTGGGCCCACCAGGGATTAATGATAATCTGGATATAATTGATTGATGGCCATTAAAATGCTTTCTTTTTTTTCGCAAACCCAAACAATTCTGCAAAAACTCAGATAAACATTCATATAAGTTTTCTTGTTGGAATGGAGAAGTAATGGAGGCTTGCCAGGCCAGGCTAACAAGCTAGGTTGTTCTGGAACCTGTAAAAAAGGCCTAAATTAAGATGGGATAGGTTCTAGTTATAGGATGTCATCGTATTGTGAGTGGACATCATATTGTGGCTGCTGTCGTGCATTGTTCAGCAACGTATTGATGCTACACTTTAAGTCACGTACAATTCCACCGCATTGACCAGGTAGATGCAATTCTCTTCATGGAGGCCAGCATTTTGGGGCATTTGGAGTGGGTTTGGTTGAATTGCTGGGTAACATGTCGAGATAGATGAATGTGTGTATGGCGGCGAACACAAATTTACACCCATGAATATAAGCCGCGGATGGCTTCACTCGCCGGACGTGCAGCCAAAGATGTACAATTGAGCTCCTTGGCATCAGCTGTGTATTCTGAGTGAGAAAAAGACAAGCTGGATAAGTTCCACTCTTCTCTATCTTGGTCCTTGTCATGTGAATTTGGAAGGTTTGAGCTGACTGACAAAAAATAATCTATAATATATAATTCTGCCATTTTTTTAATGGCCTCTTTACTTTGTAGATTAATTTTTAGAGGGGTCTCTCTAATATGAATTCACCCTAGGGATTTTGTTGAATTGCTACCAAGTTTCAACCAAGCAGTGGCGCCATTCGGCCTATTTTAGGGGAGCCGCAGATCCCTTAAAATTGTCTTAAACCCCCCAAAATGCAGTGCTGTACCTGAAGGAGTTCAATGAACGAAGTTTCATGAACTCGTTCATATTTTTGGCGAACGTGCATGCGAACGTAGTGTTTTTCTGCTTGATGAACGTTTTTACGAACACCCTCAATCAAGCGCCTGTGAACGGCTTTTGAATGTTCAGATTTTTTTCTCAAGAGGGCCAGGTTTTGTAGATGATTACACAGTAAACAAGCTTTTGTACACAGGGAGAAAATCACCTTATTTTGCAACCCGAGCCATTATTCGAAGCCTTGCACGGCTTACATACATCATCAAAATGAATAGCATAATTGCGGCTTCACTTGGAAAAAAAAAGAGCCTGTGGCGATTCCCTCTCAGAAATCTGCATTGGTTAGCTACAAATAGTAAGGTAACTTTAGTTGTGTGTTATTCACTGGACTTTGCGAGGTGGGTCGTCATCACCAATATGTAGATTGCATAGAGTCGCCGTACATACTGTAGAAACCTGTAAACACTTGGAGACGCATGCCACCTCCCATTCTACAAAGTCTATTTCGATTGAATATGCCGTGAAGATTTATGAGGTCAAATCCAACCATGTTTGAGCGCAACTGATGCCATCAAATTTACATTCCATGCATGGAGGAAAGGAGACCAGCTAGCTCATCATGGTGTCTGATTAAGCTTCGCCGATTTCATCCAACTGCTACCAAATTTGTACTATTTATGCTAAACAGATGGATGATGCTACATTGTGAGATATTCTAATTTTCATCATTGTGCATGGGAACAACATTTGTTTAAAATGTGATAACTTGACTGAGCTAAGAGCGAACATCTTGTGTGTGATGAAAGCTCCGCCCTCAAGCAATTTATAGGCATAAACTTGTTGACACAATACCTCCACTCAGCAGCAATTTTCTTGAAACTTTGTTTTTAGGGCCTGTTCATCGCTGCCTGCAGTGACTTTAATTAAATTGGCATCTTTCTATTTCATCACAAGAAGAGGAAGAGTGCATGTCAATTCTGTACTCTATTGGATTATTAGCACAAAAGGCCTTTTTCACTGCATCCATTTGGACTTAATAGCTTCCATCATATTCATCCTTGTAATGAGATGATTCCCTTCAGGAGTGCAAGCCACATCTGACAGCGAGAGAATCGTGACCAGATTTGTTGGGGTGCTGGGGCTAATTAGTTGGCAATTACGGTTGTGATTTATCCATTATCGACAGTGCAAGTGTCCATATTGACATTCACATTCATAGTGTTGCGTCTTCGTTTGTTCATTAAAAGGCTGAGAGTCATGGTCAAGAGAACTTGAACACGGTGATAGTCTCCAGCCGACCTCTTTTACGATTAGACTGGTCAACAAATCTTTACTAACATTTCTAAAAGTAAAATTTCTCAGATTTATTTTTCTTTGCACGGAGTCTGAATCTGCTCTGACTTTCTTTTGCGCACATCAGGTTAATAACGACAACAACAATGATAGTAATAATAATAATAGCAATAATACAATTTGTTTTGTAGTATGTGATGTGCAAGCTTTCATAGGTCAGGCTTTGAAACCAAAAAATGAAAAACTTGATGTGTAGGGAAAATAGTAAAGACTCTTGTTAAATCAGTGTCAGAAATATAGGAAAACATAAGATAACTGATTAAAATTTCCTGACCATTGTTTTAACCATGCAGGTAACTGCTCAGTGTGGAAATTAACCAACATTTAATGACAAAATCAATAGTGTTTAAGTTTGAAAGCTTCTTTGACTAGATGGCATCCAAAATCAAGCTGGTTCTTGATGTAGACATGGCAAAAATATAAAATGTTTCTAGTCCCAGTAAAATCAACTTTGGACTTGACACACAACACCGCCAAATTTGAATCATTAGAATGGCAGAATACATAAGTATAGTATATACAATGAGGCTTCAAAATTATGGGCATTTAATCCTCCCCACTCATCTGTCAAACAAATCCCTATACTGCGACCTACTTAATTAAATCCACTTTGTATAGCATTTGTCTTATGCCTTCACACTGCATGTTGGAGCCGCAAAACTATATTCGCTTAATGACTCGGTGGCTGCTAGGTCGCCATTGGGCTTTTTCACACCGTGACAACGAAGCGCTCTAAAGAGGCTGTTTCAGCACTAAGCCACTGTCCACATGGCTGCCATATCAGACTATATCACCCAACAATTGTTCACTCTTTCTTCCATTTTTCCATCTGTGACGTGATCATACTCATGGTCGACAGTTAGGTGTTCTATACTGGCTCCTCCTCCCCAAAAAACTCTTGTAGTGATACTCTCTGAAAGCAATATTGAGTTTGCACTGCATTTTGCTTTGGCTTGCGTCCTCAAGTCAGGTGTCAGGACGGAGGAATTAGGTGTGCTATGAGTGGGTTGATCCTCTTATCAGTCTTGTAAAACAGCGCATTGACAGAGTAGACACACAAACGCTTGCAGCCTTCAGGGTTAGATTTGGGCGCCACTGAATGGTGGACGAAGCTTTCTATCTGCAAGATTAAATCAGAACTTTTAATTGATTGTAATTATGTGCAACAAAAACATGTCCACATAGACCCATCACCAGAGCCCAGCCTTAAGAGGACCACATGTAATACATTATTGGGGATTGGGGTGTAATTATTGCAGAGATCACTTCATTTGCTCCACATATTTGGATATATTCACATACAACTGCCACTCCATTTCAATCGTCTTGAATAGCGCACTTTGCTACAACAGCTAGTATTATAATAAACATCAACACCTTATTGAGTAGACCAGCGCTGCAGCCATATTGGATGTGACAAAGTGAAACTGTTTGTGATGATGCCTCGTTCACTTGCTGCTTGGAGAATTATCAAGGCAGAACTCATTTGATTGCTACCCAACTACTGCTTTTGATTGCATTATGTCATTCTAACTCGATTTTCTGAATATTATTTGCTGATTTTCTGATGAATATAATGTCCACCTCCAATATGGTGGATGTGCTGACATATTGCTTCGAATGGGCCAGCAGGTGTCTGCAGCAGAACTGAAAGAAAAACTGCAAAATAAAATTGATCTTCATTTTAATTGGTTTGTAGCTCCTGTGGTTTCTTTTTAGGAAATGGGTTCAAATAGCTCTTTAGTTGCGGGCACTAATGTAATAAATATTAGTGTGATGCCACAAGTATTGCAGATTTGATGGCAAATGGCTTTTTCCTCTCCATGTCACTGGGGAAAATGTTTCTTCCATAAAATACAAAATGGGCAATATTTTTAGAGGCCGATCTGGATATAAGTAGAGATGACCACATACATTTTATTTTCTGAAATAGTAAACAACATGATCTTTTTTTTACATTTAAGTTGAGTTTTTCACTGCTACCACAGTGGCCACGGTGTTTTGCAGACATGGCTTGCCAAATTAAACAATACCGCCCCGAAAAACTCTCGCCTGCCAACATTGACATTCCTTAAATATAACCCTGTGGATCTACTATTAATTTCAGTCAAGCTGTGATCGGCTGTTGCAGATAAGTCTGGCCGTCAAACAAAATCACACCACAGTTTATCTATATTCTCAATGTCTTTGTGATAATCAATTCAGCATTTGTATTTCACGATACAAAAATAGCTACAATGGTATGATAAAATAATAATACAGATATCCGTGCCTCTATTGGGGAATATCTCAGTGGGTGGGCATGGCCCCTTATGGCCTGCGTCCACATGGCGCACAATACTCATGATACTCATCAGGATGGCTTTGTTTTCTTTTTAATGAAAATGGCTCCATCCATTACATTTACTGTTGTTATTATTATCTTGATCCTTATGATTAGTAGTCTGTCTTCACTTACCAAACCATGCGCCAAAACAACAGAAAGGGTGAAATATGACAATTCCGACTGGTCCCATTGTACCCTGTCGTCGCTTGGAAATTCCGCCCTCTGCTGCAGCTTTGTGAAGAGGATGCGTGCACAGATGGGCCGCCACTCTGAGCCAGTGACTGACATGTGAGACAAAGTGTGAATTCATATTGCGCGAGTCGCCTGCTAATTCCTTTAACGCACAGTTTTACACACACGCGCACACACACCCCCACACACACACACCCACACAGACACTGGAGTGCTGCAAGAACAATGAAAAGTTTCTATTTGGTTTCATGGGCCATTAAAAAGTATTCTACCTCAATTTGACCCCTGAAGCCTGGGTTTTCCATTTAAAAAAGCAAACACTATGCCTGCTTTTTTTTTGGGGGGGGGGGCGGGGGGGACAATCAAAACCTCAATTGGATCCATTTAAAAGTTGCTGCAGCTCTAGTGTTTTGGGGTTTTTTTACTCGTTGTGACTGCAAGATTTTTCAACTGTCCTTATTTCCTATATGAATAAAACATGAATTCAAACACAGAAAATTGTAATCTGATGGAGACGAAAATATTGGAAGTTTTTCCAGTAAGACGATAAAAATGTTGAGTAAAGCAACAATGTGCTGAAGATGACATGGAATTGACAAAACATCCAAACTTTCAGTTAGCGACCAATGAGATTGCTCCAATCTTGTCTCTGCTCATCATGGCCGCTATGAAGGCTGGTGGTGTCTTGGGATGATACTTTACTTTATTCTGTGACATTCGTATTTCAAATCTTTTCCAATTAAAATGAACAAAGATGCCATTAATCTGTGCCAGCCCCCACCTCCTAAAAAAACTAAAAATATAAGTTATGAAGTTTAAAGAGGAAAGATTATGATCAATATTGTACTTTAATCTGATGCATTATTCTCATTCTTCTTCTTCTTATTATTATTATTATTATTGGTATCATTGGTATTATTGGTATTATTATTATTATTATTATTATTGTTATTATTGTTATTAGAAGCAATGACATAATTAAATGAAATTGAAAATAACACTGATTAACACAAATTTTAATCAGAGATGGCTTTTAGTGTTCCTAAATGTATTTTTGATGCCGATTTAAAAAATGTCTACTTTGTTCAAGCACATCAGGTTTCTGAAATATTTTCATTGTTTGTGATAAGTTTGCTCTATAAAATTATCCAAGCCGCTTTGAGGGTCGTGGGTATGCTGGAGCCTATCCCAGCTGGGGCAATAGGGGGTGTACACTCTGAACTGGTTGCCTGCCAATCGCAGGACACACAAAGACAAACAACCAGTCACAATCACACCTAAAGTCAATTTAAAGTGGCCAATCAATCCACCATGCATGTTATTGGAATGTGGGAGGAAATTGGAGTACCCGGAGAAAACCGCAAGGCCAGGGCTATTATCGAACCCTCGACCTCTGCATTGTGGGGCGGACGTGCTAACCAGTCGACCAAGATTATTATTATTATTATTATTATTATTATTATTATTATGAAAACCTGATGTGCTAGAGAAATATGAGGACAGAATCAGAACACAGAATACCCTTTGTTGTCATTGTACTCGGTGTACCACAAGATTGGAGAGCTCCCCTCTCCAGTGCAATATAACAAATAATTTAATTAAATACATCAATTAAATTAATGAAATATTAAATGATTAAATAGAAAATAAATGTGAAATTAAATAAATAACACATAATGTTGCAGTTCTACAAGGTAAGGGTAGTTTTGTGCGAGAGTTCAGTATGGAGATGGCTCTTGGGAAAAATGTTTTTTTAGTTTTTCAGTTCAATCAGTACAAAGAAACCATCTTGAAAGTTTATTCGAATCTCTGATTTAAAAAAAAAATCTAAAAATTTGTTGACCAATGTAATTAATCCCTTATTTTTCCAAACTGCATCATTGAATATCTGTTGCTCTTTCTGGTTTGCCTTTAAACTCGCACACAACTACTTGTTTTGGAAATGTGCTGCGGTTTCATTCCAAGTTAGGGGTGATGGAGAACTGATATTGGCTCGGACATCACAGGGTGGAATTTCTGCTGCATTTTATGGAAATTAGCCGGTGAAAGTAGTGTATGTTATCACAGCATGTGATTAAATGGAGCAATCACCAGAGATGATGTGTTTGTTATTCGACGCGCGGCGCCAATTTGTGTCTTGTGTGTGCAGCACGTATTGCAGTGGGCCCGCAGAGATGCCGCGCGACACAATGCGTCTGTCACGTGATACAGACACAATGCACCTAATGTCGCCTGTGCGAGCACGGGAGTAGAAATAGGCCTTGGGACACAGATGGGTATACTAGTTTATTGCGACATCACAGCTCTACTCAAATCCTCAATCATTCTCCCTCAAGGATAAAGAATACGTCTAATTAGCGATATTGTTCTTTAAATGCGCTGTTGCTAGATGTAAATTAACATTAGTCTTAACCTCGCTGGCTGAAAAGCTAAGATACACAATGAGGTTGCATTAAATACATAATGTGTAATTCTCTTTGTTTTACGTTTTTTGAAAACAATGTATTGTATTTCTAGACACCGTTGTAAAATGCAAAACCTGTTTGAAATCTAATCTGATGCAGATAGCACACGCTGTACATTGCAAAATTTTCCCTGTGAACCAGATTGGAGGTTTTGGTCAGGTGACTGTTCCGCTTCCTTGTTGTCATCACACAAAGTAAAAGCTGCTAACCAAAAAATCCCAAGTTTCGGAAAGTCCTGCAGATTGGAAATTTTGTAGCCATCAATATTTGTTATTTATGATGATGTTGTCTCTGTCCAAATAGTGTTCGCATTTAATGATGCCAGATTTTACATTTCTACATCAAAAATTATCAGGTGCGACATGGTGTGAAATACCATTGCTATTCATGAACAGAGTCACAGTTGCTGAAAAACTATACATCCATCTGTTCTCTGAAAGGTATATATTTTTTTTTTTACTTTGCAATTCCGGAATATTTTTCAATTTTTTTTTTCTTCCGGAAGATCAAAGAAAAGAAAAGTAATGATGTAGAAATGATGTTATATCATTGCCAAAACATCAAAGCATTTACTTCATAGTCAATAGGGGAGTATAATAATAAGCGCTTGAGCTGCTACGACGTATCAAGTCAGTATTATGATCACCAGATATTTTAATTATGAAAGACTAAACTTTACTAATGCAGATCGCTCGCTTTGTTGCTGTAACAAGGTTCGTTCTGTCCCATTGCTAATATAACAGCTAATGCTAGTGATCTTCAAGGACCTGCGTTGAGTAAATGCTGAAAATTGATTGGGAAAAAAAAGAAATTAAAAAAAAAATATCTCAATCAAGCAGAGCAGCCATAAAAAAAAAAAAACTATGAAATGAAGACAATGGACTGTTGAGAGGGTAAATTAAGAAATGTTCGTAGAACAAATAATAGGTGGTTTGTAAATGTAGATCAGTGCTTTCTGTGGCCCAACTCATAGTCTCTACTGCTTATCTGGGCTACATTAGCTGTTAAGTGGAACAATCTGCTATGTGAAGCACACTACACGACCAACGGTTCAGGTAGAACAATTCTTCTGAGGGGACACCTCTCAGTATCCATGAGCCATTTCCCAGGAAATTGCAGTTTGTAGTATCTCAAATACAACCTATCAACACTCGCATAGTCCTAATCTCTCCTCTCCTGCCTCCCCCCCTACCTGTGCTCGCAGGAAGCACGATGGAAGGATCCCCCGCATCCCTGATGAAGTAGAGCGCTCACTCCAACATTCCGGTCCACTGCTGCCTCTTCCCGCTATCTTGCAGGTAAGACTTCAGGAGGACATCCTGGGATTTCATCAATCACAACCAGGAAACTGAGCTTGTCATAAAAACCAAAAAGAACCGTTTTTTCAATGCATTCTTTAAGTTGTTATCCTGAAAACAGCCATTGGGTGTTGTTCATTCTACTTGTACATAACAACAATAGGTACAAGTCATACAATTATGACTTGGGTGTATTTTTCAACTAATACAGAGAGCTGAATCAAAAGTATAATTAATCTATAGTTACTTTTTATTGAATATACCGTCCTTTATGCGGTGATTTACTCAGTTTTTGTGACTTTGTGTTCCTGCCATTTCTCCCTGTCCCTTTTCTGCTATGTGATGCAGCTGGTAAACCTAAGGCATATGTTGTTGGAAAAAAAAAAGGCTAAGGCCCCTGGAATTGTGTCTAGCAACAGGTGACAGATGGGACATTTACCACTGCTATATCTTTTTTGTTTGTGTGGTTTGTGGTTTGGTCAAAGCAAATAATAAATTTGAAAACGTGAAAAAGCTGTTTACTAGTTGAATTTCTATTCGGTTTATTTTAGATTTAGTACAAGGCATCCATCTTGGAATAAGGCCTCATTAGACTTGGCGTGAATTATGGGCGCCACCTCCGGTACAACCAACGTTTTGTTCACTGGTAACTGAATGTGCAAGGCCAATTCCTATGACAGCTAGACTTATGGATCAGGACCCAAGATGCACGGGAAATATTATGTCATATGACATCAACAAACGGTGGGGTGGGGTGTAAATTGACAATGGATGACAAAAAAGTATTCTTAAACAAGTCTCAATTATGATACTTTATTGCTTTGGTGGAACAATTTCCGCGAGGTGAGTCTCACCTTATGCCGAATCTCCCTATCCTTTTTTCTGCTGTGTTTTGCAGCATGGCCCTCAGACCCAAGTTACCATGGAAACAATGCACAGGAATGGAAAAAAATAAGGGTGGTTTGGGCACTAATGGGTGTGTCCAAGGAATATAGGTGACAAATGTGATGTGAGGAGGTAAAATACAGTAATCCCTGCTAGCACGCTTCTCATTTTCATTATTCTGAACGTCATCTTTTTGTTTTTTTTCGTGGCTTAGTACATTGCCATCGGATGACGAATAATGCACATAAAATGAAGAAAAGTGTCTGGACACACAAAGTAGCCACCATGCCTGACACAAAACAGAAGACTATTTTGCTTAATAAATGCAGATGGATGAAGCCAGATGGTTACAATAAAGCACTTTTCACAGCAGGGACGTGATGAATAAATATGAATAAATGACTAAAAGGATGCACCTGTTAGTTATTGGCACACTGGAGTTGTTCTTTTGAGAACATGGGCACTATTTTATACACACACACATATACATATATATATATATATATATATATATATATATATATATATATATATATATATATATATATATATATATATATATATATATATATATATATATATATATATATATATATATATATATATATACATATATATACATATATATATATATATATATATATATATATACATATATATATATATACACATATATATATATATATATATATATATATATATACATATATATATATATATACACATATATATATATATATATATATATATACGTATATATATATATATATATATATACATATATATATATATATATATATATATATATATATATATATATATATATATATATATATATATATATATATATATATATATATATATACATTTATTTTCCAAAGGGGGCTATTCCACCATAGTTTTAGCATAGTGCCTGAATCGCATGCCAATAGGTCAGCACTAGGCTGCATGAGTGTGCACAGAAAATGTTTGACACCTCATCAGTCACAACTTCCGTCTCAGGTTGGTTGTTTTTCCTCAGATGCAGTTAGCGGCACAAGACTGCGCTGGAGGTGGTTGATATTTTTTTTTATTCACTTTACCCTTATTTTACAGTCAGGTCATGCTGACAGTTTTCTCAAAGCGACTAAATGTGATTTTTTTGGGGGGGGAACTGCAGTCCTCCTCCTTAACTAGAATATTGTAGCCAGATTTATACAATTTTTGTTTGTGTTTGTATGTGGTTGGGAATCATTGGCAAATAGCAACTAGTTGTTTGTGTGTATGTCGAGATTTGTGTGATTTGTGATGGCTGTTCACTAATCACGTTTGTCTTTTAATCAAAAGTTTCACCTTGTAAACTGATGAAAGGCCTTTCTGGAGCTCGCTTTTCAACAAAAGGCTTTTGATGGAGTCTAACATGATGGCAAGATTGTTTCTCTAAAGAAAGCCAGACACTTAGAAGCAAATCAGAAAGTGATTAAAGTTTTGTCATCTGCCATTTCTTAAATTACTCTGATTTAGAAATATTTATTTTTGACAGCAGAAAATACTTGCGAAAGTAAATTGGTACAAAAAGAAATGTTATATTGCCAACAAGCCGCTCGACTGGGGCATGCCTTCAGCAATGAAATCCAAAAAGGAAATTATATTTCAATAACTGATAAAAAAAATATGCAGGTGCAAAATAAAAGAGAATGGTCATGGTATTTAGTAGCGGCACGGTGGCCGACTGGTTAGCACGATGGCCTCACAATACAGAGGTCATGTAATCACATGTTCTATCATGTTCTCCCCGTGCTTGCACGGGTTTCCTCCGGGTACACCGGTTTCCTCCCACATTCTGAAAACATGCATAGTAGGTTGATTGAACGCTCTAAATTTTTCCTAGGTATGAGTGTAAGCGTGGTTGGGCATTTTTCCTTGTGTGCCCTGTGATTGGCTGGCAACCAGTTCAGTTTCCCACAGGTGCTGTCTGATGGTTTAGGGTTCACCCCACCTACTGGCTGCTGACAGCCGGTATACGCTCCAGCAACCATGCGACACTTGTGAGGACAAGTGGCTCAGATAATAGATGGATGGATGGTATTTACAAGAACTGGCTGCTAGCACTAACATTCCTAGCCTAAGGAAGCCACACTCCATTGATTTTCCCACAAGTCTATATGGGTGGTGCAACATAAGTTAGTAAAAAAATTCCAATACACTTCTTAATTTCTTCAAATTTGTATGTAAATGTCACTCTCTTCCTTTTTATCTTCAATTTAAATTTCCACCGCAGCCCGTTGAAGCAGAACATGTTGACAAAGCTAGCGCTAATTCCCCGCACTTGGGAACGTCATTCCATTCATTTCCATCTACAATCGTCATAATCAACTTAATTTTATGCGTGTCAGTAAACATAGCTTCCTTTTTACCTTCTGTTTCAAATCCTACTGCAGCCTGTTGAGGTAGGACATGTTGGCAACGCTAGTGCTAATTTTCCAAACCTGGGAAACTTCACTCTGTTCATTTCCCATCATCTATGTTGGTGGATAATGGCATATTTTAATATTTTCAAGAAAATTCTTCTGTTCAAGTTTGTCTCTGAACTTTGCTCTTTTACTGTTGACCATCTTCAATTTCAATTGCAGCCCATTGAGGCTGAACCAGATGAAAAAACCTCACTTCATTAATTTCCTATGTTTTTTGTTGGTGGCATATATTACAATATTTTAAATTAACTTTTTTTTGTTTCAGTTTGCCTCTCAACTTTTGCTGCTTTTTTCCCATTTGCCATCTTGCCATTTGCAGCCCGTTGAGGCAGAACATGTTGACAACCCTCGCGCTCACTTGGCCTGGCTGTTCAACTTAACTCTCTTGATTGTTGATGTTTTGTTTGTCAATATTCTTTGTTATGAAATTTATAGAAAGCACATTGCTATTTTAGTTGCTTTTTTGTTTTGGTCGTTGTTTTTTATGCATTGTTTCTGTGTGCAACCCATTTAGGCAGCAGTGACATCGCCTCACGTGTCAGTCAGCAGAGGAGTGAAAAAAAAATACTTTCCATTGAGGATTGTCTTCTTTCCACTTCTTTTTTTATGTGTACAAGTTACATTTCAAATCGGGCATGTGGAGGTGGCCCATGCAGGCCCACACATTGACCGCAGTGAGTTCTAACTAGAGTCGATTTACTTGGCCGAGGTAGCCTTGTGGAGCTATTCAGGGCTCTACAGTCATTGATTGACTCGCTTTTGAAGTCTGGTTTCCATTCAAGGATGAGCACAACCCTGACAGCATCAATGAGGTACTGGGAGAGAAGATGTATTGCTCCGGAGGAAAATCATTTGCATGTTTGCCTAAGGAAATGAAAGGGAAAAAAAAGGGTGCGCTCTGATGTGCGGACTTAATGAACTCGTGGAGCTGTGCAGCCGTGGTTCATGGATATTTATGCCATCCTTTTTTACGTGTCCGCATGCTGTGTTTTTTTGGCGGGAACTGAGGCGAAGGGCTGCCAGTCGTGCGGCGGCGCCGTTAATAAGGCAAACCGCTTGTGCGCAACTATGACACTCTGAGATGAAGAGATCTCTTCCCGCCGTGCTGCTATTAAAACACTGGGAGGCCTCCACATTGTCTTAGGAGTGACTCTATGATGGAACTTTTTTTCTTGCAGTAGAAAGTAGTAAGGTAGAAATTGTGGAGCATGAGAAGGATGCCAAACTTGCCGCATCATATTAAAAAAGATTCAAGGCAATCATTGCAATTGCAATTTCAGAGTTGATTTTCGAAATTTATTATTTTTTTTTTTTTGGTGGGTAAAATGAAGCCAACAGCAATGTTTAGGATTCCCTGCTCTTTGCAAATCGTCGCATTACACCTTTGATAAAAGAGACGTTTTTGCTTCCAGGTGTCTTTCTACTTCCATTTTTTCCAGAGTGGAAAAAATTGCTTACACATTCCATTGTTTTGTTTGACCAGCCAGACCACCTGTGGAGGTCTTCATATTGCACAAACTCATAATTTCTGTTTGTGACTGACACTTTAAGTCAATACTTACCACCCGCAGGACCAGGACAACATTGTATTTGGGCTAGGTACACGCTGCTGAATCAGCACTCTTTTCACAGCTTTTCAATGTCAAATCTTCGGGGTTTTTGTTTGTTTTCTCTAAAGACGCACCCTTGTGGTTTTAATAGCTGATTTTTTGGGGAGAATCTACTTGGCCAACGGTCCCATATCTGTGTTGTTATCCCCAAGTGGCGTCACTGAAGGCAATTTTGCAGAGTATTAATTTTGCTGGTGCTGACTCTACGCTTCTTTGTTGTGTAAATCTTTCACAAAAACAATCGCATGTGTGTGTGTGTGTGGGGGTGTGTGTGTGGGGGTGTGCGTGCGTGTGTGTACATTCTCTCGCAAGAGACAGGCGTGTAGTGCGTAGACAGTAATGCACACTGGGTAATGGAGTATACTCATAGTTTGAGTTTAACAAACGGGAAGACAGAAATAGAACCAGAGAAGGAACTGTGGGCTCATGTGAAGTGCCAGTACGCCGCAAAAAGTCCTGGTATGCTACTAGCTAAAATTGAGAAGTGCTGGTACTCTGTACTAATGCGTACATGCCCACTTAAAGCACTGAATGAAACTGATGGTGGCTGAGTCTGTCTCAATCATGTCACACCTTGAGACAAGAGATGGACAAAGATGGCTTTTGTTTATATTTTAAACTTGTTCTGTATTAACCCTTTGATGTGCAACATACAGTTGGGGAAATTATTATTTGTCCACCTGCTCAAAAAGGCGCAATTGCAGGCCCGACTTATTTTTTCTAGAGAACATCAATGAGACTCAGACAAGATTCGGAAGAATGTGTATGCATCATTAGAAGCTAATGCTAATCTATCCTTTCAACAACACTCACTTCGGCTCTCTTTACCTTTTTGCTTTGTGACAATAGCACCAACGCCTGCCTCATATCGTTTCAGACCGTTTAGTTGACTGAATAGTCTCCAGACCTCGCTTGAAATCGGCTGTGGATCTTCGCTAAGCCTCGCTGATCATGCCGTGGGAAGACCGTTATGATGTAACTGTGGCGCAAAACAGCATGCTCGCTGACGCATTTTCACAAATGAGAAGTTGATTGGTGGTGGGCAGGCACTCCAGAGACACAAAGATTTCATTGAAGAACTTAAAAACACACTTTAATTCATAGTTTCTCTTTCTTAATAAAATTGCATCCTCATTACCTTTGAATTGAATGAAAAAAAAATAAATAAGAGCTTAGACCTAATTAAGGTTAGCACCAGATGAGTTTCTAACAGAGTATGACATAAAGTGTTTTTAAAAAAGTTTTTCTCTCCCTTGTGCCAACACCTTTTTATATAAATTTAGCATGTAAACAACAAAATGAAAGAAACATGATGTTGTGGATGTTGTAGGTTTGTGACAACTTCCATTTTAAGAGTCCTCCTTTTTGCGATAGAGAGGAAGATGAATGTCCTCACATTGTTATTTGCCAAAAACGAGAAGCGTGCAGAATCGTGTGTACGGAATCGTGTGTGTGTGTGTGTGGTTGTGTGACTGTGCGTAAAGCATCTGAGACATTTTGTTCCTCCCTTCCTTCAACTTCCTGCGGTGCGAATGCATGTGCTGCAAAAAGAGGAAGGAAGTGGAATCCCATTCTCACATTTCAACGCCATCTTGCTCCTCACACGTCAAGGCGCTTCTCCGATTCAAATTTCCTCCTACTTTTGGCTTTTTTTTTTTTTGATCAACAGACTTTTAGCGCTCGCCGTTGTTGCGCGACCATGATGGCAAACACCTTCTCATACGCGCTGCTCCACAGCGCCCCCCGCAGACCTCTGCTCAACAGGAGATGCCTGAGCGACGTGAGTATAACTTTCTTGCGCTCGCCCCCTCAAAGGTTCGCCGAAATTGCTGATTCCAGATGAGACGTTTTGGATTTTATTTTGTCTGGCATCCTCTAGGGAATGAGCATGGGCTTGTGGTAGACCGGTCAGCGAAGCGTGAGGGATGTGTCGCGGGGCGGAGGAACATTGAAGTCAAGCTGGGCATCAAATTTGGGCGCTGTAGGTGGGCGCAAAATGCCAAAATTTTGTCATAGATAGATGAACAAAAATGCATTATTTGTAGCAGCTAAATAATAATATTCAGACCACCATCTTGGTGCTATATCTATAGACTTTTTCGAAGTCGAATTGATGTGCAACAAACGTAGCAAGTTTTGTCATGACTTGATTGGCGACCTCTCCCACAATACCTCATCCAGACAGCAAATGAATATCTCTTGTATGAAGCCGCCTCTTTCTAATTCATCCATATAGTACAAAAATTATGTGTACGTTAAGTGGCGACAGCTTCTGTACTGCCATTAGCGTTCCAGTAAACACACAATCGTGAGCGCTGCAATTATTAATACTAATGGTATTTGTTTGTTTAGATGTCTAAAAACATTAGTGGTGCTATTCATATATATTTGTGTGTGTGTGTGTGTGTTTGTGCGTGTGTGCGCCTAAGCATGTTTGGCAAGCCCCCGCGATGGCCCTTAGTAAATTTAAGATGTCATGTGGAAACATCAGCTTGGCATTTCAGTCCACTTCTGTTACATGGTGAACAAATAGGCCTGAGTACACAACAAGCAATGGGCCAGATGTGCCCGTCTCCTCACGTCGGAACGCCTTTAACGTGTACACCACATACGAGCAGTTTTAGTTATATAATTAAGCGATGTTACCTTGTTTTGGCATATGAACGCCTTTATGAAGGAAGGTTACTTTAGTGAAAAAGGTGGACCATTTTTTATTCTGGGGTGGACAGCTCCCAGCAATATCAGTGATCAAAGCGGAATTCTTTTACTGTTAGTATGTCTGTTTTGTGTAAGTGCGCCTTGGTTCGTGGAGAATGATGTAAGATGGAATTGATCCACAAATGTCTTGACTTTTGCTCTTTGTTGCAGAGGGGATGACTCTAGTAGCAAACAGATAAAGTAATTTCTCAATCAAAGTGAAAACAAATCCTGCATCACCAGATTTTGTGGTGGTTTTGTCAAAGTGGTTGTTAGGAAGCAGCTTCCTTAAATCAGTTACAAATCAACCAAACTAAAGCACAGATTATAACAATAATGCAAACAAATCTGTGGCTTTACCACTTGAACATATCCGACTTAAATGTTGCATGAAACATGATGGCCCAGACTGGCGCCCGTGCGCTCAGAGTAAAAACGTCTTGATTAATATCTTTGTTCCAGCGCAACTTCAGTCGAGCGTGTTTGGGGCCGTGTTGCGCCTATTTGGGCGAAGCAGCCTTTTCTCCGACCCACCTGCTAATTTGATGACAGGAAGTCTGCCACATCTTTATTTTGGTGTCAAGGCAATGGACTATCTAGTTCAACATGCGTATTGTGCATTTGACAGATGCTCTACACCTCACCAAGTGTTCCCACAGCGCCTCCCCCACAGTATATCTTGCAATTTGGTGACAAATAGTAAACTGAAGTTTAGACTTCCTAAAAGGTGGTTTGTTTTGCCGCGCTGGTTGTCAAATGCGATTTGGGTGTATTTAATCATGCCGGCAGATGGGTTTGTGGTATTTCATCAAGAAGCAGGCTGACAGATTTGTGCTATTTCATTCATGAATATGACACCATTGTGAGAGAATCCCTCTGAATCAGGGGTGGGGTGGCCATCGTGAATTTCCCGAAAATATTTGAATAATTTTCCCAAACAGCCTGTGTATTTCTGGGCCGGTCCAGCGAGGCCATTACGGCCGTCAGCAACCTCAACACTGAACGTAAACTACTTACATAGGCAAAGTAAGATTATACCTGCTCATATGACATACCATTTTCAGATTTCCAAAACCTGCAGCATGCTTTACAAGCAGAGACAGCATCTTATCTTTTAAATGACAATTAATTCCGAGCAATAATTACTTTGTCTATTTTCAGTTGAATGCATGAAATCCGACAATGCCACTTAAGGCCACATGCAGACGTATCTAGCCTCAAAATATATGACCAATTAGCAAATCATTTGACCAGAAGATGTCTTTTGATTGGCCAGTAGCATAAAACATCAGAGACACAGCAAAGTCAAAGTCAACACTTTTATTTGATTTTACATTGTGCAGCACACTTCATCAGAGTGATGTGGTGACTCGCACCTGGCAGGTGGTCTGTTCGCACTGACGCTCATATTTATCAGCCACACGCTAAGTGGCAATTTTTTTCAAAGACTGCAAAGGAAACTCAACTTCCCCCGAAAATAACCCTTACCAACTCCCAGAAAAGAGTGGGGAAATATGCCCTGCTGTGTGTACATTTCACTGACTAATAATCGCTAGAACACGATCTTTTTTCAGAATCAGCTACTTATCATCGGTAACTGATTCAACTTCCTTCTCATATGCTCCTCGGCTCCAAAGAGCTTCATTACAAAGTCGGATGTTGAGCGTCTTCTGCTACGATGATGAAGCGAGGAGTGGGTTGTTCCACGGTACAGAACGGACAGTCATTGGAAAAATAATGGGCCTTTTACCTCCCATCAGATACGCAGCATTGATGATTCGATGATCTGTCTGAGGCGGAATCCTTCTTTAATTGATAGTGAAATAAGCGAATCAGCGATTTTATATCCAGCAGCTTAACCAGCTAGCAAGTGAGATGATGACTTAAAAAGTGCCGCTCATATAAATCTGATGAAAAAATTATTAGATCAGCATTTTTAACAAATACACTCAAAAAACACAATATATATAGCTTGAGGGGTCTTTGCAATTTGTGATACGGCATGTAAAATTGAACAGCTGACAGGGATAATGAAATCTTGTTTTTATTTTGATGTGATTTGTGACATGCGATTTTTTTTTCATGTTAATATGCAGTTTTCAGTTGGAATAATTTGAACACCTATGCTGTACTATAACGTCAGCCTACTCCTTTTGGACTCTCTTACTACAGTATATACTAAATGTATGTAAATGCATTGTCTGGAATATACTATGCCCAAATAAACTAAAAAAAAAGTCAAATAAACGAAACTAAAGTAAGCTACACATCATAGAAGTTGCCTGGATCATTTTCTTGAAAAGGAATGGAGGTGGAATTTACATATAAATAAATAAACCCATTCATGATGTAGGCCACCCTCGTGAAGAGAAGCAGCCTAGAAAATGGATGGATGGATGATGTAGGCCGGGAAAGAAATTGCTTCCCCTCCTTCAATGAGCAGCATCCGCCACTGGCAAACAGACAGATCCCACTCCGAGACGCGGATCACTACTACAGCTGAAAAGTCACAACACACACGCTGGAGTTTTGTATTTTAACCGCGCAAGACAAAAAAAGCTCAAACATATAAGCTACTCGCCTCAAGGTCTCAGGAGACTGAAATGAGGTGCACTCATTGTAAAAATTAAATTAGGTGCCTGTATAAGTTGAGTCTACAATCAAGATCATTTGTTTACAGTTTCATAGCACCTTGAGCAAAGGCATTAGCCGTAAAATAAAGTACAGTAATTCCTCACCAAATACATTCAACATGCCTGTTGAGCACATTTTTGTAACTTCAAACTCCAAAGTATCCTCTGCCTAATAGGGTACGTGTCAGAGGATCTCCTGGGGGCTTTTGCGAATGGTTTTATTCTCAGAAGAGTGACTTGTTTACAATGTTTGTGGAGGCAATCCAGGGAAGCTTTCGAAAAATGACATTCTAAAGAGTGGGAGAGATTTCCAAAGGTGTTGGGAGTGCGATAAGCGTTGAGCAAAGACCACTGGGAAAAGATATCAAAACAAGTCTAAAAGCATCGTGTGTGTCAACTCTCTCCCTCCCCCTTCAGACCTCGGACCTGTTTGCCATGATCGAGAGGATGCAGGTACTGTAAGTGGCTTTTTGCCAGCTGAACCACAGCACTTCCTCTAGCTGTAATCAAACGCCTTTCTCTGAATTTCACACCCAAAATGCAATTTATTTCTCCCTTGATGCACCAGTCTCCCTTTCCTGCTCTTTTCATATTCAGGACAACCTGCAGCTGCAACGTTTACGCATCAGTGTAACACTCAATTCGCTTTTCATGTGTGTTTTATATTTGCTGGCTTCAGCCTTTTTGCTTCGTTGCTTTTATTCTGATTGCAATCACTCGTATAGACTGCAGATATCCTCGAAACCTTCCAACTTTTGTCTGAGATGAAACAAAAGATGGTATTGGATTAACATTTTAGCATCTGTCATTAAAAACTGTTCAAACTTGTTACAAGTTTTCAATTTCTCGAGGCTCAATAAACTCAACAGATTTGTAAAATGTGCATACAAACCTCTTTGCGAGATGTTGTGAGTTGCAATCACCAGTTCTGTGTTATTTTTCTTTCCACTTTGCAAAGTGAAGGAGAAAGAGAAGGACATCACACGAAGCACCCCCCCCCCCCGCCCCCGTTCCATCATATTCATCTTGCCTCACTGAATGCGATCTATAAAGAATTGCATGAGCGCAGATGAGAAATCTCAATGGGCTCAATGACATGTTAATCCTGAAATGTGTGGAGCTCACATTAGTCAATAAACAGTGTGTATTAAAATATGCATCCTGTCCATCCATTTCTAAGTGATTGATTGGGAATTGTGACGAGAAACCTCTATCAAAGAATCTGTGAGTCACATGCTGCAGTGCCATGTTTTATTGTAAAGGAAGTACCATTTTCCCTCATTGAAGGTGATTAGTAAAGGTTTGTGACCACGAGAGTGCTGATACAAAACCTCTAGCGGCTCAAAGACACTTGAATAAGGAACTGTGCGCAATATATAAATGCGACACTAACATCAGTCAATAACCGATCCTGTCAAGCTATCTCGAAGTTTGGAGGTGATTGATTGAGAATTGTTGCTGCTCGTGCACCAAAAAGAAAAGTGTATGGGCGAAGAGTTCTTAGTGAGAGTTTTACTGTAGTGCAAAGAGATACGAGAAGCGTATCGCTTCAAAGCATCCCTCGTTCCCTTTGCTTCCATCTTCTCCCTTGTCCAAAAAGATCAGCATCACAATTTGATGCTTCTCAAATCTGACTATGGGGTTTTCCACACAAAGAGCTTACTGATCAACAATGAGTTTTTTTTTCTCCCCCACTTGCTCACAAATACACTCTGGGTTTTGGGAAGTGTCAGCGGAATAAGAATAGATACAATAGGGAGAAATCCTTTCCTGGCACTCTTCAGTCCACATGAGCATTTCTGCCTAATGACTGCTGGAGTTTGGCCTTTTTCCCGTGTTTATCTTTTTTGGGAGCATTTTAACCTCCTCCCCCGGCATCAGATTGACTTTATGTAACGTGATTGTGAGTCACAGGCAACAAAGAATAATCCGACACCTCCGTGCTGCGCTAGAAATGACTTTGACGATTCTAAAAAAAAAAAAAAAATGCTTCTGTTGAGCTTGTGCCTTTCAAAGCTGCTGTGGTGCTCTTTTTTTTTTTCACCTGTTCTGTTCACATCCTTTGATATGCTCCTTCCTGTCTGCAGGGTTGCAGAATGGACGAGCAGAGATGCCCCCTCCCACCGCCCCTCAAAGTGAGTCACAAATCCTCCCATCACCTCACCGAGCACAACGCGGATACATCCATGATGGATGATATACGAACCTTCTTCCTTATCAGCTGTCAGACAGGCTTTTTAAGCATGCTCACTGGCTGCAACCATGGCAAAGCCCAATGTTACCTAAATGGGGCTTATGCATTTCGAATTCAACACTGGTGCAGTATTGATTCTGAACAGGAGGTTTTGTGTCAGAATGCTGAACAATAGATGGTAACGTAACCTTACAGAGAACAAACAAAGCTGGGCAAGTGAACACTGGCTGTGGTTCTTTATATTCTCGTTATGAGGGCTGAAGTGTACATGGTTGTCGTTTTTCAGGGGCTCATGTGCACTTTTTGCGGAACTTCATTTTCTTTGGCTCCGACAACACAAACTCTCCTCTCCTCTGTTTTATTTATGGAGCACTTCAAAAATAACCGCTGAAACTAATTGTTGTACATAAATGAAATTGAAGATAAAACACCGGACAACTGAAAATAACATAATTTAAAAACAATAAAAATGCAACGATTCACCTTTTTCCTGGTGGCTCTCATGGAGAAGCGATTATGTGCGCAACTTCCGGTATGAGACTTTCACTCTGAATTTTGTTATTTGTAACAACAAGTTTTGTTTCACGTAGCGGCTTGTTTTGAATCTTTTTTTTTTCCACCCCCTTTTCTAAGCATTCATAAGAAAAATGTCTTACATGGCTTGGGAACTTGTTGCACGGTTGGCGTTCGTAAAAACAAACAGAAGAAGTTGAATCTGTGACTACAAGAGCAATGTTTTGAACTGGCAGGGACGAGGAGGAGAGAATGTTTCTGTGATAAATGCTAGTTTCTGCCTTCCCAGGGATGAACATTGCAGAAAGAAATTGTCTCAGAATAATTGTTTGAAAATACCACCATGTCAATATTGTGCCTGTGCTTCTTGTCTACTTCCGAACAAAGAGCACGGGAACACGCGCATTGAGTTTTGTGCTAATGTGTTTGCATTTCTGAGAAGATTGGCCGGGTACCAGGTTCCACAAGAAAATCAGATCATTGTTTTTGTGTGCGGGAGACACCACACTTTTCTATTAGTCAACCTCTGAAATTATAGGAAGGATTGCCGCAATATTTTGGAGTTCATGTTATTTTGTCAGTAAACTGTAGTGAGCGTGTTAGGTGAGGAAGACGTGCTCATAAAGGCAGTTGAAGTTGACATCAGTAAGGATGTTCACATAAACTAGGAAGTTTGATTGCAATATTTACGTCATTGAGCGACCTGAAGCTTTTTTCCATTAAGTGTCCCAGTAGTGCAGTTACCAAGCAATGAAAAGTAGGTTTAGTTGGGGCCTACGTTTGCTCTAAGCTAAATAACACTGTCCAACCTCCGTTAAAAGAATGCACATTTTCTTATTGTGTTTGGAACTGATACGCCTCAGAGATCTTGAGATTGCTCATTAACTCAAAGTTTAAAGTGACAGAGTTCATTAGTTAAACGTGACTGTTCATTACTTAAACAGGTGATTGTACCTTGTCACTGGCCTCTTTTTTTGTTATCCTCCTTCCCTGCTTCATTAGCCAAAAGTGGGATTCAAATTTTATTACTTATAAGCATCTTTAACTGTAACATTGTAACAGTCTGTAACTGGCATAGAAAGTGGACTCACAAAAGCAGTTTCCATGTAAACAAAACACTGCTTTCACTCTACTAGAAGTCACGCACCTATTTCACGCAAAGGCTCATGAGGCATAGGAATAAGGTGGATAATTGTCCACGGACAAAAAAAGCCCTATCCCTTCTTTTAGCTTCTGCTTCGACTTTTGAAGCAGCTGATGATCTGCCGATGCAATTTTAAACCATTGTCCAATTTAAAATCCAAGTTCAAGACTGTTGGCTTCGCAAAGTGTGTTAAGATTGAATCCCGGTTCAGCAAATAGAGAAGAGCAGTGGCCCTAAAACTGATTCATGGTGAACTCTACAAGGCAGTGGAGCCGAACAGGACTCAGAGCAAACGAGACGCAAATAGTTCTGTCTGATAAATAGGATATGAAGAAATGGGCTTGTGAGGGTTTGTTTTTAAAGTATTTCCCCAAAATATGTATTCATCATAATATAATGAACATACCGTCCGATTTTTTTGTAGGGATTTTCATATCAGTCCAAGATTACCTGATTCGATAACGCTGTTGAAATGCCTCTGACTATGTTCACTTTTCATCGTACTTTGTTTCTTAGTAGGTATGTTTATATTTATATTTTATTTATATTTTCCTGATTTTTCTTCCCGCAAGAGGGTTAGGTTATCACCATTTTTTACTTTGTTAGTTTACGCAAAAACGACCTTGCAACCTTGCTGGAATTTAGAATTGGAGCTACGAGAGCACTTATGAGAAATCTCAGAAAACTGCCTATCACAAGTTCTTGGAATTAGGTCATCCTCGCAACTTTGTTGAGTGCTGGAAGACGGGTCACAGAAAAAGCCAATACGTTGCGTGGATACATTTTCTTCTTTAAGATTGGGTAGCTTTGAACATTTTCCTCAATCTCTCTGTGAATCGCAAAATTGAGGCACAGGCAGGAAGTATGACTGGCACAAGAATCAGAGGGTGAAATTGGAGATGAAACTTCCCAAGTGGGCGAAATGAATGTTCAGTCGTGTGTGTTTAAATAAGGAATGCATTAGCAAGTAGCTCACCAATCAAACCCATTTGCCAAATAAGACCATTTGATTCAAATGAGAGGCTACATGCTGACAAAGGGTGTGTATGCACTTGAAAAGCAAATCTTGCTGTAAGTGATCCCCGCATGTTTGCTGAGCGAGACAAGTGACCCTGAAAAACGTCGAGCCGCATGATTGTCGAGTGCGTCACGGCGATTGTGCTCTGTTCAAGTTTTGACCAGAAGCATCTTTATGTTCGTTTGACTCATGTTTTTTTTTTTTCATCCCTACAGACAGAAGAGGACTACATCCCTTATCCCAGTGTTCATGAGGTACAGATCATGAGCAGAAAATACACATATCTGTCCGTTCTATTATTAACTCTTGGAAAGAAATTATCCCCCGAAAAAATGTCAGAATTTCCTTTGTGCCTATCAAGCAAATTGGTCAGTATTTGGTAACGAGGAAAAATCCAGAAAGGATTCCAATAGTTAGAGCACCAAAATTGTTCAAAATTTGGATTATTTCGTTTATACTGACAATTTAAATAGTATCTGCAAGTTTGTGATTGATTGAGACCTGTGATTGCTACTTCACTGATAAGAGAAGTTCATATGCAAAGTAGTTTAAAACTCCTGAAGAAAGAAATCCACTTGAAAAAAACACAAATATAACAAAGTTCTCACAGGTTTGTGAAATTGCATTCTCACTTAGAGAATATCTAAGTTTGAAGCAGATTGTGACTGCTAGCATAATGACGAGAAACCTGTTTAGGGAAGCTCAAAATCCTGGAACGAGGACTGTAACACAGATATGACTTAATGTTCCTTGTAATTTTTTACATCACATAACTGTCTCTCGCCGCCTTTATGAAATTGGGTTCTCGCTAAAAATATTGAGAGAATAATATTTCCAGTTGACTGATTGATAATTGTGACTGTTCGAGAACTGACGAGCCCCCACATGTGATCTGTGACTCACAACCCCCCAAAAAAGGAACACTGAAATGCAGTACTAGTAACATTCCATGTATGTTACAGTTTTCGACAATAAGAAAAATCTATCACCAAGTCAGAAAGCTAGCGGTGTGACTGCTCGAGCACTGATGAGAAAACCCTATTATGCAGTCATGGACCAACCAATATTTTCTTTTGCTTACACCCTTACTGTCTATCACAGGTTCTTGGTCGCAGTAGCCCATTTCCACTCATCTTACTTCCCCAGTTTGGGGGCTATTGGATCGAGGGGACCAATCATGAGCCTAAATGGACACCGGAGCCGGTGCAACCTCAATGCCCCGCCTCCTACGTCAAACTCGAGACCAACAGCACCGCCAAGATTTACAGAAAACAGTTCATGGGCAAAGTGAGCTCAGTTTATCTATCTTCATTTTAATGTCAATACTCTATTCCCCAAATGGTCCAAAATACTACTAGATGATAATTACTTTCGTGGAAAGATGATTTTCTGATAATAGCTTTTCTTCAATGTGTTATCCTTTGTCAGATCATGCATGCATGAAATCTTCTTTTGCCTATCTTCTCCCAGGAGCACTTTAATTACTACACAATGGATGCCGCCCTGGGCCACTTGGTCTTCTCATTAAAGTACGATGTCATCGGGGATCAGGAACATCTGCGCTTGATGCTCCGGTGCGTCTACTTATTATAGTCATTTTAAAAGCGACTATTCTGGTTCCATGGTCGCTTTATCATTACTTTTAACACCACATTTGTACGTCCTTAATGCTCAAAGGTAGATAAAGTGATATTCTCCCCCCAACAACCAAAAGAGTGCATAAATGACTCAGTTTGAATTTCATTCCCCTTGTGAGCAACTTTGGGTCAAGGGATGCTGATACTGACGCTGAGGAAGAGCAACAGTCTGTGTGTCCATCAGGCGATTCATTTTTGAAAAAAAAAAAAAACCTTATTCTCCAGCTATAATTGCTCATAAAGGGCATTGCTGCGGGGAGAGTGGCCCTGGCTTAGTCTGACCAACCACAAGCTGTTAGCTGATCCTCCACATTAATTTGTCCTTCAATGACATGGGATTTTTCACGGCTATTGTTGCAGGGGCCTTCAATTTTTATGAACGTCATTATGGAGCTTTAGTAGTGTGACATTCTTCTGAGAAATCATTAGTAATGGGATTGTTTGCTTAGGCCTGAGGTAGTAAACTACGGTTACTATTAGGGTTAGGGATTTAGGGCTAGAAATAAGGATTGGGGTTAGTTACGTTTAGGCGTTAGATTAAGGATTGGGAACTGAGGGGGTGGCATGGATCAGCAGTAGAGTGGTCGTCTCCCAACCCAAAGGTTGTGGGTTTGATCCCCGGCGCTTGTGACCAAGTCAAAGTTTTCATGAGCAAGATGCTGAAAGCCAGTTGCTCCCGATTCAAAACATATTTGTGTGATCTCATTCTTGTCTGAGTATCGTGATCTGAATTTGGGACGCAAAGCCGCGCTTGGAGCTCAACAGAGACAAACTCATATGGTATTGGGAGACATGTAAATGAAACAGCAGAAAGATAAATCATCTTTTATGGGAAGCACTTAATTCATAGGCTGCCATTGACGGATAAATCCGTCAAAAATAAAAAAATTTTTATCTCGGCTGGTAATGAATGAGTTAAGAGACCCGTTGATTTATTAGTATGTTGCTTTCAGAGCCTGTGATTTACATGACAGTTGCAGCCGTTGCGAATGGGTCACATTGAACCGTGTTCCCTAAATGACAGTCTCGGTCCCGACAAACAGTCACAACATTACACCTATGTATGGCAAAGTCAACAGGTTTAAATATTTGTGAACCAAACACGAGGCACTCAGTGCCAATTGTTGACTTTAAATCCTCCTCTCAACTGGCACATTGTGTGAGAATAATGACCGTCCACAGAAAAGCTGGCGGCCCCGCGACTCACTCAACAGATGAATTCATCTGAGTTTTGACTCCACATTCTAAAAGCCACATTGCGTTTCTTTTAATAGGATTGTGGAGTGGATGATGCAAGTTTACAGTCACCCAGCCTACATTGTTACGATATTATCTCTTTTATACTGAGGGAGTCGATAGATGAATATTCACGCTTTAAATCCCACTGCATATTGTGTAGAGTTTGCTCAAGAGGAGAATTTATTGGCCTAGTTAATAACGTGAAAACTTCAAATTGACCAATCACATGACAGCATCACCGAACACACACAACTTCCAATATTTATCACTACTGTCTATCGCAGTTTTTAGGAACTGGGTTCTTTCTCAAACATTAAGAAAACAATATGTCCAAAATTGAATTTGATTGATCGAGAGTCACGACTCACAAGGGCTGACAAGAAAACTCTTTGTGGCTCAATTACTTCAAAAAAATTATCTGGATGAATCCCATGTCTTGCCCAAAGACAGCTGGCCTAGGCTCGACCTAGATGGATGGATGGACTGAAAAATTCGGAAAGAACGAGAGCCCTTAAATGCACCGCAAATATCATTCAACTAGCTGTATTGTTGTACCAACTTTGAGAAAAACACTATCTCCAAGTTTGAAGGTTTTTAATTGACAATTGTTTCATCATCCTGAAACAAGGAAAGCACTTTAATTCAATACAAATGCAATCTAGAGTCTCTTTCTATATCTTATTTTATGCAGGCGGACAGACTCTCTCCTTGATTTGCGCCATTGCCAATGTCGCGCATGTCACTCTTATTCTTGTCACTTTAACAAGAGAGAAGAGGAATTCACTCTTAATAATTTTATAACTCTTTGACTTTTAGCTCCAGGCAAAGAACCTACCAAGATGTCATCCCCATTTCCTGCCTCACGGAGTTCCCCAATGTGGTCCAGATGGCAAAGGTAAGAAAAATGTCATTCAAAGAGACAGAGCAAATTTTCTTTTCCATTTTCGAATCCTCATCTTTTTCCGGGCGTTGCAGCTTGTTTGTGAAGAAGTCAATGTTGATCGGTTTTATCCAGTTCTCTACCCAAAGGTAAATCCTTTTAACTTAAACTTTAGATTGTCTCTCACTGTCATTTTTTGACTGTCTCTCTCATCTGGTCCACAGGCGTCGCGACTTATTGTAACCTTTGATGAACATGTGATTAACAACAATTTCAAGTTTGGAGTCATATATCAAAAGTTTGGTCAGGCAAGTGCTTCTCCTGAGATGTTTATTGAGGAAGATGTGTCGCTGCTCCTGACAAACATTCTTATTTGTGATTATTATTGTAGACCACAGAAGAGGAAGTCTTTGGGAACATGGAAGAAAGTCCGGCATTTGTCGAGTTCTTGGAGTTCCTGGGCCAGAATATTGAGCTGCATGACTTTAAAGGGTGAGCTATTTCTTTCTATTTGTTCAGTTTTGATCCAGTCGCATGGTTTGCAATACGCATCTTTCATTGACTGGTTTTTCTAGACCAGGCGTGGGCAAACTACATCCCGGGGGCCACATGTGGCCCGTTAAATGTTTTAATCCGGCCCGCCGAACTTGAAAAAAATTAAATGAATAAACCTTGTTAATGTTTTATTTTCGAAATACTGTGGTGTGTCAAATACTTATATTTTGTTGGAATGCTTTTGTTCACTTTCATTTAAAATTTAACATATTTTTTTTCACATTAGTTGTTACATTTCCATGACGTGTGCTGAGACATCCACGTTAGTTAGACAAGTGGTCTAGGGCACACCGTCGAGCGAGTGAGATAACACAGGCAAAATGGTCGTTAACTCCGTTTTGTGTTGACAACCGTGAACACCTTTGCTGATAGCGGTTACTCTAATCGTTCAACCAGAGTTAAATCATTTTTTCTGATACTGGAAGCAATTGCAAACCAGGGGAATTAACAAAGCAGTTGTGTGAGAGAAGACGAGCACGATAGCTCTTGGGTCTTCATTGCGACTACTTAACACTATAAAAATATACAACGATAGGCTCTGATCACTTTATATAAGCTATTTTCGTAGATTAATCTTTGATTGAAAATTCGAAGCAGATGAGACGCTTACCTGTTTGTATCCTCATTCAAGCTTTAGTTCGCATTGCCGTTCAACATTAGTTTTTTTTATTATGTACACATTTTATACATTGATGGAACATCATGGCACATTTTTCGCCAGTCTTGCACACATTTTCACTCAATAATCACAACACTTTACACACTGACTTGATGCCTGCTGAGAAATGTGTTGCAAAAAGGCATCTTTTTGTTAGCAACTAGCAAGTTAAGCTCGCTTGAAAGATTTCTTTAACGTACAGCAGGGTCACTTTATCTGGACACAAACAATTTACTGAACGGCATTTTACACAATTAAAGTAGTGATTTATGTACTGTGTAAAGCAATAGCAACCTATTTTGTGGCCTGAGACAAAGATCGTTGTGTTGAACGTAGCAAACATGCTTCACCCAACCAGACACAATGTATTTATCAGACTCCAGGCTCTTGACAGCACTCTTCCCAAGTGTTGACACTCCTCTTTACAATCAAGTAATTCACAATGTTGGAATAGCTCACTTTGGGGAAAAAATGTCATCATTTGACCTGTCTGATTTTGAAAGTTTATTTGAGGGCATTTGCCACTCGTCTTTCTCTCCAATCTACTTCAGTTTTTCTACATTTCAACTATAAACAACTGGTTTCAATGTTTCAATGTGATAGACTGGTGTTCCAATAGGGACATATTTCACACAGTGAGACAAAGGCAATGTCAACGGTCGAAGTCAGAACCGTATTGTTTTGAATGGTCTTTCATTGTTTTGCATCAGAGCAAGAAGGTTATATTTTTTTGGAATGGGATTCACAAGCCCTATGGTTAGAAGTCCGTAATTATAACACATTTACAACCTTTCAATAGTTTCTCCTCCCCTGCAAATCAGTGATGGCTTTGCTTTGACTGCTAATCATTATGATCCCATGTACTAAATGCTGAGGTACGTGCCCTAATGTTGCTTTTAAGACTGCTGCATAGTAGGAAATGACACATTCCGAGCTGACTTTAATTCTCCAGCCTGATGTGAAATGTAAATGTTTCTGCATGTTTTCTTCAAATGTGGTAATATTCTCTCACTTTCTGTATCTTGATACGACCATATAACCTGCAAAATATGGTTAGAATGCAACACGTGCAGTTATTACCCTGACAAAAGAACACTCTTTGTGTTGCTGTTCTCAGCTCTGTTTAAAGCAAATTACCTCATCTCTGGACATTATTCAGCTTACTATTGATTATGCATCGCCTGTAAATGAACACCTGATCGAAGATAACTGCGAGCGATTTGTCATGCTGCGGACACCAAAAAGGCTGAGTGGACTATTCCAGAGACTAAAGACGACAATTTTAGGATATGGGAATTACAGTACTTGACTAAAGCTTGTGAAATATGGTACTCAAATTTGTATCCGGACTCTCATGATGTTGACTTGAACGACGTTACTCGACAAGTCATACTTGTTAAATTTAAAAACATACTTTCAAGATTGGCAACCGACCAGTATGTTCTGATGCCGAATGCAATTGCCATCATGAAGTGTCGTGCAATGAATTTTGATTCAACAATTATGCTTTTCATGAAATCAGGACCCTCAGCAATATTCAAGCTTTGCAATTTAAAATTCCACTCAGGATTTTGAGTTTCTTATCGCTACTGCCACATGTGGCCGAAAATTTAAATTGCACACTCCTTTTTTCACATGTACAATGCATGTTCTAACTTACAATATTATCACTTCTTACCGTTGGAATAAAAAGAAACCATCTGTGAGACAAGGACAAGAATGTGCATGACATCACACCAGCAGAAAGAGCGCGGGAAATTCAAACCCGATTCCAGTCTCAAAATTGTTTTGCAGAGGCATACAAGAATACCCATTGTGAACAGCTACAGTGTTAATAATAATAATAATAATAATAATATTGCCTTTATTAGTCCCACAATGGGGAAATTCGAGATTCGAACCCAGGCCTCCTGGGGAGACTGGGTCCTGAACGCAGCACCTTAGACCACTCAGCCATCCTGGCATCTGCTATTTATAAGATATGTGAGTCATACATTGTCAAAGGAAAAGTGCAGCTTTAATGATAAGAGACACAACAGCTACGACGTCCAACTTCTGTCACCAGTCTTCTAATGTGACCCCGTACAAATACTTTGTTACTGTAATCAAGTAGATGCTACAGATTTCAAAAAGCTTCGCTAGTTGTGGTGTCATACCCCTTCAAGCAATGGATGTTTGAACACAAATGCAACAACTCATGTGGATAGACAATATTAGAATGCCTCGAGGAATTTTTTCCTTAGCTGTGGCAAAAATGGCATTTATTTTTGCAATTTACTGAGTTCCTTCCCGTCGTGAAAATCTTCTTTGTTTGCGTGCCGATGAGGGCAAGTTGCGGACACTAGAAAGAGTTGTAATGAATACCACATGATACACAGGCTGTTTAATTATGTACATTACATCAATACATATTTAATTACTTTATTACCACTATGTATATGTTTCATAGAGTAAATATTATAGTGCACTTTTTCCTTATTATTCTGTCCTTTGTTGTAGTTTATTTATTGGTTTATAGGGCGGCCAATATTAGTCATCTAGTCATAACGACATTGACTATAAAAGTATAGGCTGGGATAGTTGTGTGTGGAAGCTGGCATTATCATACACAGACGAACACGTTTGACGTAACGCAATGCACTGTTTGGTACGAGATCATATTTAACGTCAAGTATGGATTATGGAGGCGTTAATCATCAGTCGTATGTTATTTAACGACTAAAACACAGTTTTTGTATGCCAGTGGTTGCCATCGAAAGGCAAAAGAAGATGCGCTACCTTAAGGTCACTCGTGACCATGCACAAGTGTTGCGTTCAGGAACTCTTACAAAGCAGCACTCAACGTAACAAGAAGTCATCAACAGCAACACCAAACAATAAAACGTTACTATACACATTTGCAGTGCTGGAAAGAATTGTACTTGAGTACTAATTGTAAAAGTAATAATAATACATTTTTATTTTAAGTATCTTTAAGTGCATTTTCCTAATTTTACTCATCTGATTTCATAACCTTCTAATGGACGAGTGAAAAACGTTTTGCGTATTTTTTTTTGTGTTTGTGGATAGTTTCAAAGTATTGGTGTAACTCAGCATAGGTGTAGAATTTTTGGTTCCATTTTAAAATGCACAAAGCATTCACAGCTAAAGGCGACAGTATCTCCTTTCATTTCACTTCCTCCATCCTGGTACAAGCTGCAAAGTTCAAGTATCATTTTAATTGTCTTCATGATTCATTTGTACATAACTTAATTAAAGTATTCTTATTAAGGAACTTCTATCACTACAGTATTTCTACCATTGCAGGACATTCACTATTACAGTACTTTTATCATTGCAGTATTTTTCTATTGTTGCAGTACTTTTACTCTTACAGTACTTTTACCATTGCAGTATATTTTATCATTGCAGTATTTTTCTATTGTTGCAGTACTTTTACTATTACAGTACTTTTACCATTGCAGTATATTTTATCATTTCAGTACTCTTACCATTACAGTACTTTTACCATTGCAGTATATTTTATCATTGCAGTATTTTCTATCATTTCAGTACTCTTACCATTACAGTACTTTTATCATTGCAATATTTTTATCATTGCAGTATTTTCAATCATTCAGTAGTTTTTATCATTACAGCGTTTCCCCCTCTGTATAATGGACAGGCATTAGGGGTGTTTCCTTACACTAGATACGTTTATACGTGTATATTTGCATGCTTTTTATGAATGTCTGCTGCTAATGTTATACATTAACGGCTACATTACGCCGCCGACTCTGTGTGATCTATATCTTTGCTGCTGTAACACCTCAAATTTCCCCATTGTGGGACTAATAAAGGACATCTTTATCTTCATCTTTATCTTTAAAGCTGTAAGCTAATGATGATTACCTACATAAGAGAGGAGCTGCTTGCTCGTGTAATATGCCGCAATTTACATATGATCCGATTAGTCGACTAATCGCAACTACTGTTGTTTATTACTCGACTAGCAAAATGATCTGTCATCCGTGGCTGCCCAATTGGTTTACGGGGAGGCTGGAATGAATTAAAGGCATTTTCATTCATTCCAATGGGGAAAGATGTTTTCAAAGTGCTTTCAGTCAAGAGTGTGTTCACATAACTAATTAAACTCACATCTGCGTCTCCACTCTACTTATACATGTTGTAATTGAGCAAGATTGTACAACTTGTGACTTGCTTATACCAAGTAGTGACTTGAGTGGACTTTTTGCCACTGTAACTTGGGACTTGCTTGAAACTTGAATGTTCCAGGTTTCGAGGAGGCCTCGACGTCACGCATGGCCAAACAGGGACGGAATCAGTTTATACCAATTTCCACGGCAAGGAGATAATGTTCCACGTCTCCACCAAGCTGCCTTACACCGAGGGAGACTCCCAGCAGGTATGGCGAAGCGCCGGTGAGCTAATTAGTACTTGCTGGCTAATAGGCTCAATTAATTAACCTGTTAAGGACTCATTTTAAAGTCAACCGTGTTGAGTTGAGAACTATAACGGCGGTTCTGTCACTGCACCGACGCCAATGTTCTCCCTGTAAGATGTTGCGTTAGTGCCCCTTGTCTCTATGGTGTGCTTCATTAGTTGTTACCATGGTAACTCTCTGTTCTGATACCTGATAATGGGCGGACATCTCACATGACCTGATTCTTGAGTCAGGAAAAAAGGTATGTATTTAAAGACATATTATGGAAAATGGACATTTTATTGGCTTGTTTGAAAATATGGTCTCAAGTATCCAACAAAACGGACGCAAAATGTTTTGTCAACCCGTTTCTAAACATGTGCATGTGACATCCTGCGCTTCCTTTTAAATTTGCAGTTTTAGAACTGCTCCCAAGATTTGAGAACCTCACTTGATTGATCACGTACCATGAATCCGACAGCAATTTGGCATACACGCTTAATTTGTATGCCAAGTACGAACATTTTGATGCATTTATTAGTGAATGAGGCTCACTGTCGGATGATTTTATATCCTTTGTTGTTTTGAGTTCCCACGAGAAGAAGAGCATCGTTACTTGTGATCTAGCCTAAAACCCGAGGCCTAAGCGTAAATATTCAAGGGATAGCGGACGAGCCCGGGCGGGAGGCAAAGCGCCGTGTGGTGTGCCCGTGAGGCATGAGAAATGATTGACATCTAATTTCGTAACCTTGTGTCAGTTTTAACAATATGACAAAACTCCCCTTTTATGTTTCGGTGTCAATCAGAACAAATGTTAACGACAGCATGCAGGCATCTGCAGGAGGTGGCGTTGATCCAAATCCTTTGGGCTTGGTGGGGGTCCACGCCATTCCAATTTGACCAATTTGAGAGCATGCAAAGCGTGTCTTTGTCCAATTCTGTGCTCGCAGGCATTCCATGCGCAAGCACTCCCATCTACGTGGAGAAAATGAGAAGCGTGTTTTTCGCATGGCTGCGTTGCGCATTTATGTACATATGAAAGATGACAGCCAATAAAGTCATTGCTGATGAAGCCTCCACTGCTGTCTGTTTTGTTCCCATTTTAGCTTCAAATGCTGCTTTCAAGGAAAACAGGAATTTAATTTTGTTCACCAGGGGTGGTAGGGCAAAGCATGTTGGTTTTTTTTTAATTTAATTTAATTTAATTTAAATAAAATAAAATTAAATGACTTTTTTAAACCTAATTCATAAATGACCTGGCCCATTGTTTTGTTCTTAAAATATTGACTGATGACACAATGAGCTTACTGTTTTCTTTATTTCTATAAGATTTGCTTAATGGTTGTGCTATTCCAAAATGCCTTATAGTTTAATATGAATCGTTTTTTCTTTAACCACAAAGTATTTTACACATTTTTAAAATTCTGCCAGCATATGTAAACATGAGCACAACTGTATGTCATCCCTTACATATGACCCGTTTGTGATTGTTTGTCATACCAGCTGCAGAGGAAGAGGCACATAGGCAACGACATCGTCGCCATCGTGTTCCAAGAAGAGAACACGCCCTTCGTTCCCGACATGATCCAGTCCAACTTCCTGCACGCCTACGCGGTGGTCCAAGTGGAGGACGCGTGTACGGACAACGTCACATACAAGGTTTATTTCTGCCGTGATGACGGTCTCAACCTTGGATCAACCTTGTTTTATACATCAGATGCCTCCCAATCAGGTGTCAGTGACAGCAAGGGATGATGTGCCCTTCTTTGGGCCGGCCCTACCTGACCCGGCCATCTTCAGAAAGGTCAGCAAGCAGGAAATCGGAACTCACTGTGTAGCTTTTCATTTTCTTTCTTAATTTTTTATTTTTTTTTTATCAGGGCCCTGAGCTTCGAGAGTTCCTCTTCACGAAGCTTATCAATGCTGAGTACGCTTGCTACAAGGCGGAGAAGTTTGCCAAGCTGGAGGTGAGGCCAGGGCTGTGACGTTATTACTAGTTAGAGGTGTAACCAAAATGGAAAGCTTTCTCTGAAAAATAGCAACTTTTAAAGCAATTGTTTTTACGATGTAGGCATGTCAAAATTGAGGGTGCCTCACACTATTTATGCTCATTTTATTGGTAGTTGCCCATTGAATTTGGCTTAAACAAAGTAATTTATGTTTTGCAACTGCACCCTTTTTTGCCGGTCAGACCCCCACTCCGGCCGCGATCTTGGTACCGTCTGGCCTTATTCAAAAAATTGTCTGACACCGACCACGTCATCCCTCCCGCCCCACCACCACTAAAAAAAAAAGTGTCTATGTATAACGCCACCGCGGGAGAAATGCTAAGGGAGGAGGTTTATTTAAACATCATTAGCTGAATAATTTCCTATTCAAATCCACTTACCTTCTTATGGGCATATTTTGATCTTATTTGTCTCGTTATTATTCGTCTCCTTTTTCTTATTCCCTTTTTTCCACAAACATGCCCAATGCAAATATGTTCGCCCAGTTGGTGTTAGAGGGGGTGTGGTATGCCCCCCCCAGGTGGGAGGCGCGGGATACGTGATGTTAGAATATGGAAATACAGGTGCGCTTGAACGCACACTGCTTTCTCACGTCTCTTCATACACAAACAGTTTGTAGTGGCGCTTCTGACACTTTCGGAGGCAGTTTTTGTCATTTGCCCATTTCGCCAGTAGATTCATCACATGCACGAGGGCCGGACTAAAATACACCTCCGGCCTTTGTTAATGGACCCCTTTTTTAAAATGTGTCCCACTCCCTCCCCAAAAATGGGCGTTTGGCAGGGCCGGAGGGCCAAGCTATTGGTCATCATCTTAAAAAGGATGTTAAAGAATAAATAAATAAAAAATAAACTAGATTTACTGAGGAGCCAACAGGGTTATGTAAGTAATAAAAAAAAAACAGGCTGGTTCAAGACATGGGAGGATATGAGATGATCTAACAATGGACGCTGGTCGACGCGGAATATTTATACACAAGGATTGGGCTACATGAGGCGAGAGTCACCATGAAGGCAAGTTATGAAAAATTGACATTTTATGAGAAGTTAACAGAAAAGAAGAGACATTACTGTATATGGTTTTCGTTTTGTACATTTTGCTTTTTTAATCCTGTTTTGTATCATTTACATGTATCAGTTATGTAGTAAAAACCGAGGAGTGACACAGATTTATATAGCGCAACCGGACACTCAAAGCACTCACAATGGATGCATTTGTCATGCACTCAAGCATTCACATAAGCAGCATAACAGTGACAATTTGATAAAAGGCAGCAAACACTTTTAAAAAGTGTGTTGTAGTATGTTTAAATGTGTTCAAAGCATGTGGAAAGGGTACAGCTGTAACATTTTTTTTAAATCCACAATCTCTCTATATCGTGGATTTTCCCGACCAGGGTTGGTGCTGAAACGCGTCCCCGGCAAAAAACAGTCATCGTCACAATCCACCATATAAAGACCGTATAAAGATTTTGGTTGTTTTCAGGAGCGCACACGTTCAGCCCTTTTGGAGACCCTGTACGAGGAACTGCACGTCAACAGCCAGTCTATGATGGGCCTCGGCGGCGATGAAGACAAATTGGAGAATGGCGGCAGTGGAGGAGGCGGAGGATTCTTCGAGTCCTTCAAGGTACGGCCTCTTACTATTTTCATTGCCTTAAGGCACAATCTCATCTGCATGAGTGAGAATGAGGAAGTTTGCAGATGCTTTTTTGCCTCCCTTGTCTCTCGGCCCAGGGATTCTGGGTATTCATTCACGACAAAGCCAAGCGGACTAAATGGCTTTTGTATCTCAAAGGACCAGGCCTGTGGCTCTTGATTTCCTCGCTTGGCTTGCGACGGATGTTTTTTTTTCTTTCTTTTTTTTGACATTATGTACCGGAGGCTCTCTGTCCTGACTGGCCGTGCTCCATCAATCCATTTGGGCTGCGGGAGTGTGTCCAAGCCGCCAGGCCCCAACCATGGGACCTCTGATTGTGTATGCCTGATGAACACTTTAATCGAGACGTGCATTTTTTCTCACTTTAAAACAGTTCCCCGGGTGTTATAAAAATATTTTGGGGTCATACTTTGGTCCAAATGCAGTCATAATTCACGCAAGTTGCTTTTGGGGTTAGCCCTGTGTCATGCAAGTAAGCGACCATATACCTTGCCCCATATCCTGCTGGGCCAATGATGAGTCCAGTTTTTACCATGATGACCAGGTGCAGAGCCCTACAGCAGCTTCTACTTGCAGAAGAATAAGCCAGAGTGGGGAAAAAAGTGAGACTGGACAACGGCCATAAAAACATTTTCATTCATGAAAGCTGCACTTCATACACACGGGGTGTATCTAGTGCACGGACACGTCACCCAACATAAATCCCCCCCACTGCCACTGTGTCTACAATTAAGTAATCAAGCAGCCCGAAGCAATCAAGTACAGTATGTGCTTCTAATTAGAAACTAACGCTGTTAGGAAATGTTAATTTATGCAGCCCACAAAACTCAATGCAGCTCTACGTAGCTTTTCGTTTTGACATGGAGCGTCACACCCATGGGGAATATGAATGTTTCTATGCGATGGCATTAAAAACAATGTTGTCTCTTGAATGTGACTTTGGATCATCAACCTGCCTACTTAGAATGTCATGGGTGGAGAAACTTGGTGTGAGGGCAGCTCTTATATAAATTTGTCTCACTGCAACAAAACAGTGTTGATCACAGGTACTTTTGCAGAAATAAGGAATCTAAATGATTGGAAAATTGTCTAATGTCACAATGAATTCATGAGCAGGCACTCTACACACAAGCCATTAAAATTTGACTTTCAATATTTTGTCCCCTTAAAATATTTTTTCATGACAGAACATTCATTTGCATAATACAGATTAGAATGAATTAAATAACCGGAGATGGACAATTTCCAAAATTTTATCAGGCCATCATTCGTCCTCGATCAACGACCTAGGCACCCATCGGCAGTCTGTAATTTTTTCAAGCCGAAACAAATTATTATCGTCAGTCGGTCAGTCCATCATGTTTTAACTGTGCATCCATCAGTTAATTTCACCGGTCCGCTGTCCATCTCTTGTCACTCCGTCAGTCCTCCACTTCCACCCAACACAAAAAAAAAAAAAACACGGCACAGTCCAACAAATGAAAAATCCAATTTGATTAAAATGGTAAATAGAGTGCACCATCTATCAATGTATCTAACCAATATACTTTGAGTGGTCAGAGTTTTACGCAGACACACTTACACGTGCATACTTTTCACATACACTATTGCTATCTATTGAACTCAAAAATTATGTTGGTCGCTGCCTTAACCCCTAAAATGGCAAAAGGTTTTCACTTAAATACTAAAATGGCTTACCTTAACCAGAATCCCACTCCGTATTATGGCCAAAATTTAATCCCGGTCTCTTGCACAGCTAATCCTGTCAATAAATGCTCATTGTCAATTTGGTGGATTTCAACACTTCCGTGCATACCGCCACCTGCTGTACTGGAAGCATAAAGCATTTCCATGTTTACGGTCAATGGAAGCAAACTTGTTTGTATTCAGCCTCGTGATCACACTTGAGACAGGCAAAACGGGTTTCTGTCAGTGACGGATGGAGAGGTCCGTCGATACTTTGACCCGGTTAATGATGATTACACTAACGGATAAAAACCCACCTCCGTCAGCACTGTGCGTCATCTCTTATAAGTTTCGTCAGCCAAACAGGTGTTCATCACTGATGGACTCACGGGACCTTACGACAGTTGTAACGCAATGCCCACCTCTGTAACTATCCCATATCATTCCCAAGTGTAATTGTATGAGCTATGGTTAGCATTACACATTTGTCCCTCTGTGGTGACATCACACACTCTGAGAGAAGGCAAAATACAAAGTAAAACACAACCGTGCCGATTACCCATAAAATTTAGAGCCATTTGATCTCCAAGTTTTGTGTCTTTTGACCATTTTTTTTTATTGCTCATTCGGCTTCAAAGGTTTTCCACTGCATTCGGAAAGTTTGAACTCCTATGGAAAGTACCCTCCGGCCCAAATGATGCAACCCTTAATGACAGCATTAATTTTCCCCATCCGTTGACCGTGTGTCCTCATCTCTCTCTGTATAGCGGGTCATCCGCAGCAGAAGCCAGTCAATGGATGCCATGGGCCTCAGTAGCAAGAAGTCACACACAGTCTCCACTAGTCACAGTGGCAGCTTTACCCACAATCTGGCCGAGAGCCCCAAAACACCCGGCATTGTAAGTAGCGCGTTGTGCTTCAGCGCAGGATGCACTACACTTTTATCTGTCCACATGTCAGGGTTTCGACGCAAATATAGCCAGTACAAAAAGCGGTGGAATTAGATTTGTTACACACCCAGGTTTGGAAAAGCATGGAAACTTTTTGGGGAAAAATATTTGCTTCCAAGTGTGTTCGGAATCTATTTTCTAAGACAAGTTCATCCTATAAGGCAAATGCAGTCCTCAAAAACAAAAGTTTAAATTGGTGTGTGCTAATCCACTTGGGTGGCAGACCTTATTTTTTTTCTTTGTTTTTTGGTCGGGTTAGCATATTAATTTGAATGGGAAAATCATTTGAGATTGAGTGTTTTGAGAGTGGTCCGTGACCATATTAAACTGGTTTATATATATATATATAGAGAGAGAGAGAGAGAGAGAGAGAGAAAGCGTGAGAGAGAGAGAGAGAAAGAGGGAGAGAGAGATTAGTATATATATAGATGTTTTTCTACAAAGAAATAGTGATATTTAATTAAATATGTTTACTGATGCCAAAACATGGCAGTATTAATGTGTGGACTGTTAAAGAGTGCCATATTTAGTCATTTCCTTTTCACAACAATGCAATAAAAAATAATTATAATTAAAATACTATCGGATGCAATAAACAAAATCCAATTAACTTTACAGACGCAATGTCCATAACACACTGTTATTATGTGGAACGTTCAATGCATTGCATACTTAAGAAAAATGTATGTATCTAGGAAAATTTCGTTCATGAAGAAAATAGATCTGAAAAGGTTGAGTTGATTTTATTTATTTATTACAGAGAATATATAAATGTCTGGAAAAAGACATTTCAAATACAGCGGAACCTTGACATGTAAATGTCATTGTTCTTCCTTACAAGTTGCCCACATGTCAAATCAACACCCCTATTCAATTCTCAGTTATCAGCACCTAATGTTTAAATCTTTGAAAATTGGTTTTAAAAATATAATATTCTGGGAAATTCCTGCTTGCGGCTGTTTGACTACCCAGACTTCCTTGCTCCCCTCCTATGTCTGCTGCTGCATGTGACACGTATGTGACTGTACTGTGCATGTTGCATCACTATGTAGTGCATGTGTGATTTCTGATTGAAGCTTGGTGTCTGGGGTCATGTGGGTTTCGGGTTAAGCAATCACAGGGGTCCTCAGTTAAAGACAAATGACATGTCAGGTTATGGCCTGGAGGTGTGTTTTACTAAAAAATGTACTATAATTATGACTTCAACACTCTGTTAGTATACGCTAGTGTTAAACTACAGTTGATTTACAGGTAATGTAACCACAATAGGAATTAATGGAATGCCATGAACCGAGGGCCACCTGTATACAAGATCTTGCCCTCGGTTAAATTGCCCTTAATGTTTCCTCATTGAGTGTTTGGGCCAAACCGATAAAGAACTTCAACTTATTGTGGTGTGAGCTTAAAATCATAACATTGCACTAAGTATTATAATAATATCCAAAATAAATAATAGCTTTAATGATGCAACAGAACAACCTCCGTCAATTTGTTAAAATTATGAAAACATTGTTTCCATGATGATTACTTCCCAGAGAGAGAAAAGAGATTTTAATGTATCATGTATGTATTTTTATTGTAATATAAACATGTTAATCTTGTTTTAATTGCAGTGTAAACTTTAAAATAGGCCAACATATTTGGTGAGAACAGATAAGGAAAGGAAACTATAACACAATTTAATTTCATGATACATCATTTAATTTAATAATAATGAAAAAAAACTATGGTAAAATCTGAAATAATTTGCTGTTGCAAAAAAAAATTCAGTTTATGTTGTAAACTTTAAAATGACACACTATATTTGAAACATCACGTATAGGAAGGGGTTGCCAGATATAACAAATTTTAACAACATATAATAAAAATGTAAATGTGTTCAATTGTTTGTTTTATTTGAAATGTATGCTGTTTCTTCATTAGTATACTTTAAAATGATCCAATGAAGGTATTTAATATAGAATGTCTGGGTAGGTGTTTGAAATTCCCCACATTTTACCATTAACAATGATCAGTGTGACCTACTGTGTGTGTGTGTTTTTGTGTGTTGTATGCATGAGATTTTACAATGTGTTGTTTATTTTTGCTTTTCAACCTGCCATGTATTTTCTTCTCTCCCGTCCCGTCCTGCCTTTGTGTGCCTCAGTCATTGCTCGTCCCGGGGAAAAGTCCCGGTAAATACGGCCGGCGAGGCAGCGCCATAGGGATAGGAACAATAGAAGAGGTTCATGCTCCTTTCTCCCTTCTTGTTCAGTGTGTTTTTTCTCCATTTGTGTGTGCTTAGATGCTGCAGCTAATGTATCTCCCGTGTAATGTGACGCTTTGACGGCTACTTTCAACTTTGTTTTTGCAATCCACAGTACGGCATTTTGTACTCCCGTTTAGACTTATACAGAACAACATTTTACATGAAGATAGCATCAGATGACCTCAAACTACTATTAGCCTAGCAGAGCATGTTGTGCTCATGTTGGCATTAAATGCATCTGACTGTCATCTCCCCATGTGGCAGTCCCTGATCATTCCCGGGAAAAGCCCCACCAGGAAGAAGTCTGGACCCTTTAGTTCCCGCCGAAGCAGCGCAATCGGCATCGAGAACATCCAGGAAGTCCAAGAAAGGAGGTATGAACGACTCAATAAAATGCTATAATATTAAACGGCTTTCACAGAGGATAAAGAATATATGTCTGTGAGCAATGTTACCGCTAATTTTCCGTGCATCTGAGCATTCACACAAAGGCCCAAACCAGTATCACACTGGTCCAAAACCCGGAGGTGGGTTACTGACAGACAAGCGTTTTGCTGACGAATGACGGGAAACTTAAAAAAAAATGATAGACGGACCATCGATGGAATTAGGTTTTCGTTCGGTCTTGCATGTTTGTTAGCGGGAGGGGTTATATATACACCGCTTTGAGTGGACTGCATTGATTATGGGTTCATCTCATTCCTCTGATTGCACATTCCCGAGTTTGTTAGAATCAATTATGGATTAAGGATTTTATGGCATGTTTTATGTTGCGAATCCGCCCAAATTGACTTGAATTGTCAAGAAATCAATGTAAGGAAATGGAAATGTTTGTAATAATCTTTTTTTTTATGTAGATTGTGGCTTTATTGTGTGTCATTTTATAATACACATTTATAACTTTGTAATTAAAAAATGATGAGTGGATGAGTGATGTTTTTCGGCAACAATGTGAGTATATAAAAATGGTTGAAATGTACGCTATGTTAAATGTTGCATAATGTTATTACAAATTACTGTGAAAATGTTGAAATATTTCACCTGTTAGATAAACATTTTTAAGGTGTATTTTTAAGAATGTCACCTACCCTAGTAAATATTGAGAATTTTCTCAAATATTCAAAGTCTTTGGCAGTAAATATAAAGAATGACTTTATCTGCCAGATAAGTGTAACAAATTTAAAAAGCAAGACAAAAAGGCCTATATTACATAGCTCACATTTGTTAAAATATGAGCAAAAATACTGAAGGGCAGTGTTGCTTTGCCAATGTTTTGCCTGGGGCATCCAAATGACCAGAAATGGCCCTGGAATGAGCCAGCCAAAATGTGCTCATTCACAGCTGTGCATTGATGATGCGAGTCACCTCCTGGGTGCAAAAACTCAGGGGAATTGCACGACAAGGTTTAGTTTAGTTTAACAGTTGACTTGCAATACTATCTCAAGTTTGTGCTCAGAAGTCAAAGCAAAAAACAACGGCTCGTATCTCCAAAGTGTCATACAGATGCCACGTTTTCTGTGCAGACTTGAGTCATGTAGTTAGATGGAACCGGGATGGAGAACTGCGGTGTAATAATCAAAATAATCACTGCCCCTGTTGTTTTTTTCACTGGTGGAATCAATATTTGAGGTGAAGTGTTTATTTTTTCAAGAGTGCACAGCCAAGGCCACTAGTTTCACAGATGATACGCTATTATGTTTATTAATTTGTCACAGAACAATAAGCTTTTTGGATTTATGCCATAAATCGGCAGAGGTGTGTCATTTGAGTTTGCATTTATCCGTTTTGTGACATTGTTGCTCTGCAGCCGGGACGTATCACCGTGCACCCAAAGGACGTCCGACAGCAGCCATGTCTCCCAGGAAAATAAATCAGACAACTCGTCCAATCACAGCTCGCCTGAGTTTGCCCCTGCCAAGAACAGGTAGCTCTTTAGTTTAATGCCGCTCCCTCTCTCATAACACTTGATTAGCAATAATGATTGGCCCCAAATGGGAGTTCATATGAGTGGTACGAGTGACGTAGTGCGTGTAGTTTGGTCATGTGTTGCAGGGCGGCGTCCATCCCTGAGGCTCAGGACCTTTCCCGCTCCTCCTCCAATGCCAGCAGCTTCGCCAGTGTCGTGGAGGAGCACGAGGCCGACGATGAGTATGACACGGGACTGGTGAGTGATTAGGTACACTTGCTTGGTCAACACTGAGTGGACCGAGGGGTTATTTGTAGAAACAAAAGGTTGTGTCAAAACAGTTCCTTTTACAATTTGTTTTGTTTTAGAATTTAAAATAATATGTAAAATCACGAAACAATAATGAAAAAACATTTTCAAAAATCATCATGTCCAACCTCCCTGCAGGAAAGTGTGTCGGCTACGACGCCGCTCAAGAGAGACTCTCTGGACGATGCATCACTCGGTATGAGCCACACAGGCTTCACAGGTCAGGATGAATGTATTTGGTGATGTATTTGTTTGTGATTACAAGTTTACACGTTCTTTCCGACATGCATTTTTCCATCATAAATGCAGTTGAACCTCGATTTCGTGATTTATCCGATCTAGTTTGACTACAACCAACTCATATGAAAAGTGAAAGGATGTTTCCCGTTGGAAATGTTAATCCATTTGGTGTGTTCCACTCAAAAATGTTATCAAAAAATACATTTTATAGAGAATAACGATAGTTTTACATGCAGAAAACATGTGAAAAACATATAAATGACAAATGAAATGGCTAAATGAACATTTAACTTTACTTTTTCGATTGTTGAAAACTTATGTTGCTGTATGGAAGAAAGCAAGGAAGAGAAAGGGAGGAGTGGTTGTTGACTGGAAAGGGATATCCATGTGTATTTAAAAAAAAAACATACATAGGTAGCCTTTCAATCACTCAGCTCAATGCTAACGCTAACTCGTGTCTATGTTGCAGTGCTAAGACCCTTGAAGCAACAGATTGAACATGTGACAACAATATTACCAGTCCTTCTCTGCGATGAACATCTAATACTAATGCCGCACTGATAAGCTGAGAGGAGTTGAGACGAGATAGGAGTTGAGATCATGAAACGAATGAAACACGGATATCCAAGTAGTACCGAATTCATTTGTGTCGTGTCTCTGAATAGCCGCACATCCTCCTTCGTCTCGACTCCAGCATCAAAGCGATGGCCCTAAGGGACCCGAGTCAAAAGCGACAGACGGCCGTTCCAGGTCGGAGCGCCCGTCGCTGGAGCACAAGTCCTCGGTAAAAGTTGGAAAAGTCTTTTTTTTGGAAAAAGATTATTTTTATACGACTATAAAGCTGATGTTTAACTTTTTTAACGTTTGTGTTTTTACACAGAATTGTTAGCCACACAGCACTGACTCGCCGCATCCGCCTCCATTATCAGGTTAGATGCTGCGTTCCACTTCGTTCTTTTGACTCATTTTCTGTTTTATTTCATTTGCCCCATGACTCACTTGGTTGAGTAATCCTTCATTGGAAGGCATTTGTAGCGCTACAGCAGGAGTAGGGCAGGGCGATTATATGATCGTGATTAGCAATTAGGATAAACTAGAGGTTGATCCCACTGATCAGCTGGGAGCATATTTACTTGATCAAACATGGCGGAAATGTGCTCAACAGGCAATCACAGTCGACCTTTTTCCTGCGCTGCTTCCGTTTATATTATGGTGCAGAAAGGATTTGTTTCAGTTTTTATTTTATTTTATTTTGTCTGTCAAACACAAAGATAACATTTGTTACATGTTGTGTGTTGCTAGAAAGTTGATGCTGTCTCTAGTTTTCAGTACAGAAATTGAAACAATATAGAAGATATGATGATAATAATCGTGCACTTGCTTGTTTTTGTAATGTCTTTAGATAAATTACATATCGATTATGAACTTCTCCAGATGAAAAGCATCAATTTCTGCTTCCATCTATTTTTTTTTACAGCATTTCTTGGAGAGGCACCACAACTCCGAACCGAGCAAATGTGTCTCATCTCTCCTGGACCTGACCGAGGTCGACTTTGTGACACGGTCCGGAGAACTTTCCCGGAAGTGTTCAGTTTGGATCTGCCAGCCTTCCTGACAAGACTTCAACGAAAGCACGGAGGACGTCACGTCTGGTTTTCGTTCGTGCTCCCAAAAATCCTTTAAAGGCCCTGCAGCATCATCACCACTGCGCAACGTCATCTTGGTTTTGAAAACTTCGAGTGAGAGAAACTGAAAGACGGATTCTTGTTTCAGTTGCGTTTGTTGACCTGCTGAGCATCAGTGTGATGCCCTTGTTTTGCGTTCATTTGAAGAATCAACAGCATTTGTCATGTTGGCTCCTTTCAAGATTGAGGCCACTCGCTTGAATGACCGACAGAAGCATTTAATAAAACTGAGTATGTTCATAAAAAGCTTCAGTTATCTCAGTGGAGACTCCACTGACGGTATAATGGCAGTAAAAAAAAAAGTCATTTACTGTGGTGCCTCGACCAGCAACAAAGCATTTCAACCGTTTGTGTTTGTGGGAGTGCAACTGTTCATGCATGTTGTCAACCTGCTAGAAAAAAAAAATCCTCTGGTACCACATTGGTTGTACCCGTGATTGCCGTTTTATTCATTACCGCGTGCAGTGTACATTACTTATCATGCAAATTTTTTTACTCTCGTGTCAAATTGTTGCAACAAAGGACACTTATGGAGAGCCGTTTGCGCATTTATTCGTTATTCTGCTGGTGCGCTGAATTATCAGTTTTGAAGATTTTTGTGCACTAGTTGCATGGTCGGGGAACTTTGTTAACATTTCCTAGTTACCGGTCTAGTCACAATGGCAAGTTTACGTTACCATCTAAAAACGTTACGTGTTGGTTATGTATTTTGTTCTACTAACGTTGCCCTTAACTTTTTTCCCCTCAATTGTACATTTGGTTCCCTAACTTTGTTGTGAGTTATTAACTTGTTAGTTGTTAACTACAAGTGTAGTTGGTAAAATGTTAATGTCACCAGCAGTACTAGTAATGCAGTTGTCAACAAGTGCAGTTTTGCTTCCTAGTAGCGTTTTCCAAAAAATGTTGGTTGTAGTGTGTTGAATCGTCATCCATATAGTTGGGCAACTGAGTGTACTAGTAGGATATCAAATAAATGCTCAAATGGCTTTCTATGGAAACTCCTTAGTTTGTGTTTGTCAAGTGGATTTTTTTGGAACAACACTGTGACTACTTGAGGTTGCCTTTCCGATTGATTGTGTCTCGTGAGCGCTCGTCTTTCCAGAGGTTCTTGAATGTAACACACAAGGCACATCACGCTTCCTTTTTAACTGTGCAAATTTACCGTACTTTCTCCATTTGTGTAAAAAGGTTTGGGAAATCCAAGGGGGAAAACAATCCTCCAATCATTGAGCTCACACTTTGATTTGATTTCAACTGAACCGGTTTAATTGAAGCATAGATTGCTTGCGCCTCCTTGTGGCTAACCAAAATAGCACATCCATGCGTCTGGCTCGTGCTTTCTAAAAGTGGTCGAGCCGACATTTACGCTCTGTTTCAAAATGATTGTATTTATGTTATGTTCTGCTTGTTGAAAAGACATGCTCTTGTACATATCGTATTGCTTTGCATCCTCATTGTAAATAAAGACAACAGATGTTTAATGAAGATAAAGACCATCGCTGTGATGTTTTCCAGTCCTGGGCCACTCAATTCACATGTTCAAGTCCCACCACTTGAAGTCAAAGCCTTCCCTGCGCACGTTGGAGCCGCAGTGGACCTCGCCGAGGAGCCGGTGGTAAGAGGCGAAGTCGTCGATGAAAGTGCAGGTGAGTCCCAAGCCCTCCATCAAGGAGCACATCTCCGCCTCCAGGGCGCAGCGGCCGTCCACCTTGGGGCCGAAGGGCTTGGGAATGCCCAGACTTTTCCCCAGTACGATCATGTTCACCTGGATAATATACAATAGAATATCATTCTTGATTCATTGGCTAATTTCAGAAAAGTGTCACATACTGTACATCAACGCCTACACACTAGAATCCTGCATTACGGCCGTAGAAAAGAGCTGTCGCTTGGACATGACGTCGGCCAATGCATGTTAGATCCGCTCGTATGTGATTCTTGAACAATTTTATGTTGTGAAAAAAAATGATGGATTCTTTGGAAGAGGGGATGTTCTCAATTACCTACTGTCGCTGCATTTTGTGGCTGCATTTTTCGGTCAAAAAAGACAGTGGCATTGCTGCGTTTGTGCTTCTTGTAGTTCCCGTCAGTATTTTATATTTTGTAACAGAAACGCACAATGTATTTAGTCCAGTATGCCAGCACGGGAATATCAAGTCAAACTCAGTGAGTGAAAAATAAACGTTCCTAGGCTTTTTCACGTAAATATCACTCCAGATTTTTTGGTGTACCATATCAGGGTAGAAGGCGACTGCTCGGAACTCATGATCATTGTCCTGTTCTAACTTGAAGAGGATGGGCAGGTCGATGATATCGACGTCATCCAGGCCTAGCTCTCGCTTCAGCACGTCACGGTTCCAGTCGATGCAGCTCTGAGAAGAGAGGTACAGAAAATAAATCAACTGCCTCAACACAAATGTATTTCTACAACACTTTCACATCAACTTGAGCAGCAACAAATGCAGTTCGTAAAACATAAAAGACAATCATTAAAATAGGATGTTTCATAATATGTGTCACTTTCCAAAGCCGCGGTGCCTTCAAAGGGTGAGTATGTTGCATGTGTGTATTTTGGAGGATCTTTGCATTAAAAGTATCACTAGGAAGCTTCCAGTGACTTTATAATCCGACTCACCTGAACGTAGTTGTTCTCAGCTTGGAAAGCTTCGTCGTGGAGTATGTCGTCCACTGTAATTGGCTCTTGGTCATTCCGCCCTTTGAGGAAGTAGATTGTGTTGCAATTTGAGGACAAAAACAAAATTTGCAGTAAATGACAGACGTACCCTCGAAGAGTTTGGCCTGTCCGTGACCGTTGTTCTTTAGGCCTCTGAACAACTTGTAGCCCGCGTCCGGACTGGCAAGCAGCAAGCGAAAACCCTGTCAGTGACGACACAACAGACAAAAAAGACAACAATGTCTGAGAGTTTTGCACCGAGGTGTCATGTCATGTCATGTCATAAAAAAAACATTTATTGGTTTTACCTTTCTGTCCGGCGCAGGAACAAAAGTCATGAATTCGTCCACATGGCCAACGAGCAGCCAGTCAGAAAACAATGCAATGGGCTCTTGGACCTTCTGTGCCCACAGGAAGTCCTGAACCACTTTGGTCATGTTGCGTCCTTTGGTGGTTCTTAAATAAAAGACAAATGTCTTCAGATTGCCTCTGTCACGTCTAAGATTTCCACCTAAGATAAAAGTGATCGGAAGCCGGCCTACGTGGGAAATGCCACGCCGATGATGATTCTTCCCAATGGATACTCTTTGCCGTTGACGGTGACGGGAGGACTGACCTCCAGGTTGCCGAATGAGTCCAGACTGCTCACATCTTTTCTCAGGGCCACTCTCGTCACGTAGCCAAAGTCCGGACCCTGAAAGGTTTATTTACAAATGTAATACTGAAAGACCCTGGAAAGTGAAAGCGGGGAAAAAAGGCGGGCTTGATTTTTCATGATTCTGAAGCCTCATTTTATATCCAAGGTGATTTTTTTCCAATCGTTCAAATTTCTCTATGTCGTGTCCAATTAATGTGTGATATTTATTTTCACTATACAGAGACTTTAATGTTGAACATTTGGCACGAAGAAGACCCAACATCGCTCACCAGTAGTTCACTGTACGGAAAGTCCAGAAGTTTTCCATCTCTGGGGGAATCCAAGACCACGGGGAAGCGGTGATGTGGCGCTTCGATGTAACCGAACTCCAGCTCATCCTAAGAAAAATGTCTTTAATTTAGATTAAATCGACTATATGGTAGCACAGTGACCGCTGAAGTGGTGGTTAACACATCTGCTTCACATTGATGAGGTCTTGGGTTCAAATTTCAGGTCTTGACTTCCTACAGTATGGAGTGTTAATGTGTACTAAGCTCGGTAAGATTAATTGAAGACTCTAAATTGGTGAAAATGTGAGCGTGAATGCTTTTTTTGTCCTGAGGCTATTGGAAGTGGATGGGTGGGCTTAGGTTCAAATGGTTGAGAGCTGTGAATTTTGCCTTGTAACAAGTGACAACCCCAGTAAAAGGGAAAAAAAAAAATCTAAGCCATTCTGCTGAGGTGCCTGTCTACCAGTTGGATATCACGTTAAAGAGTTGCAGACTACAGTTGGAAATTGGATTTACACTTCAATAAACACCTAATTAGAAGAAAAGAAAAAAAATCAAACTTACTTGCATCCATCGGTCACCTCTGTTCAAATACTCGTGACAGATGTTGAGTTTGTAGCCGCTGTTTGCCACGAGACTCTTCATTCCCTTTAGAAAGCCGTAGTTGTCCGACGTGCTGAGCAGCAGGCAGTGAAAAAGATTAAAGTATGTTTTACAAAACATGATAAGAAGAAACTATTGGCATGAACATATGATGTTTCTTTCTTTCTTTCTTTTTTTTTTACCTGCACACAAACACCTCAACAGGCCGCAGGGTGTTTGGCGTCATGATCCACGGCGCCACTCTGAACACGACGGTGTCTGTGAAAATGGGGGTCTCGGGAAGACCCTGCCAACATGTAGAAAAGTTATCTTAGAGTAATATGATTCTGGATTTTTTTTTTTTTTTTTTTTTAGGGACAATTCATAATGCGACTTTAAAACAGAGGCGCTCTTACTCTACAAATGGGCTCCAGCAAGCTAAGATTGATAGTAATGAGCCCGTCAAAATCCTTGTCCGGGAACCTGAGGCCCTCCACGTAAAAGCTCGTCTCGGCTACACCTCCAAGGTACGGCACCTGCCCGGACAAAACCTGGCTGGTCAGCACTCTCGTAAAGTCGCCCGATACGCCGGCTGGAATAAAAAAATATGGTTGTTGATACACACAACTCACACGAATCACAACAACGCGTCCGTTCTTTTTTTTTTTTTTTACTCACACAGGAGGTTGCTGTACGAGTGAGGCCTGGGCCGGTAGACCCGGACGCTTTCTGCATCGCCCTGAGAGATGTGCATAGTTAGCTTGTAGCCGTCCGGGAGCTGGGCGGGGCCTCGCGTTCGCAGCACCATCTCGGACATGTCCCTCAGATCTACACGTGGGCAAGGAAGGGCCACAACATTAGGTACATCTGAGTTTTCTCTCCCATGCTTGTCCTTATTAGAGTCACAAGCAACTGAAGCCTATCCCAGGCAGAACGTCTGCGGACAAACAACCTTTCGCACCAATTGATGATTTAGAATCTTCAGTGAGCCTAACATGCATGTTTTTGGAATGTGGGAGCATCCCAAAACACTTGCAAATAATTTTACAGCCATCACCTTACGGATAATTCGACATTCACGTGAGACCAAGACTCTCTGTAACTTTCACTAACAACCCAGGCTAAAGCTGTTGGTCTCTCAGTCGAGATCAATCACTTGATTGATACTTCTTGGGCATAAAATACTTCTTTTCTTATTCACTTTGGCGCCATCTTAGGACATGGCATGAAATAAAACCATTGGCTCCGTTTGTACTAGTAGATATGTACGTTGCTCATGGAATATGCCCTTAAGTAGAATAAAGAAAGAGAATGTGGTGCATCTTCTTTACCAGACAACTTGGAGATGTAGTCCACTTCAGTGTCAAGTTTCTTGGCATAGCGTCGCTCCGAGTCACAGTTGACCAATACGATGGCTCCATGTCCATCGGGACCCCACTTCCAAGATCCCTAACAGCAAATGTATAATCAGCATAAGAGTAGGATTCTGATTATTATCTCCCTTTACCGATCCCTGTCAACTAACTCTCATTCCTTTCTCAGCTAAATACCCCGAGGAACACAACAGATGGATGAAGCTGAAAGGTATCATTTCAGCACAATGCCGGGTATCGTGATGCAACACGCATTCAGAATTTGGCCTAGAGGTTTTTACACAGACTGAATATTTATTAGGAACACCTGCACTGAGAATATCGGCCTTTACAAAGTTGTTAATGCTCGGTTTTGATTGAGACTGTCAGCAAAGTAGTCATTGAACAATGACGATGATTATAGTGGTTTTCGTTTGTTGTTGTCAGGAGCTGCAATGCATCACACTGACTGAGATGTTTCAAATATTTTAGTATGAGGAACACATTTTTGCAAAGCATTTGGTTATGGTGGGTGGTTATGTCTCATGCAAATAGGAAATGGGGCTGCCTTTTGTTACCATGACAACACTAGAGCATGTGACCATTTTTTTCAAAGACTTGCAACAAATGTAACAAACTTTTACAGTGATTTTCGAGATTTTCGCAACCCAGGGGCTCTCCAGAGCCGGAGATGTTCACCCCTCTGCGTCCAGACTGAAATGAATGGCACTTGCCCAAAGCCAGTAGTGGCTACGTAATTTAAGTTGCCCAAAGTAGGAATGTTGGCATTCACCTTATTGGGGTTGTTTTTCTCCACAACACCATCTCGGTCAGCATCCACATCAAGAGAGATCTCTGTTTGAGAAACAAATTTCACTTTCACACACTGAATTCTGTTTACAAATATTTGTATGATCATGTTTTAGCATACCAAGTGCCGTCAGGTGCAGGATGGCATTGCTCAAAACTTCCTTATTCTGCCCGTAGTATCGGACAGTAAGCTTACAAAAATAAAAACATGAGGCAGGCTTACACAAAACAGTTGTCATCCTTATTAACTGTCACATTCGGCTTCCACTCTTGTCCTGTTACCTTGCTGTCATTCTCATGTTGGCTGGCACTGCTCATGGAGATGAGCAGCATTGACTTTCCATCCAGGGAGATGGGGGAGAGGTGAGAGGTCACCTGGGGTGGCGGGACGATGCTGTACTGAACATTGGGGGTGCATTTGACTGAGAAGAAAGTGGAGTTGGGAGGTGCGCTCCTGTGGACCACATTGGGAAATGTAAGGCACCTTTATTAACATCACATAATTAAAAGTAAAACATTTAAAGGCAAACTTAGGAAATAAAAACTAGCTTATTAAAGACGAACATACAGTGCAAGAACAAAATTTCAGAAAAAATGGATGTTAAAAAATGCTTTTAAAGACCTTATTCATAATTATGGGCAAAGGTGGAGTTCTTATCCTGGATTTAAAAGCATGAGACAACATGTGTGAGGGATGAGTGAACCGGCCCACATACACAAAAAAAAAACACAATGCACGATTGGAGACTATGGACTTATGTATGCATGGACTTAAGACCAAGAAGATGCTAAAATTGTTATTTTGTGCTTGCCAATTCCAATTTGCCTCCTGCCTGGTTTTGATTCAGTCATTTTGAGGCCTTTATTTTTATTCTCCTTGTTCAGTGAGGTTTTGGTGTGTTCCTGACAACCCTCCCCGCTCCCTCCTCACTTTGTATTATATTACCTCACATCGTATTGTATTACCGTAAACCACGTGTCTTGCAGTCTTCTCCTTTTATTATGGTGCTGTTTCGCCTTGCACCATAGTCGGCTTTGGGTTAATTATTTCCTACTTGTTTTGTTCCCCAATTGGGTAGTTAACTGTTTGTTGTTTGCTACTCGAGTTTTTGGAATTAAGACTTAACTTTTTGCAACATTGCTGTTTTACTGTTTTGGGGTCCAACCTGTGAAAAATAAAAGTTCATTCAACAGTACATTTTGTCAAGAGTTACAAAGTATTTTCGGCATAGTTGAGGCTCTACCAAAGTCTATTCATTTTTGGGAAAAATAATTGAAGTGAATCCAAATGGGCGCTGGCACTGCCTGATGCCTCAGGCCTCAACTTATTACATGTCAATCAAAAGCAGAATTTATCTGTAATTTTTTTTCACAAATGGCACTCATTCGACAAGTGTGCAAGTAACGTTGCGGATAGCAGGTGGTTTACGAAATACCTAATATACACATTTTGAAAAGATCACAAGACAAGTAAGAGTAAACAAGGATGTCTGAGGAGAAACGCTGTTGCAAAACCTGATTCAAGGTGCCTTCAGGGCCTTGGCTTCCTCTTGTTTGCACAACAGACGCCATCATCCCAAAATTATCTTCTCTCTCTGTTCCTGAAGCAGCCGTTTTGTGGTGGGAATTACCCCCACGCAGGACATTCTCTAAACTAAACATGCCTTCGCTTGCTTGTAGCATTCTTGCTGTGCATATCCAAGTGAGGACACGCAGGCGGGGTGGCAGTGGCAGGTTACACACTTCGTGGGAGATATATTTTAGTGGCTGGCCCTGCACATGAGAGAACCATTTTGCATTTCCTGGGTAATCCAGTCTCAGCTCGGATGTGCTGCGTCGGCTGGCGTTTGGCACAGCCAATGCAATTCTATGCGACAACAAAGTCTCTGGTGTTTGCACTGTAACAATAGACGGCCTGTTTTACTGTGTTGCGCATTCCATATGGATATCAAAAACAAGAAACAAATACGGAATATCCTCCCTACAAAATGACACTCTAAACAAGGGGTTTGGCAACTTGTGATACGACCTACAACAAGAGGTACAACGTTGCAAATGACAGCTGTTTCAAAACAAGAAGATATATCATAGAATGACTAATTTAACATTAAATCCATAATTACAGGTGCATCTCAATGAATTTGAATATCATAGAGTTTATTAAGTTTACTAATTTCACAACAAGTTCATTATTTCAAGTGCATCTAAATGAATTAGAATATTATAAAGTTGATTAAGTCTATTTCTGCAGTTCAAGTTTTTAAAAAGCTGATTCAGAACAAAACGTTTTTAAAAATTCAAGACTTTAAAACAAAGATTAAACGTGAAACCAAATGATTTTGAATGCAGTAATTAGGTAGGAATTGGCCTTATTAAAAGTATTTCCTGTTTAATGTACCGGAGGTTTTCCACAATACTGCAATTTATGGAGATGATTGGCCTGTTTCTGATATTTGAGCCGCTCATGTTGCTTAGAAACGAAAATACAAAAAGATAACCAATTAAAAAAAAAAAGAAGAGCATTATTATCTTTGTATAGACACGCCCTGCTCTGTATTGGATCTCATCACGTGTGCAGATTTACCTCAAGTGTGTATTCAAACATTCCCAAATTAAAAATAAAAAAGTGCTGATTATTTGGAGATTATTATTCTGACCTACCTGTTAAAGGCCACGTGAATCGCACACCCAACCACGCATACGACGTTTGCAGTTTTATCATAATCTACTCTGAGAGTGCGGGGGCGAATCATGGCTCCTGCCGGTGCACTCAGTCCAGGTACCTCTCCTTGGACCGGGTCGGTGACCCGCGACTTTAACAACAAGTGACTCCGAACTAGGAAAGGCTGGAACAAGCCTGGAGTTAATCCCTATGCTTTGATTGGCCGGACAAGTGGACTTGACTCCACCCTTTGGTCATGTGACAGAAGCCCACCATCCAGTGTATATATCTCTTTTTCTTCTGCCCTCTCATTCACATTGAGACATGTATCAATCATTAGTGGTGTCTTGCAAAACTGCATTACAGTTGGATTATTAATATAATGTGCAAGTCGTGTTTATTTGTGCATATTCGAGTACTAAAGAATTTTTGCGTGCCTGAATGGCTATTACGAGGATGCATGCTCGCACTCATATCCAACAGATGGCGCCAAAGTTGAAAAAAAAAACATTTTAGGTTAGTTTCAGTTGATGTTAAGTAATGTACAGTGCTTGTGAAATTAAATAGTAATCCGCTATAAACGGAAAGTCAAGAGACGAATCTTGAAACAGTTTAGTGGGCTTCCTGTGTATGAGGCAATAACTGTTAAGACACGGGGTAGATGACATGATGATGCCCATGGATGCCTTGAGTTGGCGGCAAAGCACTTTTATGGAAATTCAAATTCAAATTCTCATTTCATTTAATTAATATCGTCACGCCAAGCTGTCATATGATGGTGCTGACGTAATTTATTGCATTGGATTATGTAAAAAAAAGCAACTGGGTGACTTTTTCAGCAGATATTGGAAGATAGGTTCCAAAAGAATCCACGAATATGTGAATCAGCAAATGCAAATGACAATATGGTGTTGCCATCACGCCCGTCCTTTATCTGCTATGCGTGGCTGGACCAAGGGCCAGTTTGTTTTTCTATGGACCAATATCACTTTTTTCTTACCATGTACTTACTCCGCCGATATTGAGTACCGATACTAAATATTGTTGTTACATGTTGCAATTGTGATGAAAATGTGTTTTCTTACAATCAAATGTCATTCATAAACACAAAGAAATGCTTTTCTTCGACACGGCATAATTATGAAAAAATGAAAAAAGTAACCGTTTTCTAAGTGACAAGTCGTCACTGCTGACATTTCAACATGCAACTACATGTGCTTCTAAGTATTTCCACACATTTCTCAGGCATTTCAGTTACTGTATGTAATGTCTCCATATGAACACTAAGGGGGCACTAATAAGTAATAGGGGTACAAACAGTAGAGAAGAGACGAAGAAGAACGTTGCACGGCGGTGGCCCTCGTCGTTCCCTGAGCTGAGGTTATCGTCCGTTTTTCAGAGCATAATTGCCGTTGATGAACAAAGTATTGTCATCCATCTTCAACATGCTTATAAAGTAGTATCGGTTTAATAGTGTTGGGGCATTTTTTTCAATTCTGAGAATCCGTACAGACGTACACTATCAAGCACAATACTAATACTGGTATCGGTGCCGCTCTAGTTTTTTACTTTGTGGGCACAAATTCTGGCAAGCGAAATGTCAGAAAGAAATTAAGAAGGCAAATCGAATTAATCACACAGACTTCAACATCGTCTTGTTTAGTTTTAAATAACAGAACATCAGACAGTATGAATCATGCATTGCCCTGCATACAGAAAGCAGAGTGGCAAGTTGCAATAAGACACAGTTTTTTATTCTGGGGAGAATCTAATATATAAATAAATAAACCGCCAATGAAAACAAGCTATATTTTCTCGTCAAGTTATAGTTTGACAAGAAATATGTCCGATATCCAACATGTGATCCACATTCACACCTTCAGCTTACCTGCCCAGGTTTGCCTTCAAAATGGTCCCCAGCACGTAGAGCACATTCTGGGCGCTTTCTGGGTCCAAACGAAGAGTGCGTTTATATTCTGGCTTCGTGTTATAGGTTTGTTGAGACATGGCTGGTGGTAGTGGTTGTTTTGGGGCGGACTGTTAACTGCTTATGTGAGCTTGTTTTCCAGGTTGTAATATGAGCAAGGCGGAGCACAGACGCTCATACTCAGGGGCAGAGCTACCTGGTGGCAAGGGGTGGCCGTGGCCACCCCTTGTCACTCTCCGACCACCCTCCAGGCCATCCCTACATCTAGGGGAAGATTTTTAGGGGTGTATTTTTATTTATATTTATTTATTTGATCCTCTTCCTCAATTCATTATGAGTAACTACAATATTTAATTGCATATTCTCTCGCTTTCGCTGAGGTCAATTCCTTACACACATTCCTTACCTAATGTAAAATCTATAGATAACCATTTGGAAAATAATTCACTCTTAAAATTTTAAATTCACCAGCGTCTGGATCTGGAAGTTAAAATTCCCCGTGACATGCGTGTCTCATCTAACAGTCTACTTTGAAGGAGCATGTAAGTTTGCATTCTGAATAAATGCACAGAAAGTAGTTTAATAAGAAGACTGTGCTCATGATTGAATATATGTTTGGAGCTGTTGCATTAGTTGAAAAAGTGTGCAAGCCTGTGGTTGTTGAAGCATTGCGTAGCAACACAAACATGAGCACGGTATTTCCATGGACTTCACAACTGCATATATCGAATAAAAACATGATTCAAAATTTCACTCACCATTTCAACCATTAGAATGACTGCAGTATTTGTGAACTGCGCCTTCAGACGAACTCAAAGCCACCAGCACAAGTCAGCAGCTCCTCGGTCACACAACCGTGGTTACCCAGTGGAGCACGGAAGCAGTTAATTGAATCAAAACGTGCACTATAAAGTTTCACTTTCAAGAGGCGCTTGTCCTAAGTACAGCCTTTTGAGCATACAAGAGGAAAGGTGCTTACGTTTCAGGGAAAATACGCGCAGGACTAGATTTGCATGCAGGTGATCTTATTTAAATGTTACTGCACCCAGAGAGCATACATTACATGAAAGAGCATAACTGACACAGGTAAGGCGATGAGTGAATCTGCACAGCCCAAAAAATCCTTAGCTGTGCCCCTTTTCTTACATAAGCACCCGGGAAAATACGCCCCTTAAATAACAAACTTAAAATATATCTGAATGCAAAATTTAATATAAACAGCCTTCAGTAAAGAACAATTTATTCTTGTAGTCAATGTCAACCAAAATCATTACTTTCACACCATAATAAGAAAACATGAATTTAAATACGTGCGCCTCGGCTGCTCGAAGCGTGTCTACATCAAACACACATGTACTCGAGCCGGGGAGGCCGGCTCCATAAAGTTGATTTTGTATGATAGAGGCCATTTAAAGTTTTGAGTCGGTTTATTTTTGTGGGGAAAAAAATACAAAAGATTTACTGCCCTTAATGTCAGTTTCTTGTAAAGCAGTCTTGTGCCGTCCCTAAATGTTAATATTTATGTTCATTTTTATGTAGCAGAGCACTTTGCACTGAGAAAAAAATATTTGCTTCAAATCCTTCGTTTTGGGGTTCGAATAGTGGATTTTTCATACATGCATTGAAAATGTAGGATCAAAAATGGAATTTATTAAGAGCACGTATTTTGCACGTATGCACGTATTTTGTCAATATCTAAAATAGTATTCTTGTCATACGTCTGTAAGTGCGTGGTACGATTCTGTTATAACAATGTAAAGCACTTTGGAAGTCCTCTCCATGTGAAGTGATGCATGAAAAAAATAACGTTCTTATTATAATTTTGTCGCAGATCAACAACACAAAGTTCGAGGTTTATTTTTAACAAATACAGGTCATTTTTGTTACAATATGAACAATGTTGTTTTCACAATATTTGAAAGAGTTCTCTTTCGATATTGTGAAACTTCTTAATGTTTCCAAGATCTATTCGACTACTGAACACCATTTTGTTGAGAGAGCCAATCACAATTGCGTAATAGTTTGACAAACTTGCACCGCGGCCAATAGAATTGTCCATATCTTCCTTTAAAAAGAGGCGGGGCCGAGAATATCCCATGTCGTCAACAACCGGGCGCTTCTTGTTTTACTTAGACGCGCAGAGCTGTTGAGATCATTTCAAATCCTTTCAAACAAGCCGGGATAACAATTTAGGACTTCTAAATCGGTTCGCGCTAACCGAACGTAAATATGGCGTGGACGTAATCGCGGCTCTGGAGAAAGTGGCGTCTCTGGTTGTCTGGCCAGGTTGGAGCGGAAGGAATTCCAGGCACGGGGAAGAAGAAGAAAAGGAGGAATCTCTGCCAAGATGCTGCGCTCAAACTGGGCTTTAACACCGCTTAGTGGCTCAGTTCGGAGCCGGGAGAGTGTCACGACTACAAATTGTGTTTCTGCTTGACCGACTTCACGTTGCGGGAACACATCGACGGCCGTACAGTGAAAAGTGAACGTCCGAATCGAGTTAGCTACATAGCTACTCCTGGGGGAGAAGACATTTAAAATGGCGGAAGGCTGGCCCCTTCCCTCGGCCTTCGTCTTCGTGCTTCTCGCTACGAGTGCCTGGGGCCTCGAGAAGTGTCCGGCTCCGTGTTCGTGCTCCACGGGACCGGACGAGCTCCGAGTTTTGGACTGTAACAGGAGACGGCTCTCGATGGCGCCCTTGGAGGTTCCGGAGGGGATAAGCCAAGTGTAAGTGTGTAGCCAAGTTAGCGTGGATGTGCTAAAGTTGCTCAAGGGTAATGTCACAATAGTGACACTAGACCAGTGAACACGGGTGCTCTTATTTTGATTTATTTAGATTTTCTTTGGCACGTAAAGCACCCTTCAATTGTGTGTGATTTTGTTTGAGTAAAAAAGCGCAATAAGCTGAAGAACATGTTTAACAGCATGTTACATATTGTAGTCGTTACTTTGGTAAGAATTGGCGTCAATCAAAAGAAATATGGTAATTGGGAATTTTGGTAGATGGATGGATACACAGGGTATTGGACTCTCTATCCGATAGATTTTTTTCTTCCTTCCTTGAGCGAGGTTCATTTGTCACGGCTGCAATATGCACAAAACATCCCGAACACTCGGGTCTTTGAGGGCCACTATTCTTCATATTTTAGATGTTTCTCTCTTCCAACACACATGATTCAAATGATCAGCTCCAAAGAAACCTATGCAGAACCTTCCCGAAACATCTAACACATTGAGGGTACCCTGAGTAGCCCACCCCGCTATAGAACTAATAACAATGTACACACACGCGTAGCTGCAATGAGGATGTATTGAAAGGAAAAAAGACATTGCTTGTTGGTATGTGGTAAATAACAAGTGCTACATCTGAATGTACAATAATATTGATGCTGAGCTGTAATGTTAAATTATAATACACCCAGCACGGCGTATAAACATTCTGTTCATTTATACTGTAATATATTTGTACAATAATCAAATCCACATTCAAACGTGTGTTACATAGACTTTAAAATGATGAAACAAGAATTGTTTTTGGCATAAAATATAGTACACTTTTGTTGGCGTTCACGTGTGTACATTGAGTGTGTTATAGAGGACTGTGTAGCCATTTTGTGAAGTAGCATTGAAATATGTGTGCTTTGAATTTTCATTTCAGCATAATGAATCACAATGAACTGACAGCCCTGCCCTTCTTAGGAGGTGTCTCTACCAATATCACATCACTGTCATTGTAAGTGTTAAACCACCTTATGGTTCAATTTGCAATAAACCTAAACCATTTTGATGCCGTTATTATGAGTTGTAATGCATACTAAATTACTAATATATTGATGCAGCAAGCCACCCGCAGACAATTATTTGTCATTTATTCTCCTAATATACTTACATAAATAAATAATCAGTCAATTTTCCATCTTGACTCACATGTGTGTATGTGTTGCATGATTTAGAATACATAACCGCATCTCTGAGCTCTTGATGCATCAGCTGCTGCCATACGAGTCCCTGGAGACGCTGGACCTGACGTCCAACTCCCTTTCCGAGCTTAGTGTGGGAATCTTTCCTTCCATGCAGTTAAAATATCTGTAAGTCCCAAAGATTCCTCATGCTAGAATTTTACTGGATTAATTGGTTAGATGGTCAGAATTTTGCAAGGTTTGTTTTAATTGTCTTTTAATCTTGCAGGAATTTGAGTAATAACAAGATCAGCGTGTTGGAGCCGGGCTGCTTCGACAACATTTCCAGCTCTTTGCTGGTGTTAAAACTCAACAGGAACAGATTGACTGCACTGCCATCTAAAGTCTTCAAACTTTCCAGTCTGCAGTTTCTGTATGTATCATTGATGTAAAATCATGATAGTGTTGCTAGGGAAAAAAAGCATGCAACCCATGACAGAGACAGACAGACAAACATTTGAAATGACAGAGGGAGTACCAGGTGTTGATGCCAGGCGTTACTTGAATGTGATGAAGCACAAGCAATTAATTGAGACAAGGGTGCTAAATTGTTAGAATTAATCAATTATGAAGGCTGATCATGTAGTTTCCAGTTGATAAGTGTTGTGCGAAAAAGGTATAAAAAAAAAAAAAAAAATTTCAAAACTCATAAAGTGATGCAAAGGTGCAACGATATAGCCAAATTGTTTTTGTCAAACTGGAATGCGGTAATTTTATTTTACACAATGACAATTTACTTGCGCTCTCCTTTTTTCTTCTTAATTCATTGCCAAGGTTTTGGCCATGTACTCCGACTCGTCAGATACACTCAAAATGAACTGACTCCGACTTGGGTGCAAAAAATGTGATTGGGGCAGCCCTACAAATGGTGTATTTTTGTCCACTTTAGCTGACTCATCTCTCTCTATCTCTGTCACTAATCATCAGTGAAATGAAGCGTAATAAGATCAAGATCGTGGACAGCCTGACATTCAAAGGGATGGAGGCGCTGCAGTCGCTGAAATTGCAACGAAATGGCATCACCAAACTCATGGACGGGGCCTTTTTTGGACTCATTCGCATGGAAGAACTGTGAGTGACTTGTATAATAATCCTCCGTCAGAAACTACCATCAACTGGTTCCTACTTGTGTCTTCACTTCTTTGCCATAGACGTCGGGGATTGTTAAACATGGTTTTATTTTTCAGAGAGCTTGAGCACAACAACCTAACGGAGGTGAACAAAGGTTGGTTGTACGGCCTGCGCATGCTGCGTATCCTGCGAGTGAGCCAGAACGCCGTGAGCATCATCCGACCAGACGCCTGGGAGTTTTGCCAAAAGCTGGAGGAGCTGTGAGTGTGTTTTCTTTACATCTGGAATTACCACTTTGGAACACATTTAACAGCACACAACTGCTGTGATGTAAGAGAACTTCCTTGAGCTAATCATTAAACATGTATATGCTTTTTGTTTTGTGCAGAGACCTTTCCTTTAATCACCTGACCAGACTGGAGGACACTGCATTTGTGGGATTAGGTCTCCTGGAGAGCCTGAACCTTGGCGAGAACTCAATCAGCCATGTGGGAGAGCGGGTGTTCAGTAGTCTGCCTAATCTGCGCACACTGTAAGTCTTACCTCATCAACTAAGAATGATCTGTTTGGGTCAACACTAGGAGTCTGTGAAACGTTTACGTGGACAATTTTTTTTTAATCCGATCAAAGTTTTGATTAAAATTATGATCGGATGCATTATTTTTATTTGCACAAAATTCTTCTGATCTGATTAGGACTTAGATCTGAACTAACAGCTTTGACATGCACAGATAGACCAAATTTACCGGAAATAGTAGTAGAAGAAGCTGTGGCGACTTCAGTGTCAACAAAATATTGCTCCCACCATTTCTCCATTAAACATTAGCATTATTTAGCGTGATTTCCCCGGTATTTTTCTACTGTCACTTCAAGTCAACACTTCCGCATGGCGCTGCAAAAGCAATCCAGTCCGCCATGTCTTTTCACGGTTTGTTCCAGCATTTCGGAATAAGTATTTTCATGCACGCCGATCGGATTATCAACAGATCTAAAACATCGCTCTTGTTTGGAATAAAATCTTGATCGCAATGGGCTAATCATTTTTAATCAGAATAAATGTGTCCGTGTAAACATAGCCACAGATGGGCTTGTGAAAACGAATCATGTGCCTTTTTCTTTTGTCCTTAAAGAAAGAAAAAAGGGTAATTTACAGAAATAACATATTTTGGCTCATTTTCTATCTCTGTGCATTCTGAAGGAACTTGGCAGGTTTGTTTCCTTTGCTCTTTAGTGCACTGGTGTCAAACTCAAGGCCCTGGGGACAGATAGGGCCCGCCACATCCTTTATTCCGTGAAGCAAATCATGTATGTCAACTTCTTTGCTAAAATACTGAACAAAATTGGCATGTGTAATACGTACAATGAGATTTTCTTTTGTTACCCTTTTAATAGTTACTTGAACAATAATTGAAGGAACTATTATCCATGACTATCGATTGCAAAATTTAGCAATCCATCGATTTGACTTGTATACAGTAACTAATAGTTATATATTAGTAATTATCCAATGAGACATTTTACTATTTATTTGGCTTCACCCCCATAACGCCCCTCTTAGGGAAGCCCAAAATGAGTTTGACACCCCTGTGTTGGTTTGGAGCTCATGTGGATTCCTTTTCAGTGAAGTGAGGATAACCGTAGAAATGTTCACAATTTCAAGTCTGCACCCACTGTTATATTCTGTGTTGCTCTCACTTCCTCATTTTCATCTGATTAGGCTGGAATTACACTGCAGCTGTAGGTCAAAATTGACAATTCTGATTTAATGCCTACGTCTGATTTATAATCCAAACCGCTTATTCTCACAAGGGTCACGGATAATGCAATGCATTTAAACTTAATATATTGTTTGATTTGGTCTGCACTAAATTTACACATTACTCAACTAGCCATTGGCTACAAATTATTTCTCTTATTGTAATACATTTTCGAAGAGGGCCGATTCCAGTCATAGGACCACTACTCTGCCCACATATCCTCACTGTATCACTTCAGGGCAAGAAATCAAAAGAATGTCACTTAGGCCATGCAGTGTAACTCCAGCCTGAGTTCAAGAGCACCCAACATGTCATTTTATAGAATTCTTTCCCCTCTTTGTTTCTTGCCATTTGCATTACCCACCCACCAAGTCCTCCATCCTCTTGTTTGGAGTAGATATGCTGCTATATGGCTCCTAGAGCACCTTGGGAATGAGTTATTGCGTTTCAATATTCGATCAAGATAGTGATTGTCAGCAGTATCGTGACCTCTCTTGGGTGTTCACTCTGTTACCGCACACCACCATGAGAAGTAATGTAACTGCTGCTTGTCTCTACCCATGGAGAATATAAGATTTGGTTCGTATAGCCACTCAAGTTTGCTGCAGTTTATAAAACCTGACCCTTGTTTTGGATGCAAGCTGCGCCACCACAAACTAATTACGTAAAATGTAGCCTTTTCATCGTACATCTATCTGGGAGGGGATGTTGTGAACTCATTATTTGCAGCTTGAGAAGGAGGTCAGCTGCAACAGCTTGACACACCAGCGTGGGTGCTTTCATGTGAGAGGGGAATCGGGAGAGTGCAGGAGTTCTTTCAGAGGTGGCCAAGCGTGAGGAGGGACAGACAAAAGGATCTCGGTCCCGTAAGGCATGTGCCATGTCCGTGGGCCCGTGAACCGACTTTTTTTTGCCAAACGTGGGCCCAGTTCATTCCCCACTCGTCGGAACAGAGGCCCACTGTGGAAGTGTTGCCTTTGTGATTGGGTTGGTTTTAGGGGGAGACAATCTTTCAAATTCAAGTTCCACTGTTTGGATTTCTTTTGTATTTTGAGTGGGCAGTAGGTAGAGCAAATAATTTTTTTCTTCCATATAAGCCAGTCTTGCGATTTACATTAATTAACACAGCCCATTATCTATTAAGCAATCAAATGTTAGAGGGCATTCCAGTCTTGGCATTACACCGTGCTAGCTCGATGTTACCATTTGTGCAAATATCGTGTTTGTGAGTTTCTCACCTAATATGCTTCTCTTTGTTTTGGCAGAGACATCCACAATAATGAAATTTCGTGGGCCATCGAAGACTCCATCTGCGTGTTTGATGGAATGAAAAAGCTGAACACATTGTGAGCAAACTGAAATGCTTGTTTATTTGTGTTGATTTAGATGTCTGCTTTTTGCGTCATGCAGCCTCAACAAAGCTGCTCATGACAGAAGTTGTTTGCCGAGCTACTAATTCACCATCAAACATTCTGTTTTCTAGAATATTACAGCAGAATAAAATTAAGTCAATCACCAAGAAAGCCTTCGAGGGTCTGGATGAGTTGGAACACCTGTGAGTGAAAACCTGCTTCTTTTGTCTTAGAGCGCATTCTAATTGTATTTGACAAAAATGTTACAGATTTGCTTGTGATCCACATTTTTGTCTTTTAATTTGCCAGGGATCTCAGTAGGAATGACATCATGTCAATACATCCAGAGGCATTGATGCATACCAGACTCAAAGTGTTGTAAGTATAAAATGAAAAAGCAATTTTCTTTTTCTTAAATTATTGAGTTTTTGTCAATATCACATTTTGTGTTCCCTTCCAGCATTCTGAACACGAGTAGCCTGCTGTGCGACTGTCACATGCAGTGGCTCGGACCCTGGCTCACCAGTAGCCACTTTCTTCATTCAGTCTCCGCCGTTTGTGCCCACCCTGCTGGCCTGCTTGGTCATGATGTCCTTTCAGTCAACCCCGAAGATTTTGTTTGTGGTCTGTAACTTTGTGTCAACTTGATTTTTGTAATCAAATTATTCAAGAAAAGCGGTGGGTACTGCAATGACATCAAATAATCTAAATGTAACGCATGAATTGATGTGGTTCTTTTAACCAAATAGATGACTTCCCCAAGCCTCGAATCACCACTCACCCAGAGACGTCAGTGGCGCTGCGTGGCAACAACGTGACTCTGAGCTGTGTGGCATTGAGCAGTAGCGACTCGCCAATGAGCACGGCATGGCGGAAGGACGGCGAGGTGCTTTACGATGCTGAGGTCCAAAACTACGCCCGGTACCAAGAGGGCGAGCTGATCTACACCACCGTTCTGCACCTCCTCAATGTCAACTTCACCGATGAGGGAAGTTACCAGTGCGTGGTGTCCAACCACTTTGGCGCAAACTACTCCAACAGGGCCAAGCTCACAGTTAATGGTGCGTGTGTTTGCCATAAAAGATTTTTACACATAGGTTTGCTTAAGGGGTACACCAATCAATCGCCCAGTATTGGAATATGTTTGAATTTACTTAATTTTTGGGGATTGGTGATTGGCTGATCCCTGAAAAGAAAAACGATCTTGTGCATTAATCTAATTTTACGCCACAAAGGTCTGAAAAAGCCAGCTACTGTGAAATTAAAAAAAAAAAAGTTTTATTTTTTAAAACAACCTATTGAAGGTGTATGCTGTTAATTTGTGGGGAAAAAAAAGGCAGGTCAGGCATTTTAAAGATGGGGCATGTTGATCAGACAGAAAATTGTGATCAGTGCACCCCTGGTTTGGCTGCATCATTTTGAACATCTTTTGTTTTTGATTATCGTTTCAGCCCTTGATTTGGCAGAAGAAATGCTATCATAACTTGATTCTAATATGCCTCTGTTCTCTCCACAGAGCTGCCGGCCTTTCTCAAGACCCCCATGGATCTGACTATCCGCACTGGGACCATGGCCAGGCTGGAGTGTGCCGCCGAGGGCCACCCTTTGCCGCAGATTGCTTGGCAGAAGGACGGCGGCACCGATTTTCCCGCCGCCCGTGAGCGAAGGATGCATGTGATGCCGGACGATGACATCTTCTTCATCGCCAACGTGAAGACTGAGGACATGGGAGTGTACAGCTGCACGGCACAGAATACGGCGGGCAGCTTGTCTGCCAACGCCACGCTCACTGTCCTGGGTGAGTCGTAGATTACTTTTTGAATAGGCCAGCCATTTTGTTTAGTGTTACTCAGGAGGATGGTTATTCAATATGTATTCAAAGATAATGTATTTTTACTTTGTAAAATTGCAGAGAAGGCTCTGTGCTTGTGTATTTATATTCAATAGAATCATCATCAATGAGCTTAACAGACGTCTTACGTTTGTGAATCTTGTGCTTCTCTACCTTTACTGAGCCATGGCATGTATTCTACATTTCAAAAATTGGCACACAACCTGAGTTCAGGCCAAAGCAATTATAAAAAAAATACAGTTTTGGTGTTATCTTGGAGGCACCTTGGTAAGTTGGGCATATTCACTTAGACAAGAATAGTGCTTTGTTACCATCGTGTGGCATTGAGGCAATTATAAACTTTCTAGAGAAGCATCAATTTGCAGATTTTCACTATTAGGACAGGAACACTATGAACTGAAATAACCAATTTTTATAGAGGGAAAATTGTGCCCGTTTATTTGAACTTGGAGCTCTTATTCTGTTGTATGAATGGCAAAAGATGGCTACAGCGCTAACGCCCGTGCCCGGGGAAGGTGCTCCTCTAAACAATACCTTTTACCGTCCACTACAAGTTTTACCTGTCACAATAACGTCCCCATAGATGTACAAAAAAGGAGCATAATTTGACAGCGGTTGGGAGTCGCAGCATTAAGCAATGACATCTCTCCAATTGCAGAAACTCCTTCGTTTATGCGTCCCCTGGAGGACAGAACAGTGGCGAGAGGGGAAACTGCCGTGCTTCAGTGCATAGCCGGAGGAAGCCCAGCCCCACGCTTAAACTGGACCAAAGACGACGGTCCTCTGGTGCTCACGGAGCGACACTTTTTCGCTGCTGCCAACCAGCTCCTGATCATAGTTGACGCAGGGCCCAGTGATGCCGGGAAGTACACCTGCGTCATGTCCAACACGCTGGGAACCGAGCGCGGCCACATCTACCTGGGCGTCTCGCCATCGCCCAACTGCGACACCGCTGCTGGGTACGACCAGGACGGCTGGACCACCGTGGGCATTGTGGTGATCGTGGTGGTGTGCTGTGTGGTTGGGACCTCGCTGGTGTGGGTCATTGTCATTTATCACATGCGAAGGAAGAGTGAAGACTACAGCATCACTAACACAGGTGATGACAAAAAGTGATCACTGAATCCTTGTGAAACATTTCCCATTGAAATAAAATGTTTTCCTTCCCCAGATGAGATGAATTTACCACCAGACATCCCTAGTTACCTCTCCTCTCAAGGGACATTGTCAGAACCTCCAGAAGGCTACAGCAACTCTGAGGCCGGCAGCCACCAGCAGCTTATGCCGCCTCTCTCCAATGGATACGTGCACAAGGGCACAGACAGTAAGCCAACCCTCTCAACAGCACCCACAATAACCAGGCCAGGCCCCGCCTTTTTAAAGCTGTACAAACTCTAAATCACAGATTCCTCAGTAGAACATGAGGATGACAACCCCAAGTGGACAAACATTATACCTGCACCTCAAATGCCCATGCGGCGTTTAATCATGTAAAAATAATATCGGGTAACTCAATTCCTCTTTGGGATGATTGGTAAAATGCTCTATTCTAGAACTATGCAATAGCTGCTGCTCTAGTAGATTCACACATTACAACTAAATGATATGGTGGATATACAGTATACTCAAGTGACTGTGTAACTGTCTGACCATATTGTTCGTAGCTGAGAAAAGGCGATCAAACGGTCTGTTGTAAAAATGTTCCCACCGAAGGTTCGAGACTCTGTGTCCCGTGTGTGTCCCAGGTGTGTGCTACGGAGACGCGGGCAGCGAGGTGGAAACGGACAGTCACGGACGGCTTCACTGCCGGGTGGGCTCTCTGTTCACGGGCCGTAGCAGCTTCCAGCCTGGGGAGGCTCGTGACGGACCAGCTGGCGCACCCTCAGGTGCATTTTGAAGTTATTGGCAGTCCATCTCGAGCTTTTGTGAATATTACCAGTCCATAAAATAACAATGAATGGGGTCAAAATCTAATGATGGGATTTCAAGTGTAATCACAAACTGTACCAAATAGAATTTTTCATAGTCGAGCTAACACAAATAAATAATGCAAGTTGGAAGTTGAACCATGCAGGCAGAGAAAGCCTTCGTACATCACACCAAAAATATCAAGTGTAGTGGATAGAAAACAAGGACTAAAGATTCATAGCTTTAATGATGTCACAATTAGTTTGGGGCTTGTCCAAGAATAAAGGGTGACACAGCATAACCTACACTATGCTCGGTTGTCGTTGCTCAAGTGAGCCCTACATGTAAACTTTGTCTTGTGTCATAAGGTGCCGCGGGTCCGCTGGTCATCTGTTCCGACTGCTACGACAACGCTAACATCTACTCTCGCACACGGGACTACTGCCCCTACGCCTACCTGGGCGAAGATGACGTATTGGACAAAGATCTACCGGGCTTCAAGGAGAACTTCGGTGAACGCACTCGGAGAGAGGACGTTACCCTGGAGCGCCTCCTTGGCAAACAAGACTTGGAGAGGCCAGGCAGCCACACTTCAGTGGAAGACAGTGCAAGTGGTGAGAACTGTTGTATACTAAACTCCAACTTTCTGTCCCTCCTGCGGCGATGAAATTCGCTGTTAAATTCTATTGTCACGATAGCACATTTTTTAGGACTGCCATATTTTCACGACCATATAGCGCAGTCTAGGTTGAGGGTGCTAGTTCTGTATTTAACACATATATAGGGTGCACCGCATTATTGGACTTAGTTTAGCATACATGCTAAAACATAAGCTAACATGCATGCTAGGATATAGTTTGAAAAAGGTAGCGGGAGCAAAAATGAGTTTGGTTGAATTGTTATGTTATCAAAGTCCTCGTTCAAACATGGCAGGTCATCGTCACCGGCAGGTCAAGTACGATGATAGCAGTGCCACCACACGCATTAACGTCGCAGTACGTGATCACACCTTGCTTGTGTAGGCATTTCACTGGTCACCACATATATGTACAGTCACAATTTTACATCAAAACCAAAACTATCACCCAACATCAACTGAACAGCATACTAACAAACAACCAAAACAAGGAACAAAGAAATACAATCAACACAAAACCGTTATCTCTCATGCCATTCATATCCCAAGTGCTGCAAAAAATTCTGGCAGTGCCTCAGCCAATCAGCAACAGTGGTGTGCTTGGGGCGGCGTCTTTTTTATTTATTTATTTATTTATTTTTTTATTAGGGGTCAGGATCTGTTGTGTAAATGTTAATCTTACCTGTGATGTTTCTTGCTTGCAATAACATTAATGATAGGACAGACTATGACATTGTGGACAGCCGTCCATTTATCCAGCTATCTGCCGCACGTACATACTGGTCTCAAACTGTGACCAACGGGTGTGCTCACACAATATGAAGTGTATTGTTCCCAGTCACTCCAGCGCTCTATGGTTTCAAACTTTACCAACGTAAAATTTGGTGCGCCCTATGCTCATGAAAATATGGTATACATTTTCCCCAAAACTACCGCAGAAATGATGGTATCATTTTATTTTTTTATGCCACTAATATACTGATTATGTCAGGGCAAAGGTGTTGAAATGTAGAACAATTAAATAAAAAGTACTCAGGTTCTGTTAAAAAAAAAATAAAAAAATATCAAGATCTGAACAACCCCTACGACCACATACAATCTGTAGTAGAGTAAAATAAGATTGCTTCACTGTCACTTCTGGCACTTGAAACAGATGTATGGTGCCACTTTCTAATCTCTTAAAGTTCCTGGCAGTCGTAGTGAGTGTTCGCAAGAACCTGTAGTGCATTTACAAAAATAATGAAATGGTACAGAAAGAGCACGGAAGAGGATGGCCGTTAGCCAATGTGCATGGTTGCGCTGGGTAGCGTCAGTGCTACTTGTCTAGCATTAACGTTACTGTACATTCCTGTGCCTAATTAATAGTTGGCAGAGTTTATAGGCACACCCAACTGTAACAGGACACATGTGAACCAAAATGTAGTAATATTTTTTACCCATTGACTGTTAATGCAATCTCACTAGTTGCAACTCACGCGCACATTTTTCTTAATAATGCACCATTTTTAAATATTCTAAATACTGCAGCGCAACTTAAAAAAAAAAAAAAAGAACATGCAAATGGGTGTCAGCCAGACTCCAACCGTCACCTGAAAATGCTGGATCTTGTTCCATCCTCAATGTTTAGTCACAGGCGAAGAATTATAAGACGCCTAGTCCATTTTGGAGAACTTTTGGGACTTTTAGGTGCGCCCTATGGTTGTGAAACTACATTACTTGATTGTAGGGCAGGTACTCCAGAGACCCAACTAATTATGTGCAACCCATAAAATTTACATTTTCCCTTGTTTAAACAAATACCTCATATGTTCTCTGAACTTCAAATAATTGTTGACACTTCTTTACATCCTCTTTGTGCCGATTTTAGACTCCCTCAGCAACTCGGTCTGGGGTGAAAGGCAAAACTTGAAGCCCCAAACGAGCAGGACACTTTCTCCATCGGGGGATGCGGCGGCGAACATGCCCAACCACAGACACCCCCCCAAAAGAACTAACCCTCAAGACCATCCAGCATCCCCATAGACCACCACTCCATTCCCCACTTCCACCCCAAGTCCTCCTTGCACCCACTACCTCCATTAACACTCTGCCAAAGATTCTCTCTTGGAGTGTTTATGCATCGCTCGCCTTTCACTGAAGATAAGTGACCTCTGCCTGTCACTTCTAAGGACGCCATGAATGGAAGATTTGGAGGGAAGCTTTTATGCGCACTGTGACGGGGGGGCTCCTTGGAGAAATCACAGAGTAGCCAGAGGTCGCAAACTGAGGACTGCATAGAGACAGTGATGCCGCGATGTGCTGTGTATTACCATTACATATGAATATAACCTCAGCCTTAGGGAGTCATCCAGCCTTGCTTTTTAAGCAGTTTACAGAGTGGGAGGACCTTTCTTATTTTATGTGACAATCATGTTTTTCTTTTTTGGAAATTGTATTTTTATTAATGTCACCTCCATTGAGGCGACACGCGCACTGATCTGTATTTCCTTCACCGCTCACAGGCACTTAATTTAACAGTGATCTTTCGTTATTACTGAACTCACCATACTCCTGCAGAAAAAAGGCGTTGGCACTGTGAACAAAAAAAAAGGAAACGTGTCGAATGTATTATTTTATACATGTACAGGCTAGTCATCTGTTATTACATTTTACACTATCTCTGTTCTAAAAAAAAAAAAACACACACTTGCTACTCAACATTTTACAGAGGAGGTTTTTGGTGAGAAATTTACTGGGGGCCCAAAAGTTCAAAAAGCTTTTGACAGTACAGTATCCTTTCTTAGTGACATTCCTGTCATATGTGTGTTAGGAGGAGCGAATCATGAGATAACAGCGTCCTTGTCCTTTAGCGTGTCCTAATTAGCGTCACAATTGAGATTTGAACCCAGAGCTTAGAACCTGCGAAGCAGACTGGCTAGCCACTACCCATAAATTGAGTAGGTACCAGGCTCAAAACACTTCAAATGTAGCATTCCTAATTATTATGCAAGTGTAAAGAGAAGATACCTCCGAGGTATGTAAGAAAAATCAAGTAGGACTACTCACCTGTAAGGGAGCTGGAACAAAGTGTAAAATATGCCCGTGGGCGTGAGGAAACCAGACATCTTCATAAACTTTTTCCTCATAACAATAAAACCAACAAAACAAATCCAAAGAAAATGCAAAATAAACACGATTCTCGTTGAAGTTGTTGTGCATCATCAACTTCTCCAACAATATCATTTTGACAATTGTCTTGGAAGTCATTAGCAGCAGTAGTTGCCAAAGTCTTATTCTGATGTTTTCCAGAAACATTTTTTTTTTGGGTGTGTGCCCATACAAATTGGTATTTTTAAAATGAAAATGGTGGCCGTAAATTAAAAAATACTTTGGTAATTTAAAAAAATGCTGACATTTTTTTTCTTGGTTTCTTAAAAAAATTAAATTAGGCAGCTTCATGAGTAGGCTTAAGTGTAAAAAGATGTTAACCACTGTATTATTATGATAAGATGCAGAGACTTTTGATGCATATTTTGTTCCACTTAAAATATTCTTCAAACTCCGACTTGTACGACAGAGTTCATTTTAACTTTGCGGAGGTTTCACTTTCTCTCACTTTACTTGTAATTACGTCTAATGCAGAACTGAAATGATGATGTCATCTACGTCACCTTTTTGCACTTGGATTCTGTTCCTCTTCTGCCAACATTGCACATATTCCTCGTTCAGTTATTTTGCTGCAAAATGGTACTGTCCTTAAAATGGAGACCCTCTCAAGTCTTTAATGGTACGTTGAGGTCCCTTCCTGCCCCTCACCCCAACACACAGACATTTCCATCACTTGTTCATGTAAGCAGTCAAACCTCAGAAGCCTTATGTGCGTTAATATTTTTACCATTATGTTTACTTTTTAATTATTCCTTCTGAAGTTACACATTCCAGATGTACGTCTGTCATTGTCCTGTTCCACGTGGACCTATCTCTATGTTCCCTTTGGATGCTTTCACAAGTTAAAGGAGTTACACGCCATGACCACATGACATGCGTTATTGTTATTTTATTTTGTTTCACTCAATACCAAAGTTTACCAGTACAGTTAAAACAACAAAATGCTCTGGCAATATACTGTTCTTCTGCTTTTTTTTTTTTTTTTTTTTAAAGTATTGAACTATCTTTTCAATTCTATTTTTGGACCGTGTACATTGTGTAAAGCATGTTGAATTAAAAACTAAATGATTTTTTCTTAGGTAGCTATTATTATGGACAATAAAAATTGTGTCATACATAATATACTGCAACTTTTTTTGTAATTACAATGAATTGCCTTACTCCCCAAGTATCCACTTTAAAATGGGTCATTTTGACCCGCTGCTTGTTGAGTCTGAATTTGCATTTTACCTTTTAAAATGTTAGTTACAGTTTTGAACTACAAAATGAGTCAATGTATATGCTTTAAAAAGAAAAATAAGGCCAGAAGATTTTCAAAAATTAAACTTACTTGCGTTGATTTATTGACAAAATACTTATCTGGTTATTTTTAGATGAATCACTTAAAAACCTTGTATAATTTAAAATGTTCTGTCTCTTTGTTCGGAAAACAATTTTCTGACATGTTAAGGATGAAACCATTGCGAATTATAATTAATTTATTTTAATTCAAATTCATTTTCTGAATGGGCAATTTGTAGTAATGTCCTCTTTTATCTTATATAAGGATTTAATCGTATTCATCAATTAATCAGCAAATTAATTAAAATGATCATTAGTTGCACTCGTATTATAAATTTGACCCGCAACATAACGTGAGTGCCTCCAGGACCCCGGGTTATGTCATCACCTTTAATGAACTCAGGATGACATCACATCACTGACATATGACTGATCTCTGAGTCACAGTACTGAAACTAAGCTGCTTCAGTCAAGCGCATACTTCAATATTTATCATACAACCATAAAAATGAATGACATTTACTGTGTTGTTTTACCACACGAAACAACTTTGTACAGTCCTCCAAAATCTGAGGATCACGTTCATGCAAACATACTGGAATTAGTCTTCTTTTTTTTTTTTTACAACTCTAGAGCTGAGAGCTCATTAAACACATCTGTTATGTATGAACAATATATATATATATATATATATATATATATATATATATATACTGAATAAATGTGTTTCTGTTTTTTTTCTTTTCATTTTTTATTTTTATTTCCTAATTAAAAAACATAATTATACCAGGGCTATACTGTAATTTTTTTTTTTAAAGTTCTCTAGACACATGCTGCTTCACACAAGGACATATTTTGACAGCCACAATCCAGCAACACATTCCGCCATTGTCTCGCGGAAAATGTAGTCATTAAGTGGTTGAGCCCGACTAGTCAACCCTGCTACCACAATGGTTGCACATAGGCTACTATGCAATTCGCCACAAAACAAGCAATACTGTCCATGCATATCAATACTTTACTTAGCTTTTATTTGAAGTTCACCCCAGGAATCAATTGTGCCGTCTGACTTGAGTTCAAATTAAGGCCTGACCTATTCTTAGACTTGAACTAGAATGCATTATTCAATTTCCAGTGTTCATGCACACTGTTACACTGCTGATATGCACCACTATTCATCTTGAATGTTTAAATGTGTTGCAGCACCATTTCTGTTCAACTATCAAGGTTATAAAAGGGTTAAAGGTTAGATGTGGTTCCCATGATGCGCTAGCAGACTAAAGAGTCTTCAGTCGGTCAGAGGGATTTTTTTTTATAGCAATGGTGTTTAAATTTGTTTCTGTATTTGCAATTATTTACATTATTATTTGTCGCTGTTGTAGTCATATTTTCTTATAATTCCATATATGTGAAAGAAAATGTAGGGTCCACATTCCAGTGTGAGTTTCATGAGTGGGTGGGTACCATTGAAGCTTGGACCGCCATTGTTTATACGCCTTTATTGTGAGTTTGAGGGGGATTCAATTTTTAGGGTGAAATTGAGGACACTCTGATCCACAAAGCATTTCTCCAGTAGATGGCGCCAGCACCAGCGGCCACGCAAGCGCAAAAGGCGTCAGTGCGCACAGCAACTAAAAGGGGGCGTACTGTTCCAGACGCAGCCGGGGCTGGAACGAGTCTTGGCGGTTCCAGGTGTGTTCAAACCTGCTACGGAATCAGATGCCTCCACAACCACAACCGTGGGCTGGACTTTCACGGCGCGCGCACACACACAGAGTGGAGCCGCTCGCCTGTCTGCCTGCGTCCGTGCTGGTTGCGCTGTGGTAATCCAAACCCGCTGTGTTGGGGTCCTATTTTTGTCTATTTCTTACAATTTATTACGCGGAGGAGAGCGACGCCGTGATTCGTCGCGTTTTACGCACAGAGAGCGCTCGTTGGAATTTCCGCGCGGATGACACTCCCGCACACCTTCCACGGGTGGGAATCACTCAGGGAGATGGAACGTGCTGGAGAATCACTCGCTTGGGTTTATTAGGCCGCGACATTTAAAAAAAGCCAGCCTTTTCTCGACTTAGTCAAAGCAACCACATAGAGCCAACATGTCCAGAACCCTGAAGAAGAAGAAACACTGGTCCGGAAAGGTGGTGGAATGCGCGGTGTCGTGGGGCAACCTGGGCGACTTCGGTTCCGTGGTGGAGGTGCTGGGGGGCGCCGAGATGGGCCAGTTCCCACACCTGGGTCAGATGAAGCTGGACGTGCTGGTGTGCCACGTCGGTAAACTGCCCTACTACGGCGACGTGCTGCTGGAGGTGAACGGGACGCCCGTCAGTGGACTTACCAACCGGGACACGCTGGCCGTCATACGACACTTTCGGGAGCCGGTTCGCTTGAAGACGGTCAAACCTGGTGAGTTATGTCAACTTATCCTTCCACCCACATTAAACTATTTTTTTAAAATCCATCTCACTCAAGGTAGACATTGAACAACAGCAATCGTGCCTTGACCGCCAGTCAAATCATGTTTCTCCACCCAAATAAATGGGAATGCCATTAATTCCTTTGCGCCTCTGCGAAAAAAGAAAACAATAATTATAGTCTATTCTAAGGCAGAAAATAGAACTCCACAGTATGGTATTTGAATTGGACACTGATGACTCAATTAAATGGAATGTAAAAAAACAAACAACAAAATCTTTTTGTACACCATGAGTTCATGCGTTCATTGTGTGGATCATTCTGATGTACATGCCTTGGCCACTAGGGGCAGTGCACATATATTTATACATAGATTTGATGATCAATATACAATACAATACAATATAATACAATACAACTTTATTTATATAGCGTATTTCACAACTATAAAAAGGGCCAATTATCGGCGCAGATATTCGGCACTTTGACACATATTGGTTTTTCTTTTTCTTTCTTTTTAATTCAACCACCAATAAAAGATCCGTTTAAAAGTGGGTAAGCTTCAAGTAACTAATATATTTTTTAAGTTTTTATCTAACTTCATAAGATGTCGTGATGCATTCAATCCAGCGTGGATTTATCAGTTTAGCTGTCACCAGTGTCTCCATTTGAATGCAGTGGCCCATTTTCTTGCTGTCCTCAGTCTCTTCATGAGTAAAATGCAGTCTACTTAAAATGGGCAACAGCCACAAGCCAACTTTAAAAATTTTTTTTTTTTGTCAATGTCTCTCGTGATGTGACAAGTGTGATTTTCTTTCCATTTTCCCTGCCTGTTGTTGTGTGCACTGCAGTAGTAAACTCCGCTATCTCAATTTGGCTCCGGCAGTCTGTTTTCTTGTCAATGTTTTCTCGTCTTTGGTACTCATGAGTAACTGACTAAATCTCCTCTTTGATAAAAATGACCATAGACATACTCAAGCTCACTCTGTTGCACTGTTTTATACCCATAGTCTCCACATGGCTGTACTGACCTGTTTTTTTGCTACTCCCAGTCTTCTCTTGAGCAGTTTGAACTTTTCTTTCACCCAAAATGACCACACATGCTAATATTAGTTCAGAATCGACAGAATTATATGCCATAGTCTCCACTTGGTTGCAGCATATTGTTTTCTTGCTTTCCACAGTCTACCTTTGAGCAAAAGGTAGTTTCTTTACCACGGGCGGTGAACTGTTGCGAATAGTTCAGTGGAGTGAGGTTTTCAAAGTCATCACTGCCGTCAGTATCTAAAATGTGATTTCCTCATCTAGGACAAGTACGAAAATAAATGGAGTAGGATTTTGTTTTCCATTCTATTGTTGTTGTTCGTTAGCTTTACTGAGTAATGATGCGCCGGGTTGGGCACGATGTTATTTTACACCATAGTCTCTACTTGGCTGCAGTGGCCTATTTTCTTGCTACCCTTAATGCTATCTTGACTAAAACATGGTTTCCTTTCGTTCTCCTCCATTGTGTCTCATGGTGCGTTCAGTACGGCGTGGTTTTTGCGGTTTCGCAGTCACTACAGTTTCCACTTCAGTGAATGGTTTTATTTTTGCTCTCAGTCCCCTCAACGGCCTCGTTATCTTACATTGTTGTTGTTTCTTAGTGTGTCTGTGTTGTGATGCTTTCAGTGTTAAAATTTGTTTTTGAACTGGACCTAATTGGCTTATTTTTGTGAATTTTGAAAGCAATTTAAGACTTCCTCTTTTTGGGTCATGGGAGGAAGTACCCAGCAATGCTGACAGCTATCTGCAATAAATTGATGAAATGTTCTTAACTTTTGTATTCTTTTTCGTGATATAAACTAGTGTTGGTGCCCCTAATAACATCGCCATCTCCCCTCCGAGCCGCATTGCCCCATTCCAGCTCTAATTGGAGCGTTGGCTCCCATCAATTTCTCAGGAAGATCGAACACTGATAATGGCAATAATGGCGTGGCCGCCTGGTTGGAGACATCAAGTCTAAGTGCACTCCCATGCATAGAAACAAGGCCTAATTACATCCTCCATTATTCAGCCCGTGCACATGGATGCAGCGGAGTGGCAGGGCTGGCTGCATCCTGTTGTCTCATCACGGCACATCCGCCTGGGCATGATGCTGCCTGCCTCTGACATCCCATAATAAGGTGGGATGATGTTCTGGCCAGCTTCTAATAGAGTCGGGCAAAGGGGGGACTTTAATGTGAGCGCCATGACAGTAAAGATAGGTGGTCCAGCTTGCTGCTCACGTGCAGGAATTGTATCTGAAAACAGCAAATTATAGCATCCTGAATGCTCCGGAAGCAGTGAGCAGCTGAGTCCCACAAGAACCCAACCAGGGTTGGGATCCCTGGAGATCAGCTGCATATCCATGCCACATACTCTAAACACGTGTGTGTGTGTGTGTGTGTGTGTTTTCAGAGGAACGGGGATGCACGTGACGCGATGCCGTGTGTATTTTGTGGCTTGCGCTCACCCGAGCTGCCAGCAGCCATCTTTACTGGCCCACTAAACCAAGGATGATTAATAAAGTGCATGAAGAGGAGCAAGATTCAGGGCAAAAAAAGCCAGAGAATCCCTAATGATGCTCACATGAGGCATTTTTGTTCTTTTGGGGGCGATAATACACACTATGGCCGCAATGTTAGGTACCCTTGCACAAACCCAATGATGTCCAATGTAAGAGCTGTGTCCAAAATTCTGATAAAGATAATGTGTCAGGCAGTTTTGATTAACAACCACAATTCTTCTTAGAGGCAGGTATTGATGCACTAATTTTGCTTGCCCAGGGATTCTCATTCCAATGACTATTCACCTGCTCATTATTATGGCTGAATACCACAACACCTGCTCCCAAGGTACCAAAGTTAAGAGAGTGCAAACCTATTTATGTGGTACCTTCCCAAGCATGGGGAACCTCATTTAAATAGCTATTCAGCAATCTGCCGGTGAGTATGATGGCTAATTACAGCTAAAGAATGTGCCTTCCTGCGGTGAAATATTTATTCAGCAAATTATTTATATATGTATTCGCTTTTATCAACACCTGAGGTCAGAGTTAAACTCCTTCACATTCAAATGCACGTGAAAACAGTCTCATGGCAGCCAATTCAATGGAAGAAAACCCCGACATCCAGGGCACCCAAGTCAAAAGGATGTAAATGTAATAGCATGCAAACTGCGCTAGCCCATGGAACCCCATTACGATGTCTTTTCACCAATTCACTGATGATTTTGACATGACGTAAAATACCATGGAATATAACAGTGGTGGGCAAACTATTTGATTGGCGGGCCACAGTGGTTTCGAAAATTTGACAGAGGGGCCGGACCAGGAGCAGATGGATGGAGTGTTTTGGAAAACCTCACCTCATCAGAGAAAAAAAATACATTTAATTTTAAATGAAAGTGAACAAAAGCATTACAACAATATATATGTCTTTGAAAAACCACAATTTTTAGAAAATAAAACATTAACACGGTTTAGTCATTTACATTTTTTCAAGTTCGGTAGACCGGATTAAAACATTTATCGGGCCGCATGTGGCCCCCCGGCCGTAGTTTGCCCATGGCTGCTTTAGAATATATGTTTTCATTTGCGTCCATGATTAAAGAATAACCAGAACACACTCTGAGGCTCATAGCTAACCCTCACCATGTTGAAATCCTCTTGAAAACAGCCAGCCAGACAGCCCAATAGAAGGCAACACTATACTCTCAATATGTTCAAGTTAAGAGGATGCAAATATATTTCTGTGCTGAATTATCTACCCTATTCCAATGAGTTTTCACCAGGTTGTGAGTGAGTCCAGCTATTTATCAAATTGTAATCCAATCAATAACTACAAATCCCTGTTAGCACTAAGGGTTGAAAGGCAACTTTTGTAAACCCGTGGCAACATTCAGTCCGAAGAAAACGCCTATACATCCGAGCTGAGAGGACGCGAAATGCAACTGTATTGCTGTCCTAACCTTTGTAACCCATGGAGCCTCATTCCAGTGAGTTGTTGCCAGTCTGTGAATGAGTGCAGCTATCTTATCAAATTGTAAGTCAACTAATTGCCAACAAATCTCTATTTGTACCCGTAGTTAAATAACGCATAAAAGTCAGTTTTTGTAAAGCCTGCAGCTCAGAGCTAATCCGCCTCCCATTCAGATGAATGTGAAAACCGCCTAGCAATGATCAGTCACCTACTCCCAAGGTATCAAAATTGACGGTAAACGAACATGCAAAGTTAACTAGCCTGTGGAGCCGCACTCCATTCACGTTCCATCACGTGTCTGTGCTATAAATTGTGTTTAACAATAACTTTTGTCAGTTAACTTCAAACTGTGGCCCACTCATCCACGCATTATGTGCGAGAACATGAGCATATGTATGCATGTCATCCTCCGGCGTGTCTTTCACATCTGATGGACGGCGTCAAGCGTACAGATGGCGGCCGCGACTCGGCCGCTGCGCACCGGTGCGAGCATTCGCGCCGTGTATACATCCCTGCGTGCCGGCCTCATGTTTTATTCACACCTCCTGCATAATTGAGTCGGCGAGTGGATTTTCTCCACTTCGATGAAGTCGCCAGATCAGCTGTTGCGATGACTCGGCGGCGACAAGCGAGGGCAGACGGGCTCTCTGGGTGCACCAGATGTTCCCCGATGTTCTTCGCCGAGTTCCTCTGCGCTCCGAGTGTGGAAGTAGTGAGGAAACGATTCCGAACAGAAGCTGAATGCGACACTTAGCGCCGTCGCATGCTCAATTCTCCTGGGGCTCCGTTCGCACTCGGAGATGAAGACGTTCTCGCCAAGACTCGACGCGGTGGCTGGGCCTCGTCTCTGTCTGCTACCTTTTGATTGAGTCGGGAGTGACACCTCTATTTAAAGATCTGCGCTGCTGGAGTCTATTTCGGCTGTTGCATCCAGCTGCGGCTCACACAACATTCATGATGCGAAAAACAAGGTGGCTGAGTGTTCGTTACTCAGCGCTGGAATTTTCAAAGTTGCAAACTTTCCATGGGAATTTTTTGGAATAGGAATTTTTGGTACTAAAACAGGAATTTACAAAATTCAAGCTCAAAACATTGGCTAAGCGGGAGCGTAAAAATAATTTGGGAAAATACGTTGTCGCGTCAGCATTTTATCTTATACACTGTGGCGGCAAGGATACGCCACTGTCCAGAATGAAAAGCATGCACTGCTGAATTCAGTTTTTAACAGAAAAGAGAATAATTTGGTCTTTACCATTCGTTTAATCACTCAGTGGTGCGTAGCATCTTAATGCCATCTACAGGATGGGAGGTAGATGCTCTGGACCAATCAATCAATCAATCTTTGTGATAATTAGTGTCATACCTGGCTACCTAAAAGCATCAGGTGCAAATGTTCCCTTCACAGTGAAAAACAACGAAACAGATGGTCCATTTTTTGTTTGTTTTCTCTTTGTGAGTTTTAATCATCTCATATCGCAGCGTTTTTATGTTTATTGAGCGAAAGCGTTGATAGCTGCTGCAGCGACGATGATGAAAGTTTTTCATTTAAAAGATGGCCCCTCGGAAAATAACAGGCACAGTTGTTAATACGGAAGCCAAATCGCACAATTGCGTTTAATGCAGCCACATTTTGTTGAGCTATTGATACACAGAATTGTCACCAGCTCCGCATTGCCACCAACTTCCCCCACCGGAATATTTTGGAGCCGGTAGACTATTGTGACGCCTGCGTTATGAAACGGCAATAGTCAGTGTGAATTAATCTCATTAATGCACCTCTCATATCAGGAGGTGGCTGCTGATGGCAATCATCTGCAAAAATGGGATACAAAAAATAGCGTCGGGATTGTCTGGCTTGCTGATTTATTTTAATCATAAAACTAAGACTGCTCTGTATTCATAACAGCCTCACATACTTAGTTTAGCCTTTATTCTGCTAGCTTAATGCTAATGCTAACACATAATGGGAAACTCCATACATAGCCAGAAATCCATTGTGCACACTGCTAATATACGCATATTTAACAAGGCACCATCGCAGTTGAAAGTGGCTAAAAAATAAGTTGATATGCGTGAAGCCCGTTTTAATGACCCCACGCTCCCCTGCTTCCATGACACTTTAACCTCCCTGATGAATGCATTTATTCTGTTGCAATTTGAAAGCCATCATAACAAACAAGCATCCTTGAAGTCGTCGTTATCACTACGAGAGAAATAAATCTAAATGTTTGTTGTATGATTTCCCGGCAAAGCGATCTGTGGCTGTCTGACCTTTCTTTGCCGCCTCTGCCGTTGCTTTCAAGGCACGTTGTTGATGAGCAGCCTGCTTGTCTTCCGTGGCTCAGCTCATCAAGCTTTTCCCTCAATGTGCCTGCAGGCAGCTGTCAGGCTTTTAGTCGAGTGCTACACACACACGCGCGCGCACACACGGACGCACACAAAACGCACGCTCTGTCCAGACTGTCCATGGGTCAAACATAATTGTGTCCTGAAGTCATGTCTGACTACATTAGTAACAAAAGAAAGATGTTTACATGGTCAGGGTGTTTGGCAAACGCAGCATTTTGTTACATTATCAACATCACAATGTTCACATTTTGTTAGCGATCTGCCATGAATCGAAGTTCCCGTCAGTATTTCAAGCAGACCCACGTCAGTGCAGTCTATCCCTCGCCAGTGACAGCCAATTGGCGTCGAGAACATTATTTCCACCTCACACGCAGGTGCCCAAGCAAAGACCCAGCTCAGTAAAAAAACTTGGCTTTGTGTGAAGGTGTGCCGCATCTGCGTGAGACATGGTACCGGGAAGTACATTCTTGGAGCGACTGGACAGGCCCGATATACTGATGAGAACTCACGTATGGACTTATGCGCTGATTAATTCCCTCCTCTGCAAACAATATTCAAACACCCGAACCTCTGGTCACTCGGCATCTCACTCTATGAACTGAGCCAGAGCCAGACCGCAGGATCAGCTTGTTGCTGGTGTTAGCTGGTGACCAGTATAAGGGAGCAATTAAACCCTCCGCTAATTATCTTAATTAAGTCCTCGACTCACCTTAACAAAGTTCTTTGGCGCCAAGATACAGGCAAAGGACTGTTGTCTAAATTAAGCTCCTCAATTCGCTTCAATTTAGTTCATTGGCACCAATATGGCAGCAAAGCATTACTTTTTCCAAGCTCCTCAATTTTCTTCGACATAGTTTCTTGGCACCACATGCTGCAAGATGGTGCAAACATAATACTTTTTTTTCTTTAGCCTGAGCACAAAAACAGCAAATAGGTCTCCGAAGAATAATGGAGGATAGTAACAAAGGCGTCCGAGTTAGTCCTCTTACTGGATGTATAAAAATGCTGAGAAATCTAAGGTTGCCATGACAACAAAAGGGACACATACCTTTTCTTTATACATGCTACTCAGTGTATTGTCAAAGCTGCCTTTTAATAGTCGTTCAGTTTGGGCGGTGACTCATACAATCTATGTGAAATTGACAGACTGAAAACGAGTAATCCACTAAAGTCATTGAGTCCGGGTTGCTATGAAAACAGAAGACACCCGTTTCCCATATTAGCAGCCAATGTACATTCAAAGTTGTCATTTTAATATAGATAATAATACAGTGTTGTTTGTGAAGTGACTCATACTTTGTCTTTCACTTGTTAAATATACATGCTGTGTGAGATATATATTTTAATGAAATAGAAAAACAATATTGTATAGTTTTAATGACCTTTATTGGAACACAACAGAACCAAACCCAGGCTGATCCACTGATGTGTTAGTGGACCTCAAACGTAGGTGAACAAAACTCCCAGTGACCAGTCAGTGTTCTTTAAACGTGATTACTTTCAGTTCTTTAATTGCAGACACACCACCTTGCACTTTAGGCAGTGAACTCAAATGTATTCATCTTTTAATTTTTTTTCCAAAGAAAATGAGTTATAGATGTTAAACATAACGGTTTTATTGCATTCTGAAAAACACATAATAATCAAATTTCCCCATTGTGGGACTAATAAAGGACATCTTTATCTTTATCTTTATCTTTAAACAACGTCTTAACTTGCTTTGACCTTGTCAACCCTGATAGCTGATGTTGGAGGACGACGGCCATGAAATAATTGATCTGGGCTATGGCATTACGTCGATGTGTGTTTAGATGGTCACATGTTCAGAGTCTTCGCTCAGCAATTACTGCAACAAGCTCAAGATGGCCGCTTGTTCTTAAACAAGTCCTTCCAGGCAATTAAAGCATCAGGACTCAATGCTGGGGTTAATGAGCCGCTCCCTGCAGGTGCTCCCCTGCAATGGAAAACTGCTGTTTCCCCCCCACCACCATCCAGCTTCCTCCTCTGAGTGCTTGCAGGGGGTTCTGCTGGCTAGTCGATGTAATATGCGGCTACAAAGCAAACGTTTACTTGTCCACGACCTTGCCTTCTAATTTTGTCTAATCGGACGCTGGATTGGATGTTATTCCAAATCATTTGGGTTCTGACGAGAACAGATAACGGTTACTCGTGAGATGTGCTGTTTCAATTCATACTAATTTGCCTTGTTTGTTTTGGATACAAATAAAAAAAAAAAAAAAACACCCTTTTGTTTTTTGGATAGGATTTTAATTTGAAAATGTTCTTGCAATGACAACAGAAGTTGGCAGTGTCAAGATTGATCCAAATCAGGTGAGGACTAATTTTACAGACACATATAATCCCTTTACACTAATTTCAACCCGGTGCTCATGTCCAACCCAAATCCAATCGAAATTCAATATGCTTTTCACTCCATCAAAACAGTTAAGAGCTTCAAATTGGTTTTTAATCTGTTGAAATTTTATAAATTTAAATTACAGGACTATCGTATACTTACAACCGATAGTGACAAGTTTGAGACAAAGGTTGTTGACAACTAGGTGATGTTAATTTGCATTCTAATTTGAGAGAGCACAACAAGCTCGTGCCACAAACATTTACAAATCAAAATGGTTCCCTAATTTGACAAAAACATTTGAGAGCATTCAATCAACGAATGTGTTGAAAATTTCCCACAGCATTTCAGCTTGTTAAACCTTAGACCTCAGCTCGTGCCGTATACAGATAATAAACATTGAGAGTTCTTTCGGCTATGAGAGGAGTTGACGGCTTAAGATCTGAAGTAAATCTGTTTAAAATGATGACATTTGAGAATCCCAATTCCAGGCGGTGGCGTTTGACCGTTTGGCCTTCGCCAAGGATGTTATTTATATGCAGAGCTTATTGCTAGATGCTAAGCCGCCCTCTACCCCCACCCAGACCCCCTTAGCCCACTGTAATGACTGCAAATTTGGCTGAAGCGCCTCTCGGCCATTTTGCGGTCCATCCAGATGTGCATTATCCCCCAAACGGTGTTTATCGCTGCAAGATAGCTACCCGGGTCACCTCTGGACCGCTCACAGGTAATGGGCCTTGACATCTGAATTAGGCTGTCCTCTCCGAAGGTGATTAGCAAGCAGCTTAGCATTCTGTTGGGTGGTGGGGGTGTTGCGCGGGGATGGGGGGGCGGTCCGGTGGCTCTGTCTGTGATGTGGCTCATCTCTAAGCGGTCACACTGCGGCTCTGATGATCGCCAAGAGGTGCTAAGGATGTTCTGATGGAGCCGGTCATGATTTACACACTCAAGGTGGCCAATTTTCATCAGCTAACACTCCTGTGGCGAGCGCTCGCCGAAATGTTCAAGCTGTTGGGATCCAACAGCCAGTCTGTGCCGGATGCAATTCAAATGAATGGCAAGTCTTCTTTTTTCAGGAAAGTTGTTTAAAATTGTGGCATTTGAGTATACAATATACACGTAGTAATTCTGACATCATAAATCACTGCCGGCTTTTAAAAAATCACACATTTGAAAATCCATATTGTGCTGACATGAACTGTCGATGGCTTCGTATTTGATGCAAATCTGTTGAAAGCTGATTTTAGATAGCTGACACAATGACAAGCTTTTAGTGGATACAATTAAAATGTAATGGGCTTTTTGCTCTCATAACAGATGATGGTGTCAAGCTTGAAGCTAAGCTGTCAAAAACGGAGACAATTGTTGAGGATATGCAAATTAAACATTTAACCTCAGAGATCACAGCTAGCTTGTGCCAGATGCAATTACAATTCAAAAGGTGCTTCCCTGATCAACAATTGACAGCTTCAAGTTGGATGGAGATCTGTTGAAAATTGAAGCCCTTGACCATATCAAATCTCCCATTGGGGCTCAGAAATCAGCTTGTGCTGGATACAATTAAACATCCAGGAGAGATCAAGCTCAGACAAAAAGAGGCTTCAAATTAAATGCAAATCCGTCGAAAGCTGATTTTGTCAATATGTTAACGCATATTAATTTGACCTCAGAGCTCAATGGCTAATTTTAATAAGACTCGCCGTCGAAATAGTGATGCTCTCAGTCCAGAATCCACAGCCTGTTCCTCCTCGACCGCACGTTCGGCGACGGGGGAACGGCCGGCTTAATAGCTTTTGCATTCGCTGCCTGCTGCAGGCGTGCGGCTGAATGCCAATGAGACATCAGACCCAACTGCGGTGGGCGCCGTGTGAGTGGCGTCGCGGGGAGCGCTTCTTCATCAGGTGATGAGCCCGAGGCTTCGAGTGTCTCCTGGTTATCTGGTCGTCGGGAGGCCACTCGTGTGCTTCTTTGTCGAGAGTCTTGTCATCATAATGTAATTGGTTGGGCCAAGATGGCAGAAAAAAGCGGTTCATCTCGTGTAACTTCTCAGTGTGAGCAAAACCATTTTCCAACACAGAAAATAATGTCTTCTGTTTGTGGGTTCATGAGTGGCTATTTCACCTCTTTGTGTCACAGAGAGATCAAACAAACTCCTCACAAGAGATAAGGTTCAAACCCCTCACATTTCTATAACGTTGTGACGGAGCAGCTCCGTCAGTAAGGACAGCACAGCACAGCATGGTCCCGGAGACACAAGTGCGCACGCGCATGCACCGCACATTCCCATACTGATGCATTCAATCCCATCCCGTGCAATACATACGCACCCACCTGGCACCACTTCAATACCACGTCAGTCACAGTTTTAATAGAGCGACCGAGGGTGCACACTTGGTAGTTTTATTATGAATGGAAGCATACATGGACACATACACGCGCGCATGTTCAATTGAACACTCACCAGTCACGAGACGCGGCAGATAACAGCCACGACATAGAGGAAGACCAAACAGCGGGGGAGCTTCCGCGTTTCTTAAATATGTTTGTTTCGCGCGACAATTATGTCAGCTGATGCCCAAGGGGAGGGGCTAATCGTATATATAGTAAATTGTTTGGAAAGAGAGAGAATGAGAGGTGCTGCAGTGCAGGTAGTACTGGAGAGCGAGACAGTGACGCATTTTGCAACGTAGCTGATATGGTAGTTGTGGTTGAACTCCATTCAGTGGTTTTGTAAATATGTAGATAGACACCCTTATTTTTGTAAATTACTATATTGTCACTTTTTGGGTTTTTTGACTTTTGGGGGACTTTTCACTGTGTTGCACTTTGGAAGGGCTGCACAATAAACATCACTGTTGCACATATTCTGGCTACGCCATTTGTTTTGGAGGAGGTCGAAAAGGAACCCGCGACAAACGTATTTAGTGTAATAAACATGCAATACAGTGTAATTACATGCAATACAATGCGACGCAAGCCTTGCTGCGTCATGTGACACCAACACAGGCTGTCGATGTCAACAGTAGACCTGTTAATGCGCTGGATCGCACCTCTAAATCACACATACGCACCAATCTGTCTGTTGTGCAGTGCCCATGTGAGAGCCGACTTCAACACACGCACACACACACAGACCCACGCCAGTCCCTTACAGTATTCCACATCAATACAGATGCGTTGTGGCCGTGGCATGCACGATCCCCCCACAGTCATCCGGCGTCTGCCTAATCTGATTACAGACCGACGAGGGGCCAAGCAGATGGACGGACGTGCGGCACTCGTTAATGCCGTTACAGAACCATCCGTTTTTACGACCAAATTTCGCTGAATAAAACCGAAACAAGTTGCGGGAGAACAGTGGGAACCGACAATGCACCCTGGGAATTGTCTCTCTTTTAAATGAGCAAGATTCATGTTGATTGTAAGTGATGATTTGGGTCATATTCACATAATTTATGAAAATAAGGTAATTGAATTACAGTGGTGCCTTAAAATGCAAGTGATATACATATATATATATATATTATATATATATATATATATATATATATATATATATATATATATATATATATATATATATATATAAAACAAACTCAAATCATAACGCAACAAACAGAAATTTGTGAACAGCTCTTAAAAAATGGGCTTCAAGCTATTTATTGCCTCTCCTAGTTGAAATTTACTGTTAAAAAAAAAAAGAATTTCAAATGTGGGTGTATATTCTTTATCTTCAGTAACAAACAAATTTGACAGTGTCTTACAGAGCTCCCCATGTACTGTACATTACATCTGTGTGTATTATACTGCCCTCAGGTGGTCAAGACACACACCGCCAGAAGGGGCAGCACAATGTCCAATGATTTGAAGCAAAAAAATGTGACGTCATTTCAGTGTTTAAAAAAAAATAATTTTTTTTTAATCAACTACGATAGACTGCGATTGGCTGCCAACCAGTCCAGGGTGTAGCCCGCCTACCACCCAAAGATAGCCCGCATAGTCTCCTGCATGCTCTCATCCCTCGTGAGGAGAAGCGGCTCAGATGATTGGATGGAACTATGATACATTAGAGTGCATGTTATACAGGAGAATGCAGGAGCACCTATTACGCAACATTCCATGTCAGGCTAATAAAGTCGTTCAATTATTTTTAAGCGTGAATGAATGTGTCAATGGTTACTCTCGCTTTTTTGTGGGGGGGCGAGTGGGTTTATGTGCACTTCATGGATTATAGCTGACCTGACTCAACTCGTTTGTGTCAACCACAAAAATTGGTTGACGCATAAATGTATGACTCAAACTATTAATGACTCATTTTAAAACCATACAGGCGATGCCTGGAACAAATGCTTCCGTATTTGTTGCTTCAGCCGGCTGTACACACGTCCCACTCGTCTGCCAACAAATGTAGCCATCAATGAGTTATGACAAGGGTTTTTATTTTATTTTATTTTATTTTTAATTAAAATTGACCAAATTAAAATTTTTCATTACTCCGAAGCGGGGGTGAGGTTGCTTGGAAACGCGCACACACAGGGGACGTAAACATGTGACGAAGTTCCTGGTCTCAGATGGGGGCCAGATTTGAGCCCCAGATTAATCAATGGAGTAATTGACCATAATAATCTATTCTAATTAGATTAATTTTTGTTTGGGCAGCGTATACTGGATTCCCGGACAGTGACGGACGGTGTCTGTGTGTCCCCCCCAGTTCAGTGTGTACTCTGCTTTTTGCTCAGTCAGCTGGGATAGGCTTCATGACCCAGTACAGGATTAGCAGTGTTGATAAGGAAACATGACAACCCTAATATGAATGAAAATACTCAGATGCATGTTAGTTTCTTCTTTTGCTTTTATTTACTTAATAACACATATGTGACATGTTTTTTTTTAAATAACCCAAGGAGCAAGAATTACAAAACATTATACTCATCATTATTTAGGCTTGCCGAAACTTGAAAATGAGCGTCTTAGCCTGCCCATTCGATTATGGAACCAATGCCTAGTCTTGTTTTGTTACCATGACAACGAGGGCGGAGCTCGAGGCTGTGACGATGCTAGCTCCTTCCACCAGCAGGAGTTCAAACCAACATTTGACAACTTAAGAGAGGAAGCAAGTTTAACTCCATCAGATGTGCATCCTATAAAACTCAATGCAGCTCTGCTTACCTTTTCACTGTGGCATGATAGTGTAGTCTGTCAAGCACTTGAACATCAACCACGTCCCAAAGGTTGTGAATATATATTGTAATTTGAATGCACAACAAGCATCCAATCATGACATCAGGGTTCTGACATGCAGCTGCTGGCAGCTCCGAACGTCAACGTCTCGGCCTAAAGGGCTTTTTGCTCTTGCTCGAGATGCCAGGAATTAAAGCGACTTTGGGCAAATTAAAAATATTAGCTCATCATTTAGTGCCTTGCGTGACTCCATGTCGGCGCCCTTTGTTTGCTGACGAGCTTGCTCGGTAATGAGCTCGCGTTGCTGCTTTTTTAATTCCCCTCCAAATTTCTGAGCCAATAATGCACAGTCAACAAGATAGTCATTAACTACGTACACTCGAGTGCACTAAAGTCTTCATAGCTGTTTTTGGTTAAGGAATTTGTATTTAAAACACATTTATTTATACACATTCAATTTAAAATGAAGTCACTGCTCTGTTTTTCAAAGGCAAGTCCTCCAAGTGGGTGCTGTTCGCTTGTCATAACTCTCAAAATAAACTGTCATTTTATTTGAATTATTGCCATATATGATAGGACACATTGAAATATTCCAAATATGTATTGACCCATCTCATATTTTTATGTCATTGTTTTATTGCACTGAAACTTCACATTTAAGTAAAAGGCCTGGAAGTAACAGGAATGAGTGTTTAGCTAATACATAAACTGTTGGCAATGGTATTTATGCGCATAGCATGTTTATGCTAAGCATTTCGCAAGCATGTGGCGTATAGTTGATTCTGCTCACCCTGAGTGTGCTCTAAGTTCTTTAATAACACTCCAGTTGGAGTTAAATGTAAAAGTATATAGTTCACATAAATGCCTCATTTTGAAAACATCAACATTGCTAACGGGAATGATATTCCTTTAAATAACAAATATTCACACACGAATGATGTAGGAGCACACACTCGAGTAAGATAATTCTCAGTAGTAGTGCGTCACCCCTGCTGTCATGATTCTTTATGGTCGAATTTAGCAATTTATAAACTGACATGCACTTTAATTTCACAATTTTTTTGTATAAATGACCCAATGACAAAGTCCCATCTGTCTCTTTTAATTGTCAAGAAGTTGATACATGTCCTTGTTATACAATTAATTTAATGCTCACCCTTTCGAGTAACACCGTGAGCTTGACGTCACACTTTCGGAAGAGGACGTTTATTGCCGACAATATATGACGGCCGTGTCCAAACGAGCTCGCGCGTGCAGGCGTCATCGACAGCCTTTTCGTTCAAAGTGGCCAATATAATTTAACGGCGCAGTCAAATGTTTTCCCCCTGCGTGCTTCAAGGACAATCGTCTACGTCTTGTACGTCACCGGCCACAATTTATTCAAGGTGCGTCTTCCCTTCGGGTGTCATTTATAATTATCAATGCTTTTGCACAACGCACGAGCAGACGTTTAATAAGCGCAAGGCGACGACTCGCCTGTATAAAAGTTTTGTCGCATTTTTACGTTTTATCGTTCCGCTTAGCCATACCTTTGCATCCTAATACAGTATGAAACCGATGCCATCATGATTCCTCCCTAACATAATAATTAATTTCAACCCCTGCATATTCATGGATCATTGTTTTTATTTGGGAGGTGGGAACTATCTCCTCGTTTATTTGCTGAATAATCCAATTATTTGCTGTTTTTGTGCTCAAACTGCCATCTTGTGGCTTCTGGTTGGCAAGAAACCACGTTGAAATTTGTGAAAGAGTGCTTTTGCACCATCTTGTTGAATTGACAGGCAATGAGAAACCTTCCTGATGGTCGCGTAACATATTCACAGATTTTCACTCTTAATGGCCGAGCTCGGTCCCGAACCCCTGCAAATAGTGGGGCTTCTCTCGACAACCGTTTTCCGGACTATAGAATTATTCTAATGGCCATTTTGGAAATGCTGCCTTCAAGTTGATCGAAGATCCAATAAAAGATAAATATTAATGTAGTGTTGAGCCATTTATTATTTATGCTTGGTATTCTTGCTGAACTGGACAAGTTTATGCATATTTGTCTCTTGTGACCTGGAAAGGCCACAAATTATCCCTATGCTCTTGTAACTATATCTACTTATTGATGTTTATCCTACAGTCATTAAGTGTAGCCCTTTATAAACTGATTAAAAAAAATTGTATCCGTATTTTCACGACTAAAGGGCACACCTAAAAGTCCCAAAATGTTCTCAAAAAATGGATGGGGCTCCTTATAATGCAGAGAGCGCCTCATGTGGACCGAGTTCCAATAATCTGGACATGTGTGTGACTTTCATGAGCATTCCGCTGCACTGACTGGGTGATGGATTTCATGGTGATGGAAAGTGCTTTGTTTCAGCTCCAGCTGTTTTGATATACGCTATTTAAATAGTCGTATTGCATTAAGACATTGTTATCCTGATGCCAAAGCAACAGGTGGAGCTATAAATTTTTAGACTATGATAGCCAGGTAAAACGATTCGATTTCATCGATACAGAGGACACGTACATTCTTGGGACTGATAGTTAAGTGGCCATGACACTTGATATTATATTTCTTTCCTTATCTTAACAATTCATTAAAATTGAACTCGTGTGAGCAACTTTTTAAAGTAAGTTTCCATCAGCACAAACGATCTTTAAATACATTTGAAGATCTTAATTGGACACAGCAGTATAACCATTAATTAAATTTATAGTTCATTAGGTCATAGAAGATTTCACATTTAAAGTATGTGAATGGGTTTTAATATTGTTTTGCTGAGAAAGACGTTGTCGCTTGGCCTCACTGGCGAGCTCAAGAAAGGTTTCGGACGCAACATAATGCAGGAGGCTTCCGACTTGAAGTATTGCCGTCGCCGGAATGCATGGAATCCACGTTGTCATTGAAAACCAGCCTAACCAGTTGCAGCTTTGCCCAGACAGCTGGATGCCTTTTTAATGTGTGCGTCTTTATTTTTGTTGCAGACAGCATGACAAGTGTGAGATATGATTTTAACTGTCAAATTATGTCAACCTTGTGATATGTCAGATTTTTATTGGCCAGTGTCTGATATTGGTGCGGATGGCGAGTTTATCTTTTCAATGTGATGCGTTTCTATATTGTCCTCTGTGTGCTCTCGACGCCGCAAATATAAACATGGAATGAAATCATATTTTCTGTTGTGTGTTTTTAACATCAGTGCGACTGTAAATTGTCCATCAGTGTAAATGTGTGTGAAAGGTTATTTATCTTTATGTTATAAGTATGATTGGCTGGCCAAAGAAAAACTTCCCACCAAAGCTGCAGGAATATAAATTGTTAGTCACAGAGAAATAATATATGGCTTTGAGTATTAGATTGTCTTTGTATTGCTGCGCCATTTGTGTTAGAATATTTAAAGGCTTGGGCGACAACTTTGTTGCTATTTATTAGCCCATCTATAAGATTTTGCATTATCGCGGAGCTTTGCAAGGACGAGAATAACGATGGCACCAAGTGGATACCGAGGTTAAGAGGTGGAGGAGAGCATGTGATCGCCCTGCCTGTCACTATGTGTCACTGGCATAGATAGAAGAACAGAGAGTCTTTATTTGTAATTAAATAGCCACGGAACATGTTGCAATTGGACAATATCCCTAATGAGTTCTCACGGCAGAGTGATTGGGAATCCTTTTTCTAGAAAGTACCTTCAAGCTAGTAACCTCCAATAAAACATGCTAAAGTTCAGTCTGTGTCTGCTCAAACTTAAATCAAGAATCTAACTTCAATCAAATTAAATGTTGACAAGAATCACATGCGAGAGACATTGCACAAACATGTCGTATTATTTCTGGATTCTGGCATTTGTTCTATACTACCATTAGCGTTGACTTAGCGCTGCATATAGTATTTGACCCCTGGAACTGTCTCGATATCGTCACGTATGAGTTCACTTGAATGTATTTCGCAACATGGATGATAAGTGATGGCGTCTGTGTTTGTCGCCGCCTGCAGGACTCCAACCTGACACTCCCTATTAGCTTCCTGGAATTTTAGGGGGCTGTGGGCAAATTTCTGATGTTCACGCATGTGTGTGTGTGTGTGTGTGTGTGTGTTGTATCCACCGCACACAACAGTCTGTGCGCGACGCAATCACAGTCGTCCTCGCTTTACGCCAGAGTTCCGTTCTTCTGATGGCGATTAATGAAATTGCGATTAAGGCAACATGTGGTGTAAATAGATGGTGTGATCAGCATTATTTTAATAGATTTACTTCTTGTCAAAGTTTTGTATTTATTTCAAATCAATGAGACAGTTGATAAATACTGGCTATAGTGCTAGTAGTTAAGCGCTCGAAGCTAACTTTGGCTGCGGACGAGGAGCACGTTGCACAAGATGACTTTCCGACTTCCGTGACTTTAATGCAAATTGTCCATCATCCAGAGCATTTCGCTCTTTGTTTTCACACTTATTCATTTTGATAGGTAACGGCAGAGTTCCACGTCATGTCTGAACATGCATGTCGCCTACTCATTGCCATCAAGTGTTTGATCATGATGATGATGTTCTCTGGCTCCGTATTAGAGGCGCCTTCCTCCTCTGACTGGTTTAAACCCCTCCAGCGGAACGTGTAAAAGCCTGTAAGCAAGCTATAGAGCATCTTGGTGTTTGTGTCCTGGGAGAGTTGGCTCCTTCAGCCCAGAGCTAATTTTGCCGTTGTATTGAGAAGGTGGCCGTGCGAGGCCCCAGCTCGCATCTCATGTTGCTTCCGCACCATTGGATTCTCATTTTGCCAGACACTCGTTCTACACCTTGACACCCTAATAAAAGCTGCAGGAAGACTCCCAGCAGCCGCACTCGGATTCAAGTCGTCTCGTTTGATTACGTTTTAAAAACCTTTTTCAGCAAGGATGGAATCGGAATATCCAAAACACTCACTCACTTTATTTGGTTCATCTCAAGTATATTAAATGTTAATGCTCTGTTTCAAACAAGAAATATTTTGTTTTTTTCTCATATTACGCCATTCAAATGAATAATAAATACATTTACAGGACAGGTGTCACAAAAGATTTATTTCAAACTCAAATTGCACAATTCAACTTTATGTGTAGAGACCACATGATCATTACCCTCCTTCTTGGGGGTTACGTTCCAGACCACCCCCCTAATACGTAAAACCTGTGATATCAAAATACCCTCAAAAATTTCTTCTGCATGATTTCATAGAATTTATATCACAGACTTTTTTTTTTTTATTATTAAAAGTTTTTAAATACACACATAATGGAGCCATTTCAACAATCACCGTTTTTTTTCCTCCAACTAACATGTCATCTCACAATATACATCAATCATCATGCACATGTTGGGGGTTGCGCCAGCAGATGAGAAGAGCGAGATAGAAGTCTCCAAAAACCAGTATGAGAGCGCTGGTGTCTTTGGCCAGGATACTGAAATTGCAATCTCGAACACAGCGCACGAAGTTGCTCAATTTGTTAACAGACAACTGCAGTTTTCATCAGCCGATAGTTGCTTCGCTGGCGAGTCATGCGCATACAAATGGAACGGTTCAATTCTCCTGTCCCATTTAGTGTTTTCTCTCACTTCACTTGACTTCATTTTCGACTTCTTGTCCCTCCTCCGAGATGCTTTCTTTGCCAAATGGATGTCGGTGGGCTCTACGTCGGGCTACGATTTTTGCTGTTGCAGCATTGTAAACAAAGAACAAATGTCCCATCTCACCAATATTATTAACTCTATAACATAACGGGGCCAAAATGCTGCAATAGTGTAAACGGCGCTGCACGACACAAAAAAGTGGAAAGTTTTAAATAAAGGAAAGTTCGAGCTGATTTAAACAGGTTGGCAGTGAAAGTGCATTTAAGTGCTGATATAGGCTATTCTCTGCCAAAGAAGATCACTGCTAAAACTTCTGAAACAAATCCAAAACCGGTTGGCATGATGCAGAATAAACCACAAATGATCAAAAAGAACGGGTTGGGAAAGTATAAATCAAGGAGAAAATTAACTGAGCTGTTGGAACAGGCCGTCAACTCACAGGCGCCTCTTTCATTGGGAAGGAGTGTGTGAAGGTGTGGCAGAGAACGCTGGGAAAGTGCATTCAAATCCGAGGGGATTACTTTGAACAGGAAAACTTGTCAGGAGATTTTGAACTATGTATATGTTTTTTGACGCCAGTCTTGGAACATTTCTGGCACGCCTCATATTTTGGTGGGGGAAATAAAGTAGGTTTGCATTACAAAAAATATTGTATTGTCATATGGTGGAGACGGAGACTTTTGGAAATTTGGAATTCATATTTGACTTTTCTGTCCTGATAATGTTAAACTCCGACTAGGTCAAATTTAACCTCTTTAAATTTTTTTTTACAGCGATTTAAACTTTTTCTACTAGGACAACTTGTTCTTGTTCAAATATGACACCTTTCTTAAAAGTTCAAGTGTCTTCCATTTTTTTTTTTTTTTTTTTTACAAGATCAGTGATAGATTTATGGAATGTCATAATAAACCCTAAAATAGATTTGAATTGTTTTATTAAATGCCTTGTAAAACAATTACTGAACTCTACTTCTTTAAACCTTTTCAAAAAACACTTCACCCTTTTTAAATTGTTCTCTCATTGCGCTAGATATAGGACATTTTAATTAGATATGGCATTACGTTTCCCTAAATATATTTTTGATTCTGATTTCAAAAATGTCTTTAATTTTCTAGTCCATCAAGTTTTTCAGATATTAGTATTTTAGTTTTTTAAGTTTGACCATGCGTTGTAATCTATAGCTATCTTGTATCAGAAAAAAATTCTACCTGTTGCTGAACCTCACCCTTAATTCGTAAATAGGACACATATTACTATATTACATATGATACTATTATTTCCATGAAAACCTTATATGGGAGGGAAAAAATTGGGTCGAATTTGAAATAAGCCTGAAATAATGCAGCGAGAGAAAAGTTTACTTGCATCACGGATTCAATTATTAAAGGTCAACGCCAAAATTTACTTTACAAGTATATGTTCAATGAAGGCCCACTCGTGGAAACATGGTATTCTGCTTAATATTGTGTTGTGGCCGCCTCCTGACATGGCTAAAAATGGATGGTTTGCTTAACTCATATCCTGCAAAGACAATAGTTTTCAGAATGCCGTGTTTCGACGAGTGAAGGCTCATACATTTGAATAATTTTTAGAGTTGCCGTTTGTTTTGTTGAACAGTTATTTACAAATTAAGTTGTAATCTTTGGCGAAAACCATCTTAGAAAACTAGAACTTTATTTACAATGCTGAACTTCCAGCCTAATGCTCCTCCTTATTAGCAAAATAAAGTATCAATCAAGCATTATTTTCTTTCTCATGCATGACTTTGATTTATTGTCACTCTTGTAATAGATCTCATTAGGCCGTACAAATGTATCGAGTGCTGTGGCATTGATGTGGTGCGTTCAGGACCTCCACGCTGTTATTGGGCTGTGGCGCTTTCAAGTGTCAGGGAGGGTGATGTGAGGTGGCAGGCCGCAGACCCACTCAAGCGGTTCCCGATTTCGTTTTCTTTTCCCCGGCTGTCCTTCTTTTCTTTGACTGTCTCTTCCATAGACACACGCGAGCGTATTGTGTACACAAACACACACACAATCGGATCACCACGGGGAACTTTTAAGGGAAGGTATTGGTGTGTGTCCAAGCATTTGCCCTGCAGTCAAAGAGGAGCTCAGTCAAGCGATGCCTGTAAAGAGGGAAGCCATTTCTTTTCTTAGTCGCAGCTCTTAATGCATGCTTACGCTGAGAGGAGACACGTGTGTATGCGTGTGTTTGTTGACGTGTGTGTGCGTACGTGTAGGTGGCTGAACCGGCGTGCCCACATGCACGTGCTGGCAGCCTACAGCGAAAGCAGGCCGAGATGAATAGAAGGCCGTGTGTTGCGCATCGCAACTGGATTCCCGAGACAGCCTGCCTTTCCTGATCGGCCACATGCACACATGCAGGCTCCATTTCATACAAGACTGTTTGAAAATAAGAGAAGGGGGTGAGGGTGGACGGGTGATATCACGGTGAATCATCAGAATGGTCCACACACTTTGAGACCATGTTATGTCCAAACTAGATGCCTGGCGTCGTAAAAAACAGCATGGTAATGTCTGTCTCATACAGTCATCCACAAAGTGTGGTACATGGGTTCCCTCTAGTGGTTCGTAAAAGTATCTATGTTACAGTTCAGTTGTATTTAACTTTTATGTTCAATACAGTCAGGTTTAATCTGAAAAAAATTACTTTATTATACATCTTCAATGTAACTTTAATGTTACATTGTAAAGTTTAAATTTGAATCATATATGGTTTTATGTGTTCCTAAAGTTTTGGAGAAAGATTTAGGTTTAGGACCAAAACCTGTTTTTGGCACGAATTTAAAAATGTCCTTACTTTTTTTTTCTAGCAGAGATATTTTCCATGTTTAATTTTATTGTTTGACACATAAAACTTGTGCTGTAAATTATAGAAAAAAATCCACCTCTTGCTGCAACTTACATTAATTCCTAAATATTCATAAATGTATTACTATATTACATAATATGGTATTGCGATATCATTATTATTAGTGTGAAAACCTGAAATGCTTGGGAAAAACAAGGACAGATTTGGAATCAATGTGGGGAATGCATTTCTGATTTAAAAAAAAAAAAAAAATGTCACCACTGTTATTTAAGTACAGTTTATTTTCCTATAATGTATTCAAATCCATTGTGGTCCTTTTCCCCCCATTTATTTCAGGCAATATAACTTCACAATAAAGCACAAGGAGATAAGCAATTGCATCACATTTTTCATAACCTAGACACAAGAAACTGCTTCACATAAAAAGATTGCGAAAGGAAAGATTCCAATAATGCCTGAAAAGGCGTTGATAGTAAAATGTCTGATTGAATCACAGCGCCTTTCTCATCAATATTGTTCTAACAATCTTCCGTGGTTCTTCTTGCAAGATGTAGTTTCAAAAGCCTGGACTCTATATTGCTCAAGTAATCAGAGACCATAAATTAGCGACTGAGATGCCCCAATCTTCAATTATGATTCCATTAGAAAAGTTACAATGCTAAAGTTACTTAAAAGAAAAATAGTTGAAAGAAAAAGGAAAAAGTCAAGTAGACTCTACATGTAATTGTCATAGTCGAAGGTTTGCTGAGGCGCCGTCCTGTGAGGCACTGCATGGGTGTTGCATCGATCTGTTTACCAACACAAACGCAGATGAACCTCAGGCGATGGAAAGTCTCTTGAGTCCACGGGAAACCTTATAATCACTAATTCTCAACAGACGCTTTATGAGGGGTCGACTACACTCCAAAGATCGGTCCCAAAACCACTCCTGGCCTGTGACTCTGTTATATTGACGATTAAGCAGTGGTAGGTAGGAAGTCAGGGTCCGGAGACAATTTATTTCCAACTCTTAATTCTTTTCATCAATGGCTTTACTGATTCCAGTGCGTTCTTGAACCAATCAGATTTCAAATTTTCCTCTCAGGGCCGGCTAGCTGGCTCACAATAATGTCAAAATTTTTCTGTCCTTTCATTAGTAGGTCCGAGCAAGTCAAGTTCAACTAGCAAGCCCATATTACATCCGCCCCAAAATGAGAAAATAGTCTGAATTTCTTTTTCTCCTCCCGTTCAAGCCTCACCAGTTTGTGCCAATTCCAAATCAATAGCTCAGAAACTTTCAAACAAATGTTTTGATTTATATTTGTAAAATAAAAACAAAACAAAACACAATGGGTCAAAAAAGACCATGTGTGCATATTTGGTACCCTTCTGCTTCATTCAGTCACTGTGAAGCTCAGATTTATCGCGTCGCCCTTGTTAGCGTCAAGGGTTCGAATCCCCCAACACCGCCTCAACATACATCTAATTGATTGTTGAGGCTTCATTTACAGCCGCTGAATTAAGCTGACATCTTCTCTCCCTGATGCAATTAACTACCAGCGCCTGCCAATTTGTGACCCACTGGATTTATTTATTTTTTTTAACAGGTATGCCGCTGTTGAAATCCGGATCTTGTGCGCACATTTGTGATCAAATTACAGCTTAGATGACAAGGGTGGCAAAAAAAAACAAAAAAAAAAACAGAAGCAGCCTCTGATGTATTTTTAGACCGGCTAAATAATGAATGCCTGAAAAGACTGCGTGGACCCCGCCTGCCAAAACCTCACCTGAGCTTCTTTTGAAGAGGACGCTCTCTGATTTGTTTGATGAAACCACTAAAGTACAAACACGTTCACTGTGCATAGATTTGTATTGTCAAAACAAGAACCCTCTTGTTATCAAAAGATTTCTGATGTTTGCGCGGCTTGCGCCCGAGTCCTAAGGTGTACATGATGATTGTGAAAAATCGGTGAAAAATACTGAGTAATACTATCACAGATTATGTTCGTCCCAATTCTGTCCTTTTCCGACATCAAAAGCCCAACCATCTTTTCATAAAATTACTCTGGAAGATTATCCTTGTGTCTGAGGTGCGTTTAGAATGGATTTGTCCTGATTAATAAGGGTAAAAAATGAGTCAGGCGTGACCATCTTAAATGTTAAACAGGACCACACAGCTAAATACATTTTAATTGTCATCCTGAATTTGGCAGCCACAGTTCAATTAACCTGATTGTTGGGGATTTTTACATTTAAAAATCAGGCTCAGCTGCATATCCGATCAAGCACTTTCTCTACCAGTAGTTGGTCAACCACCAAATATTTGTGACATTTAAATGGATTATTGCCTCTCTGAAAGTCAAAAATTGCAACCCATCTTCTCCAGCTTTTCAGAGCCAGCTTTTCTATGGCAAATCCACAACCTTACTGGTTTTGATTGACAGCTGAGCTGAGTGTGATGAAGTTGTCTGTGAAGTTGCAGCGTTTATGAGAATGACTTCCGTTGGCTTCAGTTTTCCAGTTTCAGTCCCTTTCTGTGTCGTTGTCACGCCACAGTCATGTTCAGTTTATCTTTCTTCTCCCCGCTACAAATGCACCAGCGTGTCACTTTTACCCCCCGCTTGTCAGTGCAGTTATTTCCGGGTGTGACATTTTCTAGTAATTCCACGTGAACCCCAGCCGGCCGCCTGCCCGCCCTTTCGGCTGCTGACAGATCCTCAAGATGCCGCGGGCCTACGGGCATGATGAGGGGAAGCTCCATGAAGAGTGATGATTAAGGGAAAAAATGGATAAGGAGAAAATTAGAGATGTGTGTGAATGTGTTTAGAGATTGCAAGAAGGTTGAGGGGAAAAGTGTATCCTCGAGGGAGGACCTTTCACCAAGCAAATGCTTTCAAATTCCCCCACGAATGCTGCGGGGCCGTAATGTGTAATTGCGAGCAGGCTAAACTGGTTAAAATAGAATATTCTCCCATGTGGCTCTGCTGCCTCAGCCCCCGCGCTTGCGCTTCAACATGCAGACAATGAGAATCTGCTAGATTGGCAAAAAAATACCCCAAACTCTGAATCAGTGGTTTCCAAACTTGGGTCCTTGGAAGGTATGGAACCACGAGTCCTAATGTTAGGGTCCACAGACTAGACTCAGGCACTTCAGGTCAAAATCTAAACTATAAACACCATATCGAAATGTTTGTGAGCCCCACCTTGTAAAGCCACACACATTCAAAGTGAAACCCACTATAGTCATGCATTTGACGACCCCAAGTGGACAGCAATACTTGAAACTCACATACATATTTTGTTGTTTAATAATGTAAACTTATTTTTAGCAAAGGGATAATCAGTACAATAATCACTTCTAAAACCATTCGATAGCTGCAGCCCCAATGCCAAATACAATGATTGCTAAATATTGAATATAATTCAACTAAATTTGTTTAAGTACATTGCTGTTAATCAGGTCATGAATATTTAGGTTGAAATGTTCAAAAGAATAATAATTACCATGACACTTACATAGGAGTTAAGTTTTATTGGGGGGTTCATGGCCTTGAAAATTTTGTCAATACTTGTCTGTGAACAATATATCAGCCGGAGGTAGGCTGACCCCACTAATGGGCGACAATAGAAGCGGGCGTCCTGGCTAGTCCCGCCTCCGTCAGTCTGTTATGACAGACAAGCTGTGATTTGGCAAATGGCTCCTCGTGAGCTCATTAGCCAGTGTTGAGGAGAGATCAGAGATGCCCACACAGACATTGGAAATGTGTGTGCATGTGTGTATCAGAACAATTTCCTTCTGTCGGTCGTCCAGTTATAGTCTCACCCTTAAATGGTACCTCGGATGGTGCGTTTTGAGGTATTGGTGAGGAAACGGAGCAATATTGTAAAGTTTAATACATATCTAGTGTTGCCATTTTGTGTCTAGTCATGCACTCGTTTATTTTAATGCAAGTGCCATGGGAGGAACGGCTGTGATGTCACATTTGGGCTTTCCCTATGCGCCCACCGGTTGCTCTTGAGTGATATGCCAGATCGTTGCTGTTGTATATTGTCATATATGCTTAGAGGTTGGACTCATACATACATACAAATTCCTAATTCCTGTTTTTTTAACAAATTTAACCACCACATCCATTTGAATGGATTAATAATTGTCCTTTTGTTGTGAAATGTCATAGACCAGGGCTCGGCAAATTTATTTGATTGGCGGGCCATAATGTCTTCTAAAATTTGACAGAGATGCCGGACCAGTAGCAGATGGATGGAGTATTTTGGTAACCTCAATGCATTTAATTTTAAATGAAAGTGAACAAAAGCTTTAGAATATATATGTCTTTGAAAAAACACAGTATTGAGAAAAAATAAAACATTAACAAGGTTTATACATTAAAATTTTTTCGGACGGATTAAAATGTTTAACGGGCCGCTTGTGGGCCCCGGGCCGTAGTTTGCCCACGCCTTTCATAGACAGTCCAAAACATGTAACAGTCAATTTTATCTTAATGATTAATGAATTGTATTTTTTGTAGTGCTTTATCCCTCACCTTTTTTCCGCCGTGGACCGGTTCATACAAGTCCCTAACTTTGGCGGACCGCAAACGGGGGTGGTGGGGAAGGGGTTTGGTAATGATGGTGAGGATGTTGGGGAGGGTGCTCGCTGCATATTGTCCAGAGCGAGCGTGCACATACTAATTTTTGCTAGCTTGTGGGTTTAATATTAGCGTAATGTGACCAAGACTGTTAAAATTTGTCATGCGTCAGGAGTCCGATGTAATGGCGAGAAGCCGGTCACGTTTCAGAAATAAATATTTTTCAGCCTCAAATAATAAACCATTTCATCTGGGACCACTGATTTACACTATATATTATGTATATGACAATTGATTCGTTTTGGACATTTTTCATGATTCCATTCATGTCGCTCAGGTCTGTTTTGCACTCAACTCAGAAAAATTTTCTGGGATGTTTTCCGCATCTATATTTTTGTAGGCTCAGTGGAATCTCCGCTCTCGCCTCATTTTCAATTTGTTGATTTTCATGCAGTATTTCGCACGTACGGCGGTATAACTCATCTTTGACCGTCCAAAAAGTGTAGAAAGATAGCTGGCATAGTTATCACAAATAATTTGCTGAGTTTTCGGGGACATGCAACAAAGTTACATCCAATTTGAACGTGATACGTTGCAAAAATTTGTGTCAAACCTTGAATGGGAGAGACAAAGGCGAGCCGTTCACGAGAATAGACAGCTGTCCGTTGACAGCGGTGGTGTGTGTCATATTAATTGGGTCTAATTAATTAAAATAGAGGCGGCACGGTGGTTAGCACCATGGCCTCACAGTGCAGAGGTCGTGGGTTCGATCCCGGCTTTGGCCTTTCTGTGTGGAGTTTGCATGTTCTCCCCGTGCAGGCGTGGGTTTCCTCCGGGTACTCCGGTTTCCTCCCACATTGCAAAAACATGCATGGCAGGTTGATTGGACACTCTAAATTGCCCCTAGGTATGAGTGTGAGCGCGGATGGTTGTTCGTCTCTGTGTGCCCTGCAATTGGCTGGCAACCAGTTCAGGGTGTACCCCGCCTACTGCCCAAAAATAGCTGGGATAGGCTCCAGCACCCCCGCGACCCTAGTGCGGAGAAGCGGTACAGATAATGGATGGATGGATAATTAAAAAGAAATGAATTCATTAATGACATTAAATAAATAACTATAATTTTGATTACTCGGCTTGAGAAATCAAACACATTTTTAACCCGTGTCTCTATAGTGACATATCCCGAATAATAACACACAATGGACAATAACATGCCAATTATTTATTTTTTGGCAGCATCATTAAAACAAGACAAAACCATAAATAATTGAATCTTTTCAAATCAAGTGTAAATGTTTAAAAAGGTAAACATGGCACACTATTATGCAGCTGTTAGTGATGTTTGCTTAGCTCGTTAATGGCCGCTGGTTGTGGCCTTCCCTTCATATGTCTTTTTCAAACCTTTTTGACAAGGTTTATTCTTTATTCATTGGTGGTGTTTTTTTTAAGTGTTGATATAAGTTGGTTGTGACAGCAAATTTTGCGTTTCACGCTTTTCTTTTGATTCACGTCATTTTTGTCCAATTTTTGTCCAATCCAAGTACGTCTCAATAATAGACGTACCGCTCTTCTTTGGCGCGACCGGCTCCCTCTCCCCCTCTTGCATCCACTTTGGTAGATAGCAGTCACAGCAAAACTTGAGATGCACGTGGAGTGTCTTATGATTGAGGGCAGACGCACCAACAGCACTGATTGACCAGCGCCACGAAGACCCAAGCATCGACATTTCTGGTCGGCTAATACATTCTGTCACTCAAACGCTAAAGGGGAGGAAAGAAAAACTATATAAAAAGGCACTGTTTTGCAATTAGGTCAAACTTCAACATCGATTAGATTTGGATTTTTCGTTCAGCCCTTGTTTTGATGTTTTTTTATTCCTTGATAAACCATATGTACTTATCTTCTGACCACCACAGTTATACTTGAAAGGAATCTGAATGATTTGTTGGTGCTGCCATGGCACCAAGTGGCTGAAATAGGCGTCGTTAAGCAGATAGCAGCTTGCTTCCTTCGCGTGCTGGCTGCTTGCATCAAAAACAATGGATTGCACTGGTGTAATTACAACAAATTACACCTTGTCTTTCCAATGGTGTTGTAGGCCGACTCTACTTTTAATTTGGGTTCACAATTCACCTTCTCGTCTATTTGAGCAGTTATTCCCTCTATGTCATTGCGTTTTAAACATTTTACGCCAGATGCCATCAGAAAGTACTAATGACCACATTAGGTTGCTGTCATCTAGTAAGCAAAAATGAAAGCTTTGTTAGTCATTTCAGCATTATGCAATTTGAACATTAAACCGCGTTTGGAAAAAAGAACTGCATTTTAATGGTTCAATTAAAATGTTTTGCACATAAACGCGAATTAAAAATGTTACAGACGTAAATGTGTGAAAAACTTTTTACATTCAAAATATATTGTAATTCAAAATTAAATACAACTGATAGTGGGGGTCAACAGTTATGCACAGTCTGAATATTTGAGACTGCTCAACTGCTGTCAACGTTTCAACTCAAATTTTGTGAGTAGCAGGTGACCAGTCCATGGTGTACCCTGGATGTCTCTCCAGCACTGCTGCGACCATCATGAAAACAAAGGATGCCGAAGCCAAACCCTCTTTACCTGTTATCAAAAACATTTTTGATTAAAATTTGTGTTTCGTGGCCAAGTGTCTGCATGAAATCCATTGTCAGCACTTCTCGCCGTGTCGCGGACGAGGTCGGAACTTGTCCTTAGGGTTCAGGTCGATTCTGCAGCGCCGACGACTCGGAGCTAAACACCTGTCACTTCAACACTTGCGCCGGCACTCAGGCCCCCTTGATGGGCTCTGTCAACGCCATTTAGTGTCAAAACCCGTGAACCCTCCAACTCCATTTCCTTTCCGCGCCATAAATAAATCATCAGCTCCATTCTTTGTCGCTCAGCGTTAAGATGGTCTGCTTGATTAGATATTTTTGGGGGGTTTTGAATACACCCAGCAGGGTGATCAGGGAACGATTGAAATTAGCGTCATCATTGTTACGAGGCAGAGCGTAAACACCTTGCCGGTTGCATGCTTTAATGCACACGCAGATGTTTGCACCTCTAATCCGCTTACAAGCGCGATAGCATCCCCGAGGAGCTGCAAAGTTACCGTTTTAATCCCTTAAGAGCATATTTGAACGGCTCCGTTACAGTGACCTTCCTCTGGCTTCAGTGTCTCGTTGCAACAAAGTGAGGGCAACAACATCTAATTAGCGGGCAGAAGGAAATCTTGCAAAGTAACTCGTAATCTAGAAAAAAAACTAAGATTTTCAATATAAAGTTGTAATATCAATATTAATTTCTGAAAAAAAAGTGACGGCACTCTTATTCTAACAAATACGCCTTGTTATTCCTTTAATTATGACTTTTTGTTCATGCTTGGAAGTCAGTTTTTGATTCTGTCACCAGAGCAAGACCAAAAGTTGCATTTAATGCTGGATCCAATCAAAAAACACTATTCATCCATCCATTATCAAAGCTGCTTATACTACACGGTTGTCCTTGTTCGCGAGGCCACGTCTCAAACTTGTCCCCTTTTCATTCCTTCCCGGGCTGCTGTTGCCATAGTTACCCGATGTTCCTCACAGGACAACTGCACCAGGGGGAGGCAGGTGTAAATGATGTGCACGCACAGAAACCCAACAAATCGCTCCGTATCAAAGACACGCCTGCATGTCGTGTTGAAACTAGATTTCGGTCTGTTTTCATCCTGTGCTCTCTCCGATACCTCAACCAGCACCTGAAAATAAGATGAAATCACCTAAGATCACGTTCAGGAGCTCCCCGGTGAGATAATGAGATGACAACTATGTACGGATTGATCAAAGTTTCTGTCTGGATCTTATCGTTGGCTAGTGTGCGTCAAAACGTTTGCCAGAGGCTGTTAGAGTGACTGGGTGCGCCGTTGAAGAGTTTCTGCATCGATTGGCTCCAAGCAATGAGCCTCTGGCACTAAATAGACCACATGGGGAGGCAGACAGCATCAAAATAAAACAACTACAATCAGATGACTTAAATGCCAGCCTCGAGAATCGACTGGCTAAGTGTTGGTCTTTGACTCTGATTGTCCTCTTCCATCTGAAGAATTGTCTTGTCAGACAAGTTTAAAGGCCACGTTCAGTTGGGGACATCCCGAAACCTGCTGGAGGGATTGGTCCGATTACCAATAATTGTGATTTACCACTTAATGCGGACGGAGTGAAATGAGGACATTTCAAACTGAATGTGAACGTATCAACAGTATCTGGCTCATTTTCTGTCTAATTGCATGCCAGCAACTTTCCCACCTGACGAACCACCGCCCTACTTGCCTACCTGGCCATCATTTGTCGATTTACCACCTGACTGTCTACCATTTACCTACATGCCAACCCATCTATCTGCCTGTCTACCAATCGAACTGCCCATTTATCTACTTAGTTACCTGCCTACCTATCTGTCTCCGTGTCCACCCATCGACCTGCCTCCCTACTTACCAACCTGTTAACTTATATATCTAACAACATACCTGCTTTCTTACCTATCAAATTACCTTTTTGGCTACCTATCAACCTGACTACCTTCCTCAAAAAATAACGACCTCACTACTTAGCTAATTACCTATCTACCGACTGACCGACCTACCCGCCTACCATATAGTTTTAGGGACAACAAAAGCAGAAGACATCTTGTGGATGAACTCAGTTGAACCTGTGCCACATTATTATATAAAAAAAAAAATCATTGTTTTTATGAACCTTTGAACACTTTCAAGGGGGACACTGTAATGGCAGCCTATCTGCCAGGTCCAGACACACAGAGCTCAGAGCGAGTCGGCCACGCTTTCTCTATTGTAACGTGGCCTATGGTCAGTGAGCGGCGGCCAGAGATGCCGCGCGGTAATCTCCCGTCCGACACGGCCCAGATGTGAGAAGTCCGTGTCAGCTGTTGGGAGAAGCACGAGCCAGAGAGACGCTCCATGGATTAGAGCGAGACAACTGGATGGAATGGAAGACTGTGCATCAACGGTGCATTTCGGCCGTATCATCACGTAAAGGGTGCAACTGTGGAAGAGACACAGAGGGCCTCGTTCTACCTCCCGCTCCTCGGCAGCTTATCTCACTTGCGGATTCGCATTTTGTCATGAATCCAACCAAAGGAATCCAAGGCGACTGGTGAAAAGAACTTGAGTCATTTAGGAGAGTAAATGAGCCTCAACAAGACTTGGGTCGAGTCTTGAGATTGAGCGTCCTCCTGCTGCCAACGCCGACTAGATTACTGACTGATTATATGAGGGTCAGAGCCAACCTAAGCATTCAGGCCATGGAGCCAAACGTAACTTTTCATTTCGGGACTGTCTGTTTCTGCCAGTAACATTAGTCATTGACCATACATTGTCGAGTTTCTATTGATTCGAATGAAAATAATCGATACATATTTTGAAATGAAAAATTACACGAAAACAGCAGACTGCGGTTGATTTCAACATGGTTTTGTAGTTTGTAGTTTGGGTTTGGTGAACAAAAATGAGATTGCTCAAGCAAACAACCTTGGCAGTTGGCCACCAAGCAACTAACTAAGCATCCCCAGATTTGCGTATAGCAAAATAGCGAAATGGCCTTGTCATTTTGGGCATTCTGTATTACTCAAAATAAATACAAAATAATCGTAAAATATATTATAATGTTATTCATAATAATAAGAAAGTTCAAATTATGCTGCTTCGGTGACTGTTAATTGCTCTTTTCCCTAAATTGGTGCTTTATCTGTTTGTGCCTTGGGCCGGCACTGTTAGTCATGGTTACCCAGACCAATCTGTTTAGCTAAAAATATTGACAATGGGAGCTGAGGCCACTGAGTTGATTCAATGTGACAGTTATTATAATTGAGTTATAATAGAGCGTCTGGTAGAGGATGGAGGAGTTGGACACAAAAATTGTTTGTGTTGTCCTTGTCTCATCTCACATCCTGATATTTGCTGTCATTCCCGTTTCTTCCTTGTGAATAGCTTCTGTCGCATCAATTCCCGTTTGAGGCATTACCATTCTCCTCTGTCCTACGTGACTTGTCACATAGAAGTGCTCCACCAATCACGTGGATGCACCAACTGGGAATTTCTCCCAAAACCCCTTTCCAATCACGACATTGATTGTTGCTATTTGATTCATGTCACTCAGCTTTAGCATTAATGGCTTTGGTGTGTCCACTTTCTCTGGTGTTTTAATCGGAAAGGAACTTATAGGAGAGATAAGACAAAGCTTTTCGGACACCAAGATAATGAATGCGTCTGTTTTTTGGCAATACCAATAGTGTTGAAAACATGCTTTTTTTTCTGGCCACTGGAAAGCGACACTGTGGTAACGGCATCAGTGCCGCGATGGTCGTCTGTCTTCAGGGCAGACAGCAGACTAATTGGTCCCATCTACTTCTGAGTCGATGTTGGTAATCGCATTAGGCCGAGGCGGGCGGCGGCTGTCGGGCAGGGGTGGGAATACGAGGAAGTCCCCTTGTTCGTGCCCCAGCTGGCCAACAGCCAAACGTCTTCATACAGAGGCCGGCGGTCATATCGAACCATTTCATGGATGTCTGCAGTTTAGTTTATTTATTTTAAATAGTAAGCCGTCATTGTTGCTAACCACCTAGTCCTTTATTTGTTGTTTGATTTCTGCAATCCATTCTCAGCAAGTCTATCGAAAGCGTACCTGAAGGTGTGTTTTTGTGCTCTTTCCGTAACTCCGCCAGATGTCGCCAAAGGCTTGGCTGATTGGAAAGTAGTAATTCAAGACGGTGGTTTTGAAGTGACATATCTCGACTGGGAGTCTAATGAGGAAGGAACTAAGTTCAGCCTGGGTCGTTATGGAGAGTCAAGTGTAGTGTTGTGAGTTTTAAATTCAATTCTAATTTAAGTCTTTTGGGCCAGAGTCTGTGGTACATGCGCGGATTAAAATATTTGCCAATTCTTAATATTATTTGGTGAGGCATCAATTACTGTACTTGTGTGTTATTGTTGTTCATTGCATGCATGGTTCATGTAGTTGGCTTTATTTCGCAAAACTTATTGTTAACTCTTTTCCTTCTTGCGCTCAACAAATAAACCTTGTACAAAAAAATAAAACTAATAGTAAAACTTACAAATACTAAAATAAATTGAAGAATTTTTGAAAAACTAATGAACTTGTTCTAAAAAGTTAATTGCAACTAACTACATTTGAAAAATAAAAGTCAAATTGAAATAAAAACTAACTCTAATGATAAATGCATTTACCAATCGCTTTAGGAAGTGCTCTTCGTTGGTTAATCAAAGGCGGTTTCCCCTCCTAATATGTACCCGACTAACTAGTCGTGCCGCCGTCAGACCCTCGGAGAGACGCAGCGTGAGCTGGCATTTCGCTTGCTCATAAAGCTCCTTGGCATCCGCTGCACTCACGTCGACATTTATTGCAACGTCAGGGAGCGCAGGTTCATCACCATCTCTAATCATTCTCCCGGCAAAGCCAGCCGGACTAAGTAGTCAGTGGGAGCTCTTAGGGCTGCTTGTCGACTGCACTTTGCAGAGTGCACCGCCCTTGGCTTTCAGTGTAATCAGCCTTTATGGACACTTTGTGACACTGCACCAGAGAGTTGCTTCTGCTCATCATAGGAAGATAACGTACGTGTTGTTGCCTACACGTTCAATCCAACACCAGTTGAGATTTGGTCTCATCTGTTTGTCTTTAATTGATTGTGCCCTCGTGATGAACTGCGGCTCAGAGCAGCAGATCTTTGGCTTCATTACAACGAGCCGAGTGAGATAGCCATCTCATTACAGTGCTATTTTCAAACCAAGAGGACGGACAGGTATCGGCGCTCGTTCTATTTCATCCCAGATGAAAAGACCCTAAAAAAATTTACGTCACGTCAAAGCAGGATGGACCGTTGTTCTTTTAACTGGGGCCATTCCTCTGAGCTCGCGCCAACGTGATGCTATGCTATTATGTCTTATCACAGTCACAGCAAATGAGTTCACGGTTGGGTCGCCTCCCTGCCTCCCTCCCAGTCTGCCGTCCTTCCTTTTAATAAGAACATAAGACAAAGTCAGTGTCAAGCACTTCTCATGTGAACATCGTATTATTTGTCTTCAATTCATATTAAATTAAAGCCTTAACAACATGACGGTAACAGAAAAAACTGTGCGGTCTAGGTGGAATGGGGTGGTACAGGGTCACAGGTGAGCGGGAGCCTACCCCAGCTGACTTTAGGTTTAAAGTATCTCAGATAAACGTTCCCCATTGAAATGAATAGAAATGTCATTAATCCATTCCACCCTCCTAAAAATAATTGAAATGTGTTTATTTTTTTGTTAAATTATTTTTAAATGTCGAAATTACATAATTAAATGAATGGAACCGTTCTTGCCATATTTTATATCAGTTGAATGGCCACCTTGGCCAGCAGGAGGCAGTATATGACAGACAGACAGACAGACTGATACATTGTACTTGGGGATGTGCATGATTCAAGAGTACTGTTATGATGTGTTGCGGCACCTTTTGTGTTCGAATATCAGTTGGTGGAAGGGGCAGTAAGCCGTTTTAATTACACAATCTATGGAACAATGAATTTTTTTTTTAGTTTGACAGTAAACTTGAACTAGCACTAAACAGCGTGTTTGAAAAATCGTTCACTATTTGCCAAAATGCTGCTTTTTGAGAAGTAAGATGATCAGAGTCACTGTCACCGTATGACACATGTCTCTCAAGTTTGTGCTGGCAAGTCAAAGCAAAGGCAAAACCGAATTATAGCCCAAATCTCAGGTTACAAACTGGAATGTTCGCCAGTCAGTCGCATAGACTGTCAATCAACCATTCATGCTCACTTTCACACTTGTCGACAATTTATAATATTCATTGAACCTAAGAAGCGTGTTATGGGGATTGGCACTATGTTGTCATTCATCAACTATTTTGATTGACACTTTAACAAAATAATTGAGGAACTGCTCTCAACACAACATATTGGAACATATTACACAGGTGTACCTAATGAGGTGTCCAGGTGAATATAGGTTGCCAGTGGCAACCAAGGTAAAACAAGATGCCAGAAGCTCTTCATGCACGACTTCGACCCTTTGATTCCTTTCATTTCAATTTTATTTTAGCATTAAGAAAAAAATTGTTTGGTTAAATATGAAAAGCATTTGTGTGAGAACTCTGAAAAACGTTGGTCTTGTTCAGTCATGCAACACCTGCGTTCATGTTCGATAATTAACGCGGCCTGTTTTAAACCAGCAATGTGATTGATTCCGCCCGGCTAATGAGCGCTCATCAACGGGCCAGCAGCAGCGTGGTTATGCATCTTCTCTACCCGCTGCACTACTTTTACCGCGGGGAACAAGCTGCCATGCAACGAGAGCCGCCTCTCCCACTCTCCTCCCTTTTCTGTTCTGCCTCTGAAGAAGTGTGTTGTTGCCACGGTAACCGGAGTCCTCTCACAATCTCTTGGGCCTACTGCTAAAACGTTGCAGGGAAAGTTTCTAGGACCACAGGAAGGTTAAAATGTGTCAAGTCATGCTGCACATACTAACTCAGTACCACTATACGACATCATCCGTCCGTCCGTCCATACTTGTCCTTATTAGGTTTGCAAATTCACATATTCACACTCACTCAATCTGATGGAAAAGAAGTGCTTTGCTTAATTTCTAGCTAATCTATTGGCAATTCTAAACTTTTTGGGGCGAGGCGTCACTTGCAGGTGAATTCTTACTATTCACGTTGGTGAATGGACTAGGCGCGAGTCTTCACTGATCCTAATATATAAATAAAGATGCACCTTCATAAAATGTACGCACTTTGGGTGGAGCAACATTTAAATGAGGGCATCTCCTGTCAAATCGAGTGGGGCGCGTATTCGCCCACAAACTTGAGTATCTTTCCATTTGCACGCCCAGGAGGCTGTACTAAGGACCACCACCCGCTTATTTTGTTTACTCTCGTACTTGCGCAGATGTGCAAAGACTGTGTTGGCCGGATATTTCGCAGCTCCCAGAGCATTGCAACACCAGACAGCAAGTACCCTTCTTGATGACGTCAGTTTACCCACAATGCTTAGTTTCCCGCATAATCAAGGGCACACGTGCAAAAGGAAAACAAGAAGAAAAGCCTTGTTCAATGTATGACAACATTGTTGATTACTTGATTGTAAAGAAATTGCTTGGGAGGACTTTTGATGCCGACAAGAGCCTTGAGTCTTATAATTACAATGTGTATGGATAGGTGAAGCATGTTTGCTGCTTTCAACAATGATCTTTGTCAGCAAAGGTTATACTGCTTTTGGTTTGTGGTACCTCGATCACTACTTTAATGGTGTAAAAACTGCATTTATTTCATCGTTTATCTCCGGAAAAAAATCATCTTGCTGTAGGCAGCTTGTTAGATGCTAACAAAGCAGCACACTTGTTTGTTTGCACACTTTGCCCAGCAGACATCAAGTGTTGGGATTATCTTGTGGAAATGTGTGCAAGACTATAGAAAAATCTTCTACGATATTCCATCAACATATAAAATTTGTATTCCTGCATAAATACCAGATTAGTGTTGAATGGCAATACAAACCAAAACTTGCATGGATAAGCATCACGTGCCTCGCATTTACAATCAACGATTAATCTTCTGACCCACTGCACATGAAAAGTAAAAAGTACCCGATATAATGTGGTCAGAGCCTATCCTTGTATATTTGGATGGTGTAACATCAAAGGTTGCCATGGTAGGTTCGTTGCCATTGTGCTCGTCTTCTTTCACTCAACTCCTTCGTTTTTCTTCTCCCCTGGTTTACAATCACTGGCAGTATCAGAAAGAATGATTTCTTTCTTTCTCTAGTTGAGCAACCGTAAACGGCACAGGTGTTAACCATTGTCGTCAATATGGAAGGAAGCCTTTGCACACGGCACACAAATGTGACGTCACAGGTCTTGGAAGATGAGATGCCAAAAATACTTTAAATGATACAGCGTTGTAAAATTAATCGGTCAACTCGTACACTAATTGGTTTTAGCCTCTAGCATGTGCCAGCTGTTGGAACCTCACCCAGCTCACTTTTGGAGGGAGAAGTGGGATCCACCTTGGACTGGTCGTCAGCCAATCACATGACACATACAGACAAACAGCTCTTCACACACACATTCATACACTATTTATCTAACATGCATGTTTTGGGCAATGGTCTTTGCCGGGACAACACCTGCTATCGTCCTAATTGCATCGAAGTGTGTTATCAACCTGCTCTCATGTTTCCGTTGTTGCTATTTTAAGCTCACAATATAAAATCGCGTTGCTTTAATTCCTCACCAGTTCCCATGTGTCTGCCTTGAGTCCAGGTCTTATAAAAGATAAACGATCCTCATTTCTAACAAGTTTATGCCCCCGCCCTGCAAGGCAACAAATAAAACAAGCGTGAATATTGCATTCCTGCATACAGAGGTGTAATATTTGAGCAATATGTGCGTCCATGTTATGAATCCCAGGTGCTTGCAGATGAGATTGGCAACATCTCCGCCGTTTTCCTCATTGTTCACTGGAGCGTTCCGTGTGGAAAGCCCTACAACCCTTCTCCCCGTTCTCCAATGCGCTTTTATTGGGCCGTTAGGTATGGGAGCTTCTTCTTGATCATGTCAAGATATGAAAATAAAAATAATGATAGCATCGGTAGGTGGGATTTTGATCTCCCCCCCATGGAGTGAATAAGCTTTAAGTGCAACTTTATTTATTGTTACGCCTTTAATGAATCTTGCAGCCTGGCTGGTGATCTGCTGCGGAATTTACAGCAATTCAATGCTCACGTGAAGGGTACTTGGCAATAATTAAAGCGCATGATTCAAATGTGAACCGCAAAACCCATCTTGAGTTATCATAAGGCAAAATGAGGCTGTTAAGTTCATTATTTTCTCTTATTGTTAACAATTAAAATCATTGTTTATAATCATCCACAGCAGGTCTTTTTTTCAGTGTTTGATAACTTGACACATTTAGACATGGAGGATCGAGGCTTTTTGTTAAAAAGAGCTGGTTTGGATAACTTCTGATAAAAGTGCTGCTGCGTTCGCATATATGTATTATGTATATATACAGTAAGACCCGTCACCACGGGCGGGCCATTAGCGTCCGTGCTCACCCACCAAGATACTTGTAGCGGTCACGTTTGACATTTAAGGCACTGAGTTCTAAACAGAAACATTTTTGCTATTTTTATTTTATTTTATCATTGTAGCTATTTTTGTGCTGTGAAATACTAATATTAAGTTGCTTATACCAAAGACGTTAAAAAATATTTGAAACAGTGTTGTGATTTTGTTAGATTGGTAGTGGCCAGTCTTACCTGCAACAACCAATCAGGGCCTTACAGAAATTGATAGGTGGGCACTACTCAGGCTTATGCTCGACACATATCTCAATGTTTGTGTGCCAGTCCTGCACATTTTTTGTGTGGCATTATGTACTGTGGCAAGACATGTCTGTAACATATGTACATATTTTTAAATGACAAGACCCGAGGACATTGTGGTAGTCTGACACTCGGGGCACCAGTCTAAAACTCAAACTATAGCGTCAAGATTTCAACCTCTAAAAATATCACATTGATCGCCCCAATATGTTGTATTTTTATGGACAAGGGGCTTCTCTCATTAAGTGACATATGTTTTGTAGTGACCTGTATGCAGAGGAAAATACTATCACCAGAAAATCCGAAATACTATAGTGATTATTCTGATGTATTTTCCGAGGTTGATATGCTCGTAAGAGGAGATGTCAACCAAATTTTGGAGGCAATTGATCATAATTTTCGGACATTGTGCATCGTCTAGTTAGCTACATTATGCATTTAGACTGTTATGGTGTGTCACTGTACGGTAAGTGAGGATGGACATATTATATTAGTGTTGGCCATTTGAAGCCATTTCATAAAAGAAACCACAGGAGCCAAAAACCATTTGGACATCTAAAATGAAGATTGATTCTCTTTTTCATTTTTCCTTTCATTTCCGCTGCAGACAGCCATTGAACCGGATGTACCGGTCAAAGCGTTATGTCAGTGCATCCGCTGATGATGTGTCTCATAAATTATAAATAATATGTGTAAAATTGAATTAGAATGACATAATGCAATCAAAAGCAAGGTTTTTTTTACATTAATTCTGCGAATTCTAGCTTGATGATACAAGTGAACGAGCCATCTTCACAAATAGCTTACCTTTGCCAAATGCGATCCGGCTACGGCGTCCGCGTCCACAATAAGGCGTCTATGTATACGTATTGTAAATGTTGACTGTGATAATACTTGCCCAGTGGGTAAATGCATATTTCATAATTACTGCTAGTGTAGTTACTGCTCTTTTCCTGTTAAGTTTCCTCTTTGGTAAAAATTATGTATCATAAATTCAAAACAGAAATTGTTTGTATTGTATGAATAAATACTAAGTCGCTTTTTTCATAGAAAGGCCTTTACATATTTTATAATATGGTGTATTTTATATGATTCTGCAAACACTTGATGAAGAGACGTGGAGATATCGAGAGAAATAGAAATATGCCAACATACATACAGTACCAGTCAAAATACACGCGTACGTACATGCATAAAGTAAGTACATAAGATGTATACATGCACGAGTGACTGAGCCTTTTTTTCTTATGGGACGGTTATGATTGTGCCTTTGAATTCTGCCAAGCACCAAGCAACTGAGGCTGGGGCACCTGATGAGAGCCGGAACATGATTCCAAGCAATTGTGTTGATCTATGTTATGCTTTTGCGCTTGCTAGATAGTTAATGTTTTATTCTGCTTGTGAAGTTACATAGTCTCAAATGATTTTGCTGCTTGTGAGGTTTGTTTAGCATATTGCAGTAGAAAGAGAAACTCACATCAGACACAAAGAGAGGGTACTATAATCTACCTTAGTGGCTTTTTTCCCCCCACATTTTCTTGGCTTCAATAAAAGCAGCACTGCCTCTCTTTAGAGTTCACTGAAACTTGATGTTTGCTACTTGCGTGTCGTTTCTCCTTCCCTAATTGTCGCCAGCTTGCATCTTTTTGTCTTTTTCGGATCCGCCAGCGACTCATTTCCACTTTTTTGCACGGCTATTTGTTAGATGATCAGGCGTCGGCTGTCACCAACGCCTGACGGCACGTTTGATCATCGGCTGACTTTGCGCATTCTCTACGTTCTTGGAGGATGCGGCAAACGAGTCGACGGCCATTGGTCATCGAGGGATGAACAAAGTCTGTTTAAGAGCATGCTGTTCGCTGCGGGTGCTGGGGAGTGGGGTGCAGATGAAGATGAGGATGTCCCTGCGGGTCGTTGCCATGGCAACTAGGCCCTCATCCTTACTCACATCGGCTTGATGCTGCTGACACGGGAGTAAAATGTGTAATTGTCGAGTATGTGTCGTCGGTGACGACGCTATTGTCTCGTAACATTGCCCAGGGGGCGTTTATTTACTCAACTGGAGATGGGCGGAAGGATGTATTAGATTGGTTGCAAACAAGTCGAAATGAAATGAACTCCCACCTATTCATCTACCGTGGCCCGCTACATTGCTAATCATTGGGGTGGAATCTTTGGTCTATTGCAATTATGTTTTCTATGGATTTTTCCTGTATACTTGCTGTGATTCCCCCGCATGTTCGAAAGGACAGCCAATGTACTTATTAGCCATGCCTTGAAAGCCAGGAGAACAGTTAAACACGAACACAATGAGTACACTCACGTAGAAAATGCTGTGGGCTACATCTCACGCCTAGACACTCACACATCGACTCTGTGATGTCACACACCACCCCACAAGGCCTCTTAAAGAATGCAGTATTTTGTATTCATTTATGCATGTAAATTCTTGTTCAAATAAGTTCACAATGTGTTTAAAAGTGTGTTTTACAAGATTTAACGTGATTAAAGCGTGTAGGAGGCGTAAAAAGCAAGGCTCGAAATATGCAGATTGTGCGAGTCAAAAATCGTAATGACCGTTTCACATCGTGATTGTTCTGAATATTAAAAAAAAAAAATGAGAATGAAATCATCAGGGTTGCTGTTGCTACTGAGGGCTTAAATTGATTTTCCCTGTGCAGCAGCCCGGGTGGTGGGTCCCTCATAACCGATCATGTGTGAGTTTGTCTTTGCACAGAATTTAACAGATTACCGCAATGTTTTTGTAGAGTGTTGGTGGTCAACATATTGTGCCATCAACATGCTTTCTCGCGGCGACTGGCCGCCTTCTTCATCAGTGCACAAGCCGCTAATCACGCTGTGGATATTGCAGCTGGCCTGCGATGTCACTAGCTCAGTGCATTGTCTGACATCTTAAGTTAGCCTACCACTATTTACCAAAGATTTGCAATATCGTTTCTCATCAGGCAGAAGGTGTGAATTTGAGCACATACTCCTATTTCCGGTGCTTGATAAAGTCCTAAAAATCCTTAAGGATTATTATCTAACAAATGAATCATCAAAAAATGTTTACAGTGACTGATGAGAACATTGATAAATATTTAATATAATTCGCTATATGAACTGTTTCCTCTCGAAGGGTCTACATTTTAGTTCAAACACTTCCTAAACTTGAACCGACCGACAACCGTGAACCGACTGTATTATCAAGTGTTGGTGAAGCGATCAAAGCATGATATCTCATTTATTGAGACATTTGCTGTATCACAGTACACAACGTGGTGGTAAAAAAACATATTGCGTGTTTAAGTGTTTATAGGTCAAACTTAAAAACAAAAAAATTAAAATATGTGAAAAACCTGTTGTCCTTGAAAAATGGTAAAAAATAAAAAAACTCAATTTAGGGACACGAAACGATCTCTGATTAAAATTTGACGTTGACCAGTGTAAGCTTTGCTGAAGTCACAATGTTTTATCTTTAAGACTGTACAGACACTTTGTTTCCAAATTTTGGTAAGTCTCCAGCTTTAATTTTTCAGAGAGGATGGGTGCTTCTGTTTTAGTTAGCAAATGGGCTCAGCAGTTTTCTTTTTATTGGCAGTTTCTAAGTGATAGCGCCTATGTACTGAGGTCATTATGCTTCCTACCTAAGTGGATGACTCACCCGGTGTCAATTAGAGCGACATTATTTATGGAAGCGAGTGATAGAGAGCTACAAGAAGTGAAATTGTTCCAGCTTCCTTTGTTGTGGGAAGACTGCTGGCTGTGCTCCAGTCTCCTTTCCTTTTCACTTCATCCCAAAGGTATTTGATGGACAGGACAAGTTACCCAAGCGTCCCTTTTATGGGCTACGCGTTGCACACTGGGAACAGACAAAAGGGGATCTTCCTCAAACTGTTCCCACAAAATTTGCAAGCGTCCAGTGGTCTAAAATGTCTTGTTGGGATGGAAAACGTATATTCAAGGTCCCAGGAGGGTAGGAACACGGCTTAATGAGGACAACGAAAAGACTGAAATGTCAAGCCTGCCACAGAGGGAAATGTTTCTTTGGTTTAATAATATTCAAAGTGAAACACCTTGGTGAAAAAGTTTTAAAAAAAGATCACTCACGTTGGTGTCCACATCTTGTCAACTCTCAATGGGTGCTTTAAAGCTGGTTCCTTGTCCCAATTTCGAATGACTATATGTTGTATTGAAACTACAAGAGACATTGTAATACATATCCATGACGGATTGCGGGGGAAAACATTAAAAGGTTATACTTTTTGGTTTAATTGGACAGGAGAAGGGAGCCTAGTGTATTTGTGGATAGGTGTGTCTGTCTCGCATCTCTGAAGTTCAGAATTCAAATCTTAGCTGTGGCTTTCCTGTGTGGATTGTGCATGTCTTACCCTTTTTTTTTTCCCTACAGGTATGCTGTCTTATGCTCACGTTCCAAAACCATGAATGTTTGTCTGTATGTGAAATGTAATTAGCAGGCAATCAGTCCAGGCGCACTCCTTTCTCTTGACAATAAGTGGGATAAGGTGCAGATCACTTGTGTCCCTAAAGCAGACAAACATTTTAGAAAATGCATGGATGGGGGAGTCTCCACGAATGCGTTGAACTCCTTATTTGTAGCATGCATAGATGTAACGGCACGTCCCAAAGAAGATTTT